>NC_059350.1:14687500-15047500 GCF_019703515.2 Myxocyprinus asiaticus
GGTATGCTGGAGCAGACCCAGTGACTGTTCTGTATGCCAGCATCAGAGCCTTGAATTTGATACGTGCATACGTGCAATATAATGCTTCATTAACATTTTCCAAACAAAGCCTTCCACAGTATAAAGATAGAAATGCACTAAAATTGCATAAAGTTTCCCTCCTAACCAGAGTTTATGCTGTTAAGTTATGCTTTATTAATGGCAAATGCATTAATCGCGATTTAAGATAGCTCTAATAAAAACAGTAGAAGTCTATGGTAATGCCTCCATTTCAATGTATGTAAACTAAGCAAACTAGATTACACAAATCTGTATGTTTGGCCTGTTTCTGTTGATTTTTTCTTATCAAGTTTCTGGCAATATAACACAGCTAATGTGACTTGTGCATTTTAAATAATGGAACATTTTCTCTCATGTTCTCTCAGATACTCATGGAACAGAGTTGGCTGCTTACAAAGCAGTAACTGGCATATTAATTTTCTTGATCCTGGGTGTTATACTGCTTCAGTTTAGCCGGCCGACATACAAAGCCATCCGCAAAAGATGTGAGTCAGTGATACAAACTTGATGCAAGTTTGAAACCTCACATTAAATGGGTAGTTGACAAATAGTGGGTTCATGGACCCTTTATTCATCAACATAAAGGTTTTAGGTTAAAATTGAATAAATATATAAGGGGAAAATGTATGAATGCCTTTATACCTTCATTAGTTCAATTCAAAATGGTCCTATGGTGTGACTTATGAATTTTTAAAAGTACAAAAATTCCTTCATCTTTTTAAATATGAGATAATAAAAGCTGCATGCATACTACTTATAAAAGAATTAGCAAAATACTATGTTTTAATTGGAGTATAGCACATCACACTGCAGGATATGTCAACTTTCCATAAGGTATTTCATATCCTAGATTAAGATTTACTGTGTGTGTGTGGTTTATTAAAAATTGTTTTATATGTAATGCTCAATTTATATGTAATGCTCAGTTTCCTGTCCTTTAAAACCCAAAGTTAAATTCGGTTTCTAATTTGAAAATTTTTACCTGGTTTGATGCAGTTTCACAAAAACGGCAGAATCGATGGATCGGCCCGACTCAGAGTGAGTGAGTCATTTCACACACATTAACAGACACATGACTGGGTTGAATGAAAGGGTTCAGTCTTTTATTTTTATTTGTTATTTCTTTTCTTAAGTGTCCTATCACAGAGGTCAAGCTAGCAGTAACCCAAACAACAATACATTAAAGAGGCAGTCCTTTCCTGGTGAGTTCTCTCTCTCTCTCTCTCTCTCTCTCTGTTCTAGACACTCCATTAATCTCTCGCCCTCATGCACCCACATTTATTCATTTTGTAATAAATTACATAATGATAAACTGAATGTATTGATGTATTGGTCTTTTCATTCAGCCTGCTCATGCGAACACACTGGTACCCATTCTCATTTGTTCTGTGTTGTCAGGTTTGGAAAGGCTGACAGTAAACCCTAGCAGAGAGCCCTCATCTAACAGAAACAGTGACTATGACTCATATGGTTACAACTGAAGGCCTGTACCACACAAGATCTAACCGATCTGTACGCAGAGCTTAGACGTTTAGACGTCAGTCTCATCTACTATAGCCTTATGCTATAAGGCTTCAGTTGGTTTTGAGCTGCCATTCAGCAAGTCTTGTGATTTGTAAATATGTTTGAGAAGTACAGTTATGGAATTGGTTCCATTAGTAGAAAGTCTAACTGGTCTCAACAACAAAAGCAATTACTTTGTAATACATAGCAGGATTCAGTTTATTTTTTCGTAATAGCATTGCTGTGTACAAAGAGCAGTTATTAACTAAAGGAGGTTTTTCTACCTGATCTGACCCTTTAAAATTACTTTCACTGGTGTAAATTAAAGTAGTCAGGCTTATTCAGTCATATTACAGTGAATTATCACTTAATTTAGATGTTTCCACATGAAGCACAATTTTTAGGTCATCCAAAACATTTTTACAGTGTATTTTTGATGTTGTTTTGTAAATAGCCAGAAACCAATTGGGATTTTGCTCTTGTAAGATATGTAGTGATAGACTTGATCAAAAACTAGATGAACTGGTGGAAAATGTGGCTTTTTTGTGGTTGATTTGGTTCATGAAAATTATTCATTAAACCATGATTTTCAGATTTTAAAAGATAATCATTTCCAATTTTCTTTTGATTGTACAGTATCAGTGAGTGAAGATTCTGTGTAGAATTGGAGTGAAATGAGTTGAACACTATATGCTAAACACATTAGCATGGTTGTGTTTGTGTTTTGAAGAGATTTCTACTGATTAAAGATCTGAGGTGGCAAAGATGGGAGCGATTTAAAGGTGATATTGGAAGAGGGAATGCGGTGTGAATGCACAATTTTGCAGCAATGTGGTTTCCTGTCGTAATAGTTTTAACTTCCTGTTCCTGTGTTATTTCTGTTGTTCATGCTCTAAATATACTGTAGACGCACTGTGCTCATTACATTCTTTTCAGTTTCTTTGCCAACTCTTTTGTCTTTTCCTCCTTCCCCACCTCCCCCCCCCACCCCCTCCTCCTCCTCCTCCTCTCTCTCTCTCTCTCTCTCTCTCTCTCTGACCCAGTTGAAATGTAACTTTTTAATACTGCTCTCACAGATTTGGTTTTAATATCACAACAGCTCTGGCAGCTTAAAATCTTATGCCTCCTTTGACGAAGGGTAGCTAAGTGAACCTTGAAATCCCTAGTAGGTTTAAGCCTAAATCAGTCTTTATGTCTTTGTTTATGCATGCACCAGTGTTATTTTTGTTAACAAAAAAAATAAAAAAATTAAAAAAAATACTAAATGGTAACATTTTCGTTAACTGAAATACACTTTAAAACATAAAAAATAATTGGAAAAAATTTAAACTACATTTTCATGACTCCAAAATTAATTCAAATAGAAACTACCACAAATTAATTTCAGTTTTAGTTTTTTTAAACACAGCATGCTATAAAATTTGAAACCTTTACAACCCGCATTTATTAAACATGAAAATGCCACTAGATTGCAATAAAGCCTTGAGAAATTTAACAGCGTAAAATTATATCAGTTTACGCATTAACTTTGGCAGTTTCCTAAAATGCAAAAACTTAAGAAAATCATATATATATATATATATATATATATATAAACTGAATTTAAACTAGAAAAGAAACTCTGAAAATACAATGAAACTAATGAAAGCTAAATGAAATTGGAAGAAAATAAATTATATTAAAATATTATATAAATTAAAATAACATTAAATATCAATTCAAAATATATTTTAAAGTATATAAAACTATATACAGTACTTGAATAAACTATACAACTATTAAAACCCTGGAATGCAAAACAGTAAAAAAAAAAATTTCATGAACAGTTACAGTAGTCCTGAATCTGTGCATATTTGTTTCTGCATAAGAGACAAATATGCAGCCGAGGACACGCAACAACAGCAGTTTTTGTGTGTTTGCATGTGTGGGTGGATAAGTGTTGTCTCATCCTCAGGTCAGAGTAAAGGCTTAAATTTGTAGTTTAAATGAGGTTCCAGCAGAGAACAATGACAGATGACAACAGATTACATGCACAGATTAACAGAGAGACCACACTGGCAAAAAAAAATCTAGTGCATTTATCCGTTATCCCTCTTTCTCATCATTGCAATTCATTTGTGACACTGATATCAAACCTGCTTGTTACCTGCATACAGTGCACATTCTTTTTTCACATGAATCTCTCCTACTCTCATAGTTAGACTGCAAACAGTTGTATTTCTAAAAAAAAAAAAAGTTTGTGTGTATGTGTGTGCATGTACATACTTTGCTGTAGTTTGTGAACTAAACTTTCCCCAAAAGTGAGGCAAATCTGACAAAACCTCCCTTTAGGGACATTCAAGGATGTTCTAAATAAAAAAAAAAAATAAATAAAAAAAAAGAGGATTTATAAATAATTAAAATACTGAAAATCTAAAAATGCAGATAGTTTTCTTTTAGGGGTAGGGTTAGGGTGTGGGTTAAGGTTAGTCTGTAGTCATGATAATTAGCTTTATATAAAAATAATGCGTTTTGACTGTGTGCATGTGAAACACAATGTGTGTGTGTGTGTGTGTGAGAGAGAGAGAGCATGTGTGTAAAGAGAAGACTAACTGTAAAGTGTGGAGTTTATAAAATATAATGTTAATGGTTGAGTCTAAGCCTTTTGCCACTGGGAAATTGTGTCTAAGCTCCTTCCGGAGTCCTATTATGTACATTAGAGAGAGAGAGAGAGAGAGAAAACCTAAATACATCCACTACATAAGCTTTGCTGTAGTATGTTTTACAGTTCATAAAATTATCCAAAAAGAAGTGTTGTTAAAATAAAACAATAATGTTTTTAAAGAATTTAATTAATTAATATTATTAATAAAAATAATAAATAAACAAAATATTTGCTGAATTTTTTTTTTTTTGTAAAAATGATTAATTATTAATGCCCTAAGAGAGAAATGTTTTATCATTATTTATTTGAGAAAAATATAAATTGAGCAAATATCAGGAGTATTTCTAGAAGCATATCAGTGAAAAAATTCCACTGATTTTTTATTTATGATATGATTATGAGAGGATAAAGTAGTAGGAGAGATAATGAATGGGAATGAAAAGAAAAGAAAGAGTTAATATGATATATTTACAGGGTTAATAAGGATAGAGGTTATCAGTGGTCAAAGAAAAAGTGAAAGAGAAAGAGAGAAAGTGAGAGGTAGATGAAATGGAAAAAGAGACTGTGCTGTGATTAAATACTTTTAGTTTTTTCAAATGCATAAACTCCCTTTTGATAATAGGTTTTTGCCTTTAATGCCTTTCTAAACTATTTACCCTCCATGCAATAATCATTAAGCCACTGAAATTAAACATTAAAATGACTGTGATCCCACTAGCTTTAATGTATATTCAGAAATATTAAAGGGAAAATTCACCCAAAAATGAAAATTCTCTGATTATTTACTCACCCTCATAGCATCTCAGATCTTCTGCTGAACACAAATTAAGATTTTTTTGAAAAATATCTCAGCTCTGTAGGTCCTCACAATGTAGGTGAATGGTGGCCAGAACTTTGAAGGTCCAAAAAAGCACATAAAGGCAGCATAAAAGTAATCCAATTGTTTAATCCATGTCTTGGTGAGAAACAGATCAATATTTAAGTCCTTTTTTTACTATAAATATCCACTTTCACATTCTTCTTCTTTTGTTTTTGGCGATTCACATTCTGAAGCATATCACCACCTACTGGGCAGGGAGGGGAATTTATAGTAATAATATTTATAGGACTTAAATATTGATCTGTTTCTCACCCACACCTATCATATCACTTCAGAAGACATGGATTAAACCACTGGAGTTATATGGATTTGCATCACTTGCATTGTTTGGAACTATAGAGCAGAAGATTCTTCTAAAAATCTTTGTTTGTGTTCAGCAGAAGAAAGAAAGTCATACACATCTGGGATGGCATGGGGTTGAGAAAATGATGAGAATTTACATTTTTGGGTGAACTATCCCTTTAAGACATTGTTGATTTGTGACAACATACATTTGGGTTGTTTTTATGCTGGCAAACAAAAATGCAGAGAGAAAGATTAAGATGGGATAGGAAGTTCAGATTTAAAAGTTTCTTGGAAGAAAGTCAACAATCCTTGGGCAGACAGAATGTCAGAGAAAAGAAGAGAGGACAAAAGGGGGGAGGGGGAGAGCAGAGGGAAAGAGGAAGAGGGAGGATTATTTACTGTTTTAAATGAATAAATCTGTATTGTGTGAATCTGGCACACTAAGCGGGGCAGAGAGAGAGAAAGCAAACAGTGCAGAGCTACATAACAAAAAATACAAAAAAGAACCTACTGAATGGTGATTTCAGAATCAATTAGAAACGTCTGAAATCCTTAAAAAAAGAAGGGTGGATTCAAGAGGAGACATACAGTTGTGCAAGCCTTTTACTGAAGATGGACTGATGGCACTCTGTGACCAAAATGCTACTGAAGAAATAAAATTGCACACTGGACTGAGCATGTCAGTGAGAGGAGAGTGATATTTTAATTTCAGTTTCGAACATCCAAAAGAACCTAATCACTGAGGCAAGTATCAAACTTTTGGAAAGAGTGATCAAAGTGCATTTCTAAAATGTTTAATAACTTTTATGTTTGGTTTTGAAGGCTTGCAAATTATACATTAAACATAACTTAAATTACCAGTAAAATGTCACCACTCTTGTGATTGCTTTTTATGATTATGATGGGGTGAATATTTCATTAGATCAATTTATTATGATTTAATATTGAACCCATGCAGAATATGTTGATGTGTTATAGGGTGTTATGGATGTGTTGAGTCTTTCTGGACTCAAATGGAAGTCTTCATCTATGAGGCTGGTAATCCTTAACTTATTCATAGTTCTCTGTAAGTTGGATTTATTTTTATATTACACACTTTATGTCCTTTTACACTGAGATTACTTCTCGCTTTGAATGACATTAAATATTCTGGATTGCACTAGCAAATAATGGACTGCTCAAGTTTCTTAGACCAGTCTGAATTGAATTTAAAAGTAATTTTAATTTTAAAATCACCTCTGATGTATCTTGCAGTAAGTTTAGGGTTAATCTGGATCTGACAAAACAATGCAACAATTCTTACTAACATCACAAACTCTCCTTTTTTCTTAACTCAATTAAAAGCCCATGGACAGACACCCGCCTCCCCATCCCTCCCAGTCCGGGTCACTGTCCCCTCACCATGGCAGTCTCTCCCCCTGTCTCAGGCTGATCTGGGCCTTCTCTTCACCAACTCTAGCCCCTTCTCTTCCACCCAGTCCCTGCTGCTCATGCCTCCATCTGATTCTGCCTTCAAACCTCTTCTCCGTGCTGCATTTGGTTCTTACACTGTCACACAGGTACAGCAATCTCTTGATTATGATGAAAGCCTTCACCTTAATCAATTGTTAAAGAGAAAGTAATCTCTTTAACTTTTTCTAAATATAGATCTAAAAATAGATCTCTTTTTGGATCTATTTTTGTACTTTTTTACATAAATATGATTTTTTTTTCTTCTTTAGGCGATGCCTGAGCCCATTCCTCCTTTATTCCCATCTCTAACTGCATCACTCCTTTCTAAAACTGTTGTGAAAGAGAAAGAGGGTGACATAGAAAGGTTTAAAGTGCAAGTGCTGTTTCATATGAGGGGTGATGCAAACAGAGGAATGTGTGTTAACCTCCATGCTTTCAAACAGACAGAGGAACAGAAAGCCTCCTGCATCACTCAGGTATAGATAAAAGATACCTATAAGAGATATTTAACAGAATATCCATTCTGTTACAGTATGATTAACCATCCACTTTTGTTGTATGGAAAAAAGCAGCTATGGACATTCTGTTACAGTAATGTTTCTAGTTCAGTACAAGTTAAGCTCAATCGACAGCATTTGTTGCATAATGATGATTACCACAAAACATTATTTCGACTCGTCCCTTGTTCATTTAAAAAAAAAAAAGAGAGAGAGAGAGAGCGAGCAATTTTATCACCATAAAATCATTCTAACACGTATAATGTTTACATCTTGTGGTTAAACTTTTGAAATATTGTGTATTTTAACATTTATGGACTGGCCCCATTCACTTCCATTGTAAGTGCCTCACTGTAACCCAGATTGTTTTTTTTTATTTTTTATAAATAAACAAGGGACGAGTCAAAATTATTTATTGTGGTTATAATTAATGCCACAAATGCTGTCAATTGAGCTTAACTTTTATTGAACCTGAACAAGGTTTTGAATGAGTAAATTTTAACTATGAGTTAACTATCACTTTAAAGATGCCATGGTTAGCTGGATCAGGCACAACTTTATGGGATCTGAATTCTATAAAGTAGAGAGCCAAAACACACACACACACACACACACACACACACACACACAACAACAACAACAACAACAACAACAAAAACAAAACAAGGAATAGTTCACCCAAAGATGAAAATTCTCTCATTTACTCACCCTCATGCCATCCCAGATATGTATGACTTTCTTTCTTCTGCAGAACAAGAATATCCCAGCTCTGTAGGTCCATACAATGAAAGTCAAAATGGTCCAAAACTTTGAAGCTCAAAACGCACATAAAGGCAGCATAAAAGTAATTCATAAGACTCCAGGGGATAAATCCATGTTTTCAGAAGTGATGTGATAGGTGTGGGTGAGAAACAGGTCAATATTTAAGTGATTTTTTTACTATAAATCTCCACTTTCAAACAGCCCTCCTGACCTCTCTTCTCTCCTAAGAGTTCTTCTTCTTTAATTTTTGGCGATTCTCATTTTTCATGCGTATAGCCATCTATTGGGAGGGAGGAGCATTGATAGTAAAAAAGGACTTAAATATCAATCTGTTTCTCACCCACACTTATCATATCGCTTCAGAAGACATGAATTAAACCACTGGAGACTTATGGATTACTTTTATGCTGCCTTTATGTGCTTTTTGGACCTTCAAAGTTTTGGACCCTGTTGATTTGCATTGTGAATCATACAGAGCTGAAATATTCTTATAAAAAATTTTGTTTGAGTTCGGCAGAAGAAAGAAAGTCATACACATCTGGGATGGCTTGAGGGCAGGGCCGTAGCAAGGTAATCTGGGCCCCCTGACTGTACATTGCTCTGGGCCCCTTTCCTATTAAAAAATACAGTTTAGAATTTGTTGTGGGACCCCCTGGACATTTGGGCCCCTAGAATCATTACCACCTTTCACCCCACTAGCTACGGCCCTGCTTGAGGGTGAGTAAATGATGAGAGTATTTTCATTTTTGGGTGAACTATCCCTTCAATAGTGCTTGCAGTATTTCCCTGCAGATACAAAATGTAAAAATTCTAACTGTTCCTCTGAATCCACTTACTATTTTTTCATTTATTTTCACAGCCACCTTTTGGGTTGTGTGTGGTCACTCTGACACTTCCAAAAGACTGGTTTATGTCTAACCAGAACATCAAGCCAAACCTGGATCTGATTTTTAAGCAACACCACTTCAGCAGACACCGCTCTCGAAACCGTGGGAAAAGGCATCAGTATATGCCAAGAGGACTCGCGGCCAATTCTGGATTCTTAACTGATAAAATTCAGCTCTACTGCTCTTCCTTCGGCGTTGTGTCCAATCTTAAAGTTGGGCCCCCTAGGTGTGTGGAGGAGGAATTACAGCAGTCACAGAGAAAGTTGTACTACATTGGACCTGTGGGACTTGAAGATCAGAGGACAGAGATAAACAAGACCAAACAGAGTTCTGCATGTTTAGATGGAAGGGCAGAAGAGAAAGTATGGTTGGATTCCAATGTGCTAATTCTCTCCAGCAAAGGGCCTGTGCGTACTGGACAGCCAATCAGAGTGTCCATAAACCTAAGGGCAAATTTTAGTGGGGAGTCAATAATCATTAGGTAACATTAAAATGTTAATGTTATTATGACATTACATAAATAATTACTTAAATAATCACATCATATTGTTTATAGTATTTTTCCAATTTTTGTCTTTTTTACCTGCAGACTCAAAGTGGAGAAAGGGTTTCTTGAGATCCGCCCTACCACAAACTCTTACCTATGGACTGTCAATGTAGAGAGGACAATGGGTTCTAAACATGATATAATTTCCATCATCAGCCATAGGGTATCCACTTCTCCAGACAACACTGGGTAAATGGAAAAACTGATTTTTATCTATTTGTGTTAATTTTGAAATATGGATCTAGATTATATTACAGATTGTTTGGCTCTCACGTAGCAAGACCTCTGACTAAAACAGCAAAAAGTCTGGGGTTTATTGCTGCTTAAACTGGCCCACTTAGACAGGAGGAGCCATCGAAATAACATTAAATAACATTAAAACTTGGCAAATCCGGTGCCAATTTAATCCCACTCGGTTTCCAGACAGACTGATAAAAAAGTCCTGTGTGCTTTTACTTATGGAAGTTCCATCAAACCAGCCTATCAGATTGGCACTCCGTGGATTGAGCAAATGTTTTCCAGTTTTGTGTGCAATATGCATCAGATGGTTAGTGCACATGTGCCCTCTGAGGCTGAGACTATGCTTACCTTAACACAAAAGACATTTGTACAGTTTGGATGCCATTATCCTGTGTCAGAGATCACAAACCTTAAAGCATGTTATAAGCATAATGTGTCATCCATTGTTCTATCTGACTCTTCTCTATGTCTCTCCTTCTTTCTCCTGGTCCAGCTCCTCTGCTCTAAATCAGTTAGCCTGTCTTACACTTGAAGCTTTACACAGAAGCTTTGGAGTAGCGATGACTGTCACTGTTAGCTGGTGGGTGGAGTACTCTACTCGCAAGTCTGTGGTATCACCACACAGGGCAGTCAAAAGCTTTTTCTCCTTTACTGACAGAGAAGTGGTGGGCATTGCTCCCATCACAGAGGTAAATCACAAAGTTATTGGCTATTTCAATAAGAATACAGTGAGTTATCAGAGATCATCACAATACCATTTATGTCATCAGTTTAGTGGATATTCTACATTTCAAAGTTTAATCATTAGCAAATTAAAGGTTAGGCCAATACATTGTTCATAATCCTCCTAATAATTTTCCCACTCACCCTCATGTTATTCCTAACCTGTATGACTTTCTTTCCTCAGTGGAACGCAAAATGAGATGTTAGGCAGTGTGTCTCAGTCACTGCTAACTTTCAATGAAAGTGAGGCTAGCATTCTGCATTTATGTTCCATAGCGGAAAGAAAGTCATACAGGTTTGATACAACATGAAGGTGAGAAAATTATACAGAATTTTTATTTTTGTATGAACTATCACTGTAAGTATTGATGATCAAGAAGAACATGGTCCCTACGTCCACATTTATCCGGATACATTGGAAAACAGCGTTTTCGAAATGCACTCCGTCCACATTGCTATTTTCAAGTGTTTTTCCAAAAGTTTCTTGTCCACATTGAAGCGTACAAAAATGCTAAAATCCCCTTACTGCACATGCAAAACAAGCGTAAGTGGCCCTGCATCATTTCCATGTACTGTTTGAAACATGGTCCCTACGTCCACATTTATCCAGATACATTGGAAAACAGCGTTTTTGTTTTCGAAATGCACTCCGTCCACACTGCTATTTTCAAGTGTTTTACCAAAAGTGTCTTCTCCACATTGAAGTGTACGAAAATGCTAAAATCCTCTTACTGCGCATGCAAAACAAGCGTAAGTGGCCCTGCGTCATTTCCATTTTGTAGAGCCGAGGAGGGCGGGGCCGGGCTGGAATGAGACACACCCGGTCCCCAATCAGCCTGATGGGGCGCGCGAGGGATAAAGGCGGCCGGGGACGACAGTTCGAGAGAGAGAGAATGACAGACAGCTGTACTGTGTGTTTATAGTTGTGTGTTTTGTTTAAGTTATTTATTAAATTATTATTTAAGTTGTCAAGCCGGTTCTCGCCTCCTCCTTTCCACTGAACCCCCTTACACATGTGCTGTTTGAAATGCAGTGATCCACTGCCGGACAGCAATTCCGAGTAAACTTCCAGTAGTCTTTGAAGAAATGCAATATAAAAGGTTGTACAAAGTAACATTTATCTTTAACAATGCTATCAAAGTGAATATCAGGCACAACAACGGCACTACAACATGGGCTTCAATGGATCACATGACTGCGTCACATGACAACAAATACATCATCGTTTTCAGATATCTCTGTTTTACCTGTCCACACTACAACGCGAAGACAGCATATTCAAATTTATCCACTTAGGAGAGCGTTTTCGAAAAGCTAAATTTTCGCTGGGCAAAAACGCTGTCTCAGTGTGGACGGTAGGCCAAAAAGTAGTGAAAATGATGCGTTTTCAAACGAAAACGTATTAGTGTATGGCCTAAGGAGCTCCTACTATTCCTTTCATTGGCAGAGCAACACTATCATCAACACAGCCATCTTAACAAGCCAGCCTGTGTCACTTCCTGTCGTTGTCCTAGCAGTGGGCAAAAATGGCAAAGTATCAGATGTGACCTCAGCAGTGAAATGTCATTCCACCAATGAAGATATTGTCAAGGTACAAAGATTTTTGAGAAGGTTTGATCTAATGCATGAAATAAGGAAACCAGCATCTTATATTGTTCCACATCTTCTCAATTGTTTACTCTTTCATTAAGCTCTTTTACATGTCACCTGACAGGTATCTCATGATTGCTCTGTACTCTTTGTGGACGGGAGTGAATCTGGAATGGGCAGCATCTGTGTGGAGGTGGAATTTTCTTTGGGCATGTTCAGTGGCTCTTTATGCTTATCTGTCTGGGCTCCGGTAGTTCCTCTGCGTGTATCTCTCTCAGACACTGTCCTAAGTCCCATCGGTGGCTGGAGCTACTACAGTGAGAGCGGGTATGCAATAGCATTATTCTGCAGTCTGTTCAAATAGTGCACTACTCAATTCAACTCTAAAGCTGTCTTAAGAATTAATGGCATTGATCCCAAGTTAATTGACATATTTCTTTCTTTCTTTGGGTTTTTCAATGTCTTAGGTGTATGCCAGTTTATCAGAGATCCACAATACAGATCTTGGCACAATTCAGTGCCCAATCAGCAATGCAAGGTGGCCAACCAACTTACATGCTTGGATCGCCAGATTGGTTCGTGGATGTGACTGAACTTGTTCGAGACTGGCTCAGGATAGAAAACCCACGTATTGCGGCTCTAGATAAGAACAGACATCTAGTTGGCTTGAAGCCTGGAATTACATCATTATATGTTAGTATCTGAATTTAATTTTGGATCTAATTTTGATGTGGATTTGAACATTAGCATTTCAAGTATGGACCTTATGCTGTTGTACAGCACTGGGTCTTTCTTGGTTCCTCAAACCCATTATTGATGTGTATCTTTATTTTTACAAGGTGATATCAAGTCAGTGGGATGGTGTACTTGGAAGTGCTGATGTAACTGTGACCTCTGATCCTGTCAGTCCTGCTGACCTCTCTGTACAGTTGGTGGGAGGGCTTGGCCTGTCAATCAATTCCAGCCCATCTCATCCTTCCATTGTCACAGCAACAGTTAATGCTCACAACACACTGTACAATCATGGGCAAGTAGGTACACTGAGTGCTAACATTTTAACAGCAGTGTCTAGTACCTTCTATTCCCCATTCCTTTCATTATTTTTATTAGGAAGCATCTGTCAGCGTTTGGATCCAGTTTGGTGATGACACCGCCACATTGGTATCTGCCTTCAGTGGGATCCCCTATTCTCTCCGCCTTTCCTCTTTGGCTGAGTCTGTGGTTGCTGTGACACCTGCTCCATTCCAGCGCATCTTAGCACAAGGTGATGGTGGAGGGCCTCTTGTGAAAGCAGAGCTGCTGGTTTCCACCTGTGAACCAGTGTCTAACCATGTTGAATTGGAAACAATCCAAGAGGGAAGCAAAATGAGAAGACTGGCTAAAGGCTCTGGCTGGATAAGGGTGAACCTGAACATGGACTTTTGGCCAATAGGGAGTGAGGAATCCAACTCTGAGATGCTTGATGTGACTGATATGCTTGTTAACTCCAACAAGGATCTGTACAAAAATGTTGAAGTCGAGAAAATTCCAGTAAATTTCACTGGTGACTATGATGTTGGTGTTGGAAATGATATGTTCAAACGAAATGACTTGGAGCAGGCAGTTTTAATCCCCAACCATGAAGAGAGTGCAGTGTACTTCTCTCCTGGGGTGGAAAAAGAGAGGAAGAAGGTGAAAACCATTGAAAGACGAGAAGTCGAGATTGGTATCGGAGCTGTGCTTTCTCTTCTCTGTCTCTCCTCTTTCCTTTTCCTGGTCAACTGCCTGCCATGTGCACTTAGAGAAAAAAGGACCAGACGAAGACAAGAGGGAAATGTAAAAGACACTGTGGAGGATGATGAGGAAACTGGAGAAGAGCAAGAAGAGAATGAGGTAGAGGGAAGTGGTAATGGGAAATGATGGCAGAGATGGAGGAGAAAGTACAGGATTTTTGTGTACAGGATTCAGTTATTACATTTTGTTCATATCCTGCAAAAAGTCAATAAACATCTGTATTTATGGTCACAGATTTGTGGTCTTGCCCATCAGCAAGAGCAGCAATTTTAGGTAAGATGTGAAGAGAGTTAAGGAAATATATATAATCTTAAATTATTTTTAGTAATTGTTTGTTATTTTTGTTGTTGTTAAAGGATTAGTTCACCCCAAAATGAAAATTCAGTCATTGTTTACTCACCCCTGTGTTGTATAATCCCATATGACTTTCTTTCTTTCTTTTTCTTAACACAATGGGAGACATTGTGAAAAAATGTTGTGCTCAGTGATGTCATACAGTGGCAGTTTATGGTGACCACCTCTTCAAGCTTCAAAAGGACTCAAAAGTATAATTCAGAAGTCTAATAAATTATTGTGACTCATATCTTATTCTGAAGGAATATGATAAAGTTTGCTGAGAAACAAACCGAATCTTATGTATTATTTAGTGAAAATCTTCAACAACCATTGATCTCCTGAGCGTGTTCATTAGACAGCCTGCACAAGAGCTTTAGTATGAAGGTAAAATAGTGCCTAAATGATTTGCATGCACAGAGTGAGATTTGTGAAAGTGTAAATCAAATTGCAAGTGAAATTTGTTTTGCGTGTGCACAGAACGTTTTGTAAAGGTGTAAATCAAGTTGCAAGCGTAAGAAAAAAATTATTAGCAATACTTTTATGGTTTGCATAAGTGTAATTCATGTGTTGTGAATATGTAATTTCATATTAACACAAAGTAAATGTGGTCTGTACTGTTCTGACTTCCTTTTTTTTTTTTTGTGCTTACACTTTTGGCACTGTTTTTGAGCCTAAACATGGGCAAAAACATTGCAAACCTGCAATCAGCGATATGCAAGCAAAGAAAGGGTTTAAAGAACAGCAAAACGGATTCACCATGTAGAATCAGACTGTATGTGTAAAATAAAATACTGCAAACGTGTAACTGACTTTTGTGTTATAAATATTTTCCAGAAATAATCTGATATATACTGTTCTGTTTTCACTTTTGTTGTGCTCACACTTTTGGCACAAATTTCTCACTGAAAAGGGTTTTACAAGCGTGAGGGGGAAGGCGTGTCTACCTGCTTCTAGTAACTAATCAAATGAGGTGTTCCTTGACCAGTTTACTCTGATCTGATTGGTTAAACAACGTGACAGACAGCTTCTTTGTCATAAGTCTCAGCGCCATTCCTCTGGGTATCTCTCCTCTCTTAAATATTAAACTTAAATATTAATAGAGTACATACATGTTATTTTATTGTGAGAGTAAAGTTGAACCGACACAGTTTATTGATATAAATATGATTCTCAATCTGGTGTTCAAATGTTTCTTCTTGTTGCTGTTCATTTTTTAAATTATATTTTAATTATATTATCATTGGCATGGCAAATGGGTGGATGGATGGATGGAAATTGCTGGTATCATAGAACTTATTCTAGAAAAGAAAATTATTATATATTATATTTTATATAAGTAAACTCTATTTATCTATCTTTTCAGAGAATTTCATTTTATATGGCTTACTTTATTAATTTATTTTCTAGCGTGAGTTCTATGATTACTGCTAATTCCATCTATTCATCAAAATGTCTTGCCAATGATAATTAAAAGTAAATATAATACAAATAATGAACAGCAACAAGGAAGAAACATTTGAACACCAAATTGAGAATCATATTTATATCAATAAACGGTATCGGTTCAACTTTACTCTCACAATAAAAGAACGTGTATGTATTAATATTTCAGTTTAATATTTAAGAGAGGAGAGGTACCCAGAGGAACAACGCTGAGCCTTATGAAGAAGAAGCTGTCTGTCACATTGTTAAACCAATCAGGTCAGAGTAAACTGGTCAAGGAAAACCTCATTTGATTGGTTACTAGAAGCAGGTAGACCCACCTTCCCCCTCATGCTTGCAAAACTCTTTTCAGTGAGAAATTTGTGCCAAAAGTGTGAGCACAACAAAAGGGAAAATGGAACAGTGCATATCGGATTATTTCTGGAAAATATTTACGCCACAAATACAAGTCATTTACACATTTGCAGTAGTTTATTTTACACATACAGACTGATTCTACGTGGTGAATCCGTTTGCTGTACTTTAAACCCTTTCTTTGCTTGCATATCGTTGATTGCATATAATAAACTACGACAAGGTGATCAGTGCCCCAACGCAAAGCGGTCTTTTATTATCACACTGAACGAGGTTTATTTTAAGATAATGACTGGCTGGCTGTACATTTTCCCTTAAATATTGATCATCATCAGCAAACTTGCTTCAGCTAAAATAATAATTAATTATGTTGGTTATTTAGACATCACACTAATGGAAAACTACCTGTACAGTACTTGGATACCTGGTAAAACTTTACATTGTCGAGTGGAAAGTGGTCTTCATCAATAATATACGTTACTATATCAGTGAAGGAAAACATATTGATAAGTGTGGGAGTTTTACCAAAAATATTTGTATATCATTTAATTAATTATTTAAAAAAATGTACCCTCGGATTGTTAGATCCCTCCATCGCCATGACCGGCTCTGCTTTGCCTTAACAAAAAGGCATAGGCCGGCGCTGTGGCGTGATGTCATCGTGTTCAAAAATTTCCCATTTCATTGGCTAGGCATCAACCAATAAAATGACTTTATTGCCCCCTCCCCCGCCAAACACTGGTCTTGCTCTCTTGCATCAGTATTTACAAGTGCACAAGTGAGTTTTGCTACAGTTTTTCACAAAAGTAGTTGCAAAAGTCAAGGCATGAAGATTTCAAGTTGCAGTGCCAGATTTGAGAGGTTGTAAGTGCCGATTTGTGGTTGTACCGCGAAAATGAAGTATCAAAGTTAATGTGTAATACAAGGTTGTGTCTGTAGTTGTATTTATTTGAATGTCATTTTACAAATTTGTGACTACTTGTCTGCAATTGTAAATTCAGAACACAAGCTTTGAATTATTGTCTGTGAGAACAGATTGCAACATTCAACTTCAAATTTTTATTTTACAAGTTTTCACATCGGTGCTGTGAGTGTAAATTTCAACTTACCAGTACAAATATTTATTGTACAAGTTCTCAAATCCAAATATGCAAGTTCTCGAGTTTTGCTAATGATTTACCTTCATAGTTTCTCACCAATCCATACAATAATTTATTAGACTTCTGAATTATACTTTTGTGTCCTTTTGAAGCTTGAAGAGGTAAACAATGACTGAATTTAAATTTTTGGGTGAACTATCCCTTTTTAATATATTTTTTCAGACATCAGTATAAGAAAGACAGTCTATTGTGTTCTTGTCACAATCATGCATTAGAAAACTTTGCAATCTTATTAATGTCACTGTATTATTATAAGATTTTTTAACACAGCTAAATTGATAAATAAAGGTGGAAATTAAAAGAAGGATCGTGTTCTTAGAACAAACTTAAAACAAGCATTGAGTCACAAAAAACAAAATCAAATTTATGTTGTATACCCAAACACATTACAAAGAGTGCATTTTTTATGCAAATAATAAAGTAACTTTATTAAATAAATTACTACATTTGCGTGTCAAGGTTATTATCGTATACATAATTTAAAAAACTGAAACTTAACTAAAAATAATCTTAAAAAATATTTAGTTTTCGTTTTTGTTGCGATATGTTTTTAAAGCTTTGACCTTAACATGAAGACTACTGCACGATGATTTGACGATACTTTCTAGCAATCGGCACAGAATCTGGTTACCATGACAACGACGCACGCTTGACGCTCTCTGCTGCACTGTCATCATCATGGCAAATTAGAAACGCCCAAGTGAAAATGCATGTTCAACAAGCTGAAAGAAACAGATCTATTTCTTTGCACAACACGTGAAAATGCAATTGAAATGTTTTGCTGTCACTGTAAATGTTTACATTCCCATGGCCACAGTGTTAAATAAGAGATTGCAGGTCATTTTCGTAAACCTGTATTATGTTTTTAAATAGTACAAGCACTTAAATGTGGAAATGTGTAATTGTATTTTAACTTTTAAGTTCCAGTGTTGTAAATAATGTGAAAAAATGTGTAGCTGCCAAGAAATTTCAAGCACTGATAAGTCAGAACATTATTATACATGCAATATGACATCATGTGGATAGAATAGGCTATATTTTAAATTGTATAAAACAATATATATATAAAATAAAATAACAGTTCACATACTAAAAGATGTTGTATTGTTGTATTTTGCTACTATGTTTAATACAATGTATGTTTATATATATATATATATATATATATATATATATATATATATATATATATATATATATATATATATATACATACATACATACATACATACATACATACATACACACACACACACACACACACACACAGTATATACTGTATATATATATATACATATATACATATATATATATATATATGCATGTATCGCAAACCCCCCAGGTGCCCCAGTTTGAGACTTTCAAAATCTGGTCACCCTATAGAAAACGCGCTAGCCGTGTCTGGGACTTCAATTATGACACATTTTAACCTTTATTGGAATTACTGTTGGTTGTGTTGCCAATGAATGATGTTAAAACAAAGAGAACAGAAACAATACAATATCCATCTCTCTCTCTCTCTCTCTCTCTCTCTCTCACACACACACACACACACACACACACAGTCTTTTCATAAGTATTATTTACAAACTGTTCATTTGGGTGTCCAGCTATATGACCCACGTTGCACAAATGCCTGTTTTCCCTATTCTATACAGTTGAAGTTAGACGTTTACATACACTTAGGTTGAAGTCAATAAAACTAATTTTTTTAACTACTCCACTGATTTCATATTAGCAAACTATAGTTTTGGCAAGTCGTTTTGGACATCTACTTTGTGCATGACACAAGTCATTTTTCCAACAGTTGTTTACAGACAGATTGTTTCACTTTAAATTGACTATATCACAATTCTAGTGGGTCAGAAGTTTACATACACCAAGTTAACTGTGCCGTTTAGCAGCTTGTAAAATTCCAGAAAATGGTGTCAATCCTTTAGGCAATTAGCCAGTTAGCTTCTGACAGAAGGTGTACTGAATTGGAGGTGTACCTGTGGATGTATTTTAAGGCCTACCTTCAAACTCAGTGCCTCTTTGCTTGACATCATGGAAAATCAAAAGAAATCAGCCAAGACTTCAGAAAAACAATTATGGACCTCCACAAGTCTGGTTCATCCTTTGGAGCAATTTCCAAATGCCTGAAGGTACCATGTTCACCTGTACAAACAATAATATGCAAGTATAAACACCATGGGACCACGCGGCCATCATACCGCTCAGAAAGGAGACGCATTCTGTCTCCTAGAGATTAACATAGTTTGGTGTGAAAAGTGCAAATAAATCCCAGAATAACAGCAAAGGACCTTGTGAAGATGCTGGAGAAAACAGGTAGACAAGTATCTATATCCATAGTAAAACAAGTCCTATATCGACATAACTTGAAAAGTTGCTCAGCAAGGAAGAAGCCACTGCTCCAAAAATGCCATAAAAAAAGCCAGACTACCGTTTGCAAATGCACATGGGGACAAAGATCTTCATTTTTGGAGAAATGTCCTCTGGTCTAATGAAACAAAAATTAAACTGTTTGGCCATAATGACCATCGTTATGTTTTGAGGAAAAAGGGTGAGGCTTGCAAGCTGAAAATCACCATCCCAACCATGAAGCATGGGGGTGGCAGCATGTTGTGGAGGTGCTTTGCTGCAGGAGGGACTGGTGCACTTCACAAAATAGATGGCATCATGAGGAAGGAAAACGGTGTGGATATATTGAAGCAACATCTCAAGACATCAGCCAGGAAGTTAAAGCTTGGTCGCAAATAGGTCTTCCAAATGGATAATTTTGTGGCAAAATGGCTTAAGGACAACAAAGTCAAGGTATTGGAGTGCCGATCACAAAGCCCTGACCTCAATCCGACAAAATTTGTAGGCAGAAATGAAAAAGCGTGTGCGAGCAACGAGGCGTACAAACCTGACTCAGTTACACCAGTTTTGTCTGGAGGAATGGGCCAAAATTCCAGCAACTTATTGTGAGAAGCTTGTGGAAGGCTACCAAATCGTTTGACTCAAGTTAAACAATTTAAAGGTGCTATATGTAAGACTGACAACAAGCGTTTAAAATGGGTACTGCAGTCCAAATTCAAAATATTCGAGAGTTGTCTGCCCCGCCCCAGACTCGAAGCTCATGCGGGTTGCCAGAATTAGCCAACTCAGCATCCGTTTTAAAGGATTTCTGGGCTTTAAGCTGTCTCCATCTTCCAAAGGCATCTCCAATATTTATCCTTGTTTTACTACGCCTCTGGTCATGGTGGTTTTTAAACGGATGGCGAGGCTTTTTAGGTCGGGTGGAATCTGTTATCTCTGATCCAGTTCATTTGCTGGCTTCCATGGTTGCAGCACGCAGTGTTGTGTGCCTGCAAACTTGTTCAAATCTGGCAACTCGGCGGTGTCTAAATACTATTGGTGAGTGGGCAGTGGGCGGGATCACACAGGCCAAAACATAAACAGAAATTCCGGACCGGAATGGAAACTTCAAAGTAGAATATACTGGCTGTAGCATTGTTATCGGAGAAACCAGTATTTCAACTTAGCATGTTTCCTAATTCTCTACTGACATATTATGGTCATTTTATGATTTAGTACAGTAAATATATTACATATAGCACCTTTAAAGGCAATGCTACCAAATACTAACAAAGTGTATGTAAACTTCTGACCCACTGGGAATGTGACGAAAGAAATAAAAGCTGAAATAAATTATTATCTCTACTATTATTCTGACATTTCACATTCTTAAAATAAAGTAGTGATCCTAACTGACCTAAGACAGGGAATGTTTTCTACGATTAAATGTCAGGAATTGTGAAAAACTGAGTTTAAATGTATTTGGCTAAGGTGTATGTAAATTTCTGACTTTGACTGTACGTATCACTTGATATAAAAACTAAAATAAAAACTAAATGTAATGAAAACCTAAAACTAAACGATCAAATATTTAAAAACTAAACTAAAACTAACAAAGAACTAACAAACAAAATTAAAACTAAACTAAATTGGACCGAAACATTTAAAACGAAATAGAAATAAAAACTCAATTAAAAAATTTAAGACTATTATAACCTTGTTGCGTGTTTGATGAGTTATCAGTTCCGTTTCAGGCGTCAACTGAAACACTGAAGCCTTCCGTTTCTGCTTTTCACAGTCCGGCTTCAAAACCGAAGAAAGTGTCAAATAGTGTTGATAGGTTTTATATCTTCCTTGCATTTTGATGATAATGGAAATTGGTCTGTCTAGTGCAGAGGTGCCCAAACTAGGGCCCATGGGCCAAAGTTGGCCCGTGATCACCACTGATTTGGCCCACCTTGCCATAGATGACAAGTATATATATACTATGTATATATATATATATATATATATATATATATATATATATATATTTTTTTTATTGATGGAGCTCTTCGTTTTTATTAATGTATTAATTCGTATTAATCTTTTTGTTTTAACATTTTTTTGGTTTTATTTTTGCATTACAAAAACTATAGCTTTTTGAAAAATATATATATATATATATATATATATATATATATATATATATATATATATATATATATATATTGAGAGTATAAGTGATTTAATTTTTAAAAATGTATAAGTGCTGTCTGAAAGTTTGCTCCATTGGCCATCCCAGGTGCCACCCCCAAAATCTTCACAACGATTGGCCGGAAGTGGACATTCAAAGTCGGAGGTGGGCATTCAATACCGCCAGACAGAACCTAGTTGTTTTAAAATGGAGTGGGAACTGAAGCAGTGTCAAGAAATTACAGGTAATTAGGTGGACTTGCAGAACAGTCTGAACAGTCATCCGAAATGAAATATGGCTTGAATGCACACTATACTTTGTGCAGTATTTGCAGAGGCCTCCTCTTTGGCCTATACCTAGAAACAGCCCTGCTATTACAGTTGGCAGTCCCAATAAATGGTAATACTGAGTGAAATCCATCACAATGTGTAACCTAGGTCTATGATAAGAAATATCTTTAATATCTTCTTTGTCACAAAACAATATCCTACTTGATAGTATTACACCATGGCATTGTATCCTCATCTCTCCCAAACTGCACAGAACTCCCTTGTGTTCAATGTGAGGAGATGCCCTGTTCTTAAAGAGACAGTAACCATGTTTTAAGAGACTCTTACATTTAGTCATTTAGCAGACATTTTATCCAAAGTGACTCACAAAGTGATTTGTTCATTTTGTGTTGGCCACGCATGTGCACTGCGCAACCTCCATTCGTTTGTTACATGAAAACTGCATAGGCGCTGTACAGGAAACAGAAATGATTAGTTCACCTTTCAACTCCTTTGGTTCGTTCTTTTGTCACGTGACAGCCGTATACGCTATGCATTGCTCACACAAGAAACAGAAACGATTAGTTCACCTCTCCAGTCTTTTGGTCCAAGTCGTTTGTTCTTTTGTCATGTGACAGCCGTATACGCTATACACATACGGCTGTCACGTGACAAAAGAACGAACAACTGGGACAAGAAGATTCCAGAGGTGAATTAATCATTCTATTTCTCATAATTTGTCCTTGGCTGCATTATCAATTTTTACTTATTGGGACTATAATCAAAGTTTGCATAAGTAGACGTGTTGGGTGGGATTTGGCTATTGAAAATATAACATTTTAATTTAATTCCGCTCAAATGAACAAAATGACTTAAATAAAGATTAATTTTGCTGAACGAGACTCAAAGATTCAAGTCAATAAAATGATCTGATCTTCAAATCACTAGTTTTGTGTGTTTTACAGTATTAATATTTAATTTTAAAATAATACAGTTTGATATATGCAACGTTTACTTTTGACCCACTGCCCTCAATCAAGTTTGATTTTTGGCCCTTCATAAAAAAGTAGCTCGAGTATATCTGGTCTTGTGGTTAGGCTTCCATACTCTTTACGCTGCGGCCTCGCTTCGATTTTCAGCCAAACAATGTTTGTTTTTTCGCTATCCAGCACTGCACTCGTCTGTTTAAAGTCTAATAATTCCAGGAGGTAGTATAGTGAATCATTGTTTTTTAACACCATAAATAAAGCAATGTCGGATATACGATAAATTCCGGATGCTGGTATGTTAAAAAAAAAAAAAAAAAAAACAGTCTGCAAAACCGCACTGACAAATGTACCTAACAACAAATACATATTATTTCAAAATGAAATTTGGAACTTAATAAAATGACCAAAACGCCTTATGTATACACTTCAAACATTGCTCAAGACATGCTTGAAATATCACGCGCAGCGTAAGCGTGCTGGTCCCATAACCCAGAGGTCGATATATCGAAATCAACTTCTACTAACATCCCATCCCCTTAAGCATTTTTCATCGCTTACCCCAGTTTCATCCATATTGCAATCCCGATCATAATCCTCAATGGCTCTTCAACGGGGTTTTAAGTGATTAGACTATCTATTTTATTTCAGTTTTAATTATTGTACTCTGCAATTATCCTGCTGCTCTCTAAAATGATCACCAACTGGTGGTTATGACACTTGATTCTACGCCCTGAGACTCTACATAGCTACAAAGATGATTTTTTAATTAAATGAATAAAACGTAAATCTGAATATAGTCCACATGGTGCATAATTAGGACCTCAAAATTACTATATCGTTTAAAAAATGTGTTGAAATAACCATGCTCTGGAACATTGTTCCATTATGTCTGGTTTTGTTTTTGGTAATAATAAATAAGTTAAATAATGAAAAAAACAACTTCGCCCAACGTGGGGCTCGAACCCACGACCCTGAGATTAAGAGTCTCATGCTCTACCGACTGAGCTAGCCGGGCTGATAGTACATTTATTTTAGCCAAAATAAATCCATTCTTCCTATTCTCATCGTTAAAACTATACTACAAACTAATATAAAATATGGAGTCGAGTTCCGCATAATGTAACGTTCGAGGCAATTCAACTAATATTATGAAGGAAAAACAACACCGATTCACGCTTATTTATTTGTGCTCGTCCACCACCTGCTGTTCATTGTTAATATTACAATTCATGGACAAACGTGCACTTATTTCTGTATATCACCAAAATCTAGTTAAATTTTCTTTTATATTTCCAGTCGTATTTTTGCTAAATCTACTTGGCCATTTATCATTTTTAAAAGCTTTAAGGTTTCAAAAGATGGGTTTACGAGAAGCCATAAGTTGGAAGCCCTACATTGTCATCAGATGTGTTTCATTAAATGTGTCTTCAGACTCCACAGGAGGCTGACTGCTGATGTGTCTTGAGGTTGCAAATCCAGGCGAATCGCTTCCCACAGCGGCTACATATGAAGGGCTTTTCTCCTGTGTGAACTCTATGGTGTTTCTTCAGGTTACCTGCTTCTGTGAAGAGCTTCCCACAAGTATTACACCTAAAAGGCTTCTCCCCAGTATGCACGCGCTGGTGTGCCACAAGATTGGACATTCCGGAAAAGGCTTTTCCACAGTACTTACAAACGTAGTTTTTCTTTTTACCTTTCTCCATGTAATTTGCAAGTTGGAGCCCAGCAAGAGGCTGGGTTAAGCTGGTAATCATTTGGGGAATCACAGTGAAATGTGAGGAGTTTGTCTTACATGCGTTCTCTGTCTGAATCCCTTCTGGCCTACTAATGTGGCCTAATAGTTTGGTTAGGCCTTGCCTCAAAATGATGGCTTGATTCTCCCCTTCCTCTTCGCTGATGGGTCCTTCTGCTGCATCTGAGCTTCTAACAGCATGTGTTCGGGTAGACGATGGAGCATTCAGTCCACCCTTTGAGCCTCTGATTGATTCAACCAGCATACAGTCTTGATCCTGGTAGGACTCTGTGGTATATGAGCAAGATGGTTGCACAGAGGAGGTCCAACATGTAAAGCGACTTTTATGCTCTGCAGGTCTTTCATATGACGAGCACTCTGTTCCTGGTGTCTCAGTGGCTATCCTTTCTTTGCTAATTATAAGCTGGTTTGGGAGTGAGGTACTGATTTTCACTGCTCCCCAGTGCCCCGAGCTTGTGTGAGCTGCTGTTTCTCCTGTTGTTAGACCTTTGCTAGGTCGAACAGCAGACTTGTGGTAATGATAATGTTGAGAACTACTTGGACTGGATTCCACCGCACCTGGATTGGAATCAATTCAGATATTTGAAATAGCAAATCTAATCTTCAAATACTCTTACATTCAATTAATTTAGGATAACATTCAAGGCATTTTTAATATGTTATTATATTAAATTCCTATTCATAGTGGAAAAAGAGCATACATGTATATACTTTCATGGATAAAAACCATTTGACTTTTTTCTCTTTATTACTATCCACAACTCACCTAGTATGTTGTTGGTCTTCTGGCCCCTATCCAGTCCACTTTCCCTCCAATGGGAAAAATCGGACTCTATTGGCTGGGAACAAAATGAAACTACATTTACACATATTTTTAACAGATCCTTTTGTCCCAATGTGCCTTAAAGGAATATTTTAGGTTCAATACAAGTCAATTTGTGGCATAATGTTGTTTACACAAAACAATCATTTCGACGACTCCATCCTTTTCTTAAAAAAAAAAGCAAAAATCAAGGTTACAGTGTGGCACTTAAAATGGAAGTGAATGGGGGCATTTTTCTGAGGGTTTAAAGGAAGAAATGGGAAACTAATTTTATAAAAAGCACTTCAATAATTTCTTCTGTTAAAACTCATGTATTATTTGAGATGTAAATTTGTTTAAATAATAATTTTACAGTCTTTTTAGGGTTTGTTGACATTGTTTTGGCAAAGGAGTAGTAAAATTGGCTATAACTTTACACAGAAAAGGTTAGTACGCAATTTGATCACACTAAAATCATGTTAACACGCATTTTGTTTATGTCACGTGGCTATACTTTTGAAACAGTGAATATTTTAACGTTTTTGGACTGGCCCCTTTCACTTCCATTGTAAGTGCCTCACTGTAACTTCGAGTTTTGCTTTTTTTTAAAGAAAAAGAGGGGCAAGTCAAAATAAATTTTTGTGGTACTTAATATTATGCCACAAATGCTGTCGATTGAGCTTAACTTGTATTAAAGCCGGAATATTCCTTTAAGCCTGGTGCACACTGTACCATTTTTACGGTCCTTTATAATTGTTGTTTATTGGACTGTACAATATGATCCCTGTGCGATCTTGGGAAAAAGCCATGGCACACTGTATTAGGCTTTATGATAAACAGTGTAGCCAAGATTTTGGTCACAAATGTCCTGAATGACAGCGCTGACTGGGTGTTTTACTTCATCTGGCAATCGTAAAAATCCAGAACTTTCTTATGACATGTGAACATGTCATACTAAGCAATCAAAGACTGCAGAGAAATATTTTGTCTCAGACGGAAAAATCGTGCAGTGTGAACCCAGCTTTACACTTACTCTTCAGCAGGTAACAACATATACAAATCAAGCATTATTACTGGGCCACTGATGTGTGTTGTAAATAAAATGTAATACTGTATGTTTGATGAATGTGACAATGTGTATCACCAAGTTTCTGAAAAGACAAACCGGCATTGATTTTTCCAGTCCAGAATAAACTGCCATCTATACAAGAGGGAAACTTCTCTACCATGTAGGTGGCATGATACTTTCATAAAAGGACGGTTTTCCTGTTAAAACTCTTTGTTTTTTAATTGTGTTTTAACAGAACAGTAAATCAACAAACCTCTTCTGTTCCAAACGCCACTGTGCTTTTGGCTGGTGAGGTAGAAAGTCTTCCATTACAAATGTCTGTCCTCGACTCTTCTGACCCAGGGGAAAAGGAATGTTTACTCTGTCATTTTCATACAAGACTTACAGGCCAAAGTATATTTATATATTCATTACCAACAGGCTTGTATGAGGATCAGCAGCAATCAGAGGGTTGCTTTTTGGCCCTCTACTTACCATCTTGCACATGTATGGCTTCTTGTGTCTGGCTTTCTTCCAATGGGTCATTCAGATCATCTTTTATCACTATTGTATCTGGTTCTCCATCTTCCACCTCCCTTTGCTGCTAAACACATGAAACAAAGCTTTGTGTTACAACATTACCCTGTTTAACGCAATTTATGCAGTGTCCATTTTTTTCCACTTCCTGAAACTTAACTGTTTTCCCCCAAGTTCCTGTGGCTAAAATTGGCATATATTAATTCCCAGGAGGTATACGCTCTAATAGACTGCACATCCTAGCACAGAAATGGATTGTCTGCACGCTTATTCATTACGCGCAACGCATGTCCCGGGAATAATAAACATGGGAGCAGATTTACTGTACTGAGAATGGAGACTTCACCCACAAGTGGTGAGCCAGGTGTGGGAGAGATATGGGCAAGCTGCCTTATCTCTTCGCTCACCTGAAAACACTCACTTACTGTCATCTGAACCAGTGTCAAAAACGAAATTGTATGAGAGAGAAACAGCGTGTGCGTGATAGAGACTGAACGGCAGCCAGAGAAAATACAATTTTTGAGATTTTAAACTTCAGTAAATTAAACTTCTGCATTCAATTGTTTTATATCTGTTTTATATATGTGGTGTCTTATAATGGTCAATGTACACTTAGTTTATCTTGCCAGTAAAGGCTGATTTAAACTGATTCTACCCATTCGATCCTATTATTAAAAAAGTCAACTGGAAAATGCTAGAAGATTTTGCCCAACTTTTAATTATAGCATGTCCGCTGATTTAACGGCATTTAAACTTTGTTTTTCAAAGATTATATACCTGTAAAAATGTGTCAGTCTAACTCCATTCGCAAAAAAACTAAACATTTTAACAAGTACATATTTAAATAATTTAAAATAAAGACTAACCAATTTCTTGAAAGTTCTTTTGAGACAAAGTAAACATATTTATGGTTTGTTTTAATGTACACATTAATCGATTCACAGCCCTACTTTGAATACACACGGCTGTGCACTTTTTATTCTTTGAAAAAAAGGAAAAGTGGGTCTGTACTTACACAACTTTTGTGCAACTAGAGCATGATTTACCAGTGTTTAATAATAGTTATGTTTCCTGCAGTCTGGTATGTGGGCTCTGATCTTTCCATAATTTAATAAAATGTATTTGTTTGTGAGTGATCTGAATTTGCTGAACACAAGCAAACTTTACACTTGTGGTTGCAATTACATCTGGTCACATGATGTACCCAGAAAAGGTCTTACTTCATCATTCAAAGACCATCTCATCATAATACCTGTTTGCTCAATAAGAGGAGAGGCAGACTTTAGTTAAGGACTTTTTTTCTCAAAGAATCATACACAGGATAAGTTCACAAATGTTTATTAAAACATGTTAAACACTTTCAGTATGCCAAATACTGCTTGATAACATTTTCACGAAGTCGCTTCACATGTCTACAGAACACCACAGAGCTGTACTGCCGTGCAAAGGCAAGACACAGCAACTACAGATTTCGTCAAAACTGAGTTATAAACAACATTTATAATTAAAACTCTTAGACTATGTCCCCCTTTACTCCTGGCATAACATGCATTTCATATCTGGATAGTATCTGGATATTCTTTGGCTGGACTGCATTTACATTTTGCAGTCAAGTGCTCCACCATGATCGGATAGAAATACGATCACACTTACCATGCAAAATGGAAAACACTACTTTTTATTACATTAGAGGCTGCGGTAACTAAAATCGTTTAGCACATTTTTAAAACGTTGCTGTATAATGCCAATGCTTTCAATCACTTTGACCATTAAATAATAAGGTATCTCTATCTATTTTAGAAACATTTCCATGGTAAAGTATGCTAACAGTGATTAATAAACACTAGAAAATCAAGAGAGAGAGATGCGAGTGGGGATTTGAGGA
The DNA here is from genome assembly GCF_019703515.2 of Myxocyprinus asiaticus. Lineage (NCBI taxonomy): Eukaryota > Metazoa > Chordata > Actinopteri > Cypriniformes > Catostomidae > Myxocyprinus > Myxocyprinus asiaticus. The sequence goes on from NC_059350.1 coordinate 14,716,436, forward strand.
GTGTGTATTCCAATGAAATCATTCATGTTATATTGTTCACTAAACTGGGTGACCGGAATGTCTTTTGTGTTCTTCACATTGCGATGGCAGAATAAATATCAAAAGCCAAGAAGCAGCAACAGAGTGCTTTAACAACAGATGACTGTAGCGTAACTTCATTACTTGCGTAGTTATATCCAGATAACGAAAATAGATTTGCATTTACACCTTCTTTAAATGTGATCATGAAATAATAAAAAAAAAAAACTTGACCCATATCAGTATCGATTAAACACAATGCAAATCATGTAACTGAATCTAAACCAAAGTCTTTATTCTGGAGAGATTTTATTGTGGTTGTGGTACAATACGCACATTGGGTATTCATTTTATACTTATCAGTAATCTGCTGATGTTAAAGGGATATTTCACTCAACAATGAAAATCTCTCATCATTTACTCACCCTCATGCCATTCCAGATGTATATCACTTTCGTCTGCTGAACACAAACGAAGATTTTTAGAAGAATATTTCAGCTGGGGCTAGGCGATATGGCCAAAAAAATTAAATCACACATTTTTTTCAATATCATTTGATATAGATATTTATAATGATATACATTTTTATACCATTAATGGGGACAGAACTGCATTCCACATGTTTGTAAGACCTCAAGAATGAATTAAACATAACTTTTTTTTGTTTACAAGTAAACTCCAGAGGGTACCTTTAAAGTAGGATTTAATCCAACATAAGGTGTGTGACCTCTTTTTGATGAAATTTTGCTAATTTCATCCTCTTCAGCTGACGTTTCCACACTCCAGCTCAGTTGGTGGCTGTAATGCACCAAAAGCTAAATTGCCAATCTCTAATAAACATCACAAGAAGAAGAAACACTTCCTTGACTGTGACAGTGCTATCTTTGGATCATGAAAAAACATTTAACTAAATAGTAAATAAATAAACATTATTGGTGTTGATGTTGGAGTTGTTGTTGTGTTCAGTTCACATCTGGGATGGCATGAGGATGAGTAAATGATGAGTGATTATTTGCTACTCCTTTAAAAACTGTAATTAATTCCTCCTAAATTCAGCTGTTACTCTGCTATTAACATATTAGGATGGTACTCCAGCTGGTGGTTTTTCAGGTTCCGTATCCAGGAAAAAGTCATCCCACACTGCGTACAACTATATGGCTGTTCTCCTGGGTGGATTTTCTGGTGCTTTCTTAGGTTTCCTGCCTCTGTAAATAACTTCCCACAGGTGTTACACTTGAATGGCTTCTCGCCTGTGTGAATCCGTTGGTGGATCACCACCTTTTTGGGACGGTTAAAAACTTTACCACAATATGTACAGGCAAAGAGTTTTTCACGACGAACTTTGTCATTTCTGATCCGACCAACTCTTTGTTGGTTGAAGCAGACATCTCTGACATTCTGGTGGCTGTCCGTGCCCAGTATTTTTGAAGATGTTGATGCCACTGCTGCGAAGTTGGAGGATGGCAAGAAAGCCCTGCTATCCTGATGCTCCTCCCTCCCATAATGTGGATAAACAGAGGGACCCTGGTTTTTCCCTCGTGCCCATACAGGCATCTCTTCTCCCTCCTCTGCAGAGTCAACTTCTATGACTTCTGAGTGCTGTAAAAGACCTGTGGACTGGCTCTCAGACGATCTTGCATTGTTCGTATACGCACAAGATTGCTGGTTCAAGTTTGCATTGTCATTCCCTTGCATCAAGTACTCCTTGACAGGACTGGATTTTCCATTCAAATCAAACTTTGCTTCAGCATGTAATTCTATGGGCTCATCTGATGTCCCCTTAACACTCTCAAACTCTGACTCAGATTTAAGGGCAGTGTCAGATCCACTGACCTCCAAAGACTGTTGCTGCATCCTGGAGAACTTATCATCATCTTTCTGCATCTGAACATCGCCAAAGCCTGCCACTCCAGTCTGTGATGGAGTCTCTGTTACTCCTGAAAGAGAAACAGTGTTAAGATAAGACTTATTTAGCTGTGAAATGGTGTGGGAGGATGGACACTTTTGCAAAATTGGTGTTTGTCTGATCTCAGCATGTGTTCTTCCATCCACTCACCGTCATCTCTGATGAACAGTCTCTGCTGTGTTTGGTCCTCCTCAAACATCTCGTCCTTAATCAGTACTGTGTCAACTTCAGATATTTCTGCATCTCCTCCTGCCTATCATGGAAAAAATTTCAAAAAGTCAAAAAATCTTATATAATATATACAATATCCACAAAATTGTTCCATTTTCTTTTTTCCCCAACATCATGAATTTTGGTTTAATATATATACACCGATCAGCCACAACATTAAAACCATCTGCCTAATATTGTGTAGGTCCCCTGTGCCACCAAAACAGTGCAAACCCGCATCACAGAATAGCATTCTGAGATTATATTCTTCTCACCACAATTGTACAGAGCGGTTATCTGAATTACCGTAGACTTTGTCAGTCGAACCAGTCTGGCCATTCTCTGTTGAACTCTCTCATCCACAAAGCATTTCCATCCACAGGACTGTCGCTCACTGGATGTTTTTTGTTTTAGGCACCATTCTGAGTAAACTCTGTAGAGACTGTTGTGTGTGAAAATCCCAGGAGATCAGCAGTTACAGAAATACTCAAACCAGCCAGTCTGGCACCAAGAATCATGCCACAGTCGAAATCACAGAGATCACATTTTTTCCCCATTCTGATGGTTGATGTGAACATTAACTGAAGCTCCTGACCCATATCTGCATGATTTTATGCACTGCACCGATTGGCTGATTAGATAATCACATGGATGATTGTTGGTGCTAGATGGGCTGGTTCGAGTATTTCTGTAACTGCTGATGTCCTGGGATTTTCACGCATAACAGTCTCTAGAATTTACTTCGAATGGTGCCAAAAACAAAAAACATCCAGTGAGAGGCAGTTCTGTGGATGGAAATTATTTGTTGAAGAGAGAGGTCAACAGAGAATGGCCAGACTGGTTCGAACTGACAAAGTCTACGGTAACTCAGATAACTGCTCTGTACAATTGTGGTAAGAAGAATAGCATCTCGGAGTGCTATTCTGAGATGCGGTTTGGCACTGTTTTGGTGGCACGAGGGGGACCTACACAATATTAGGCAGGTGGTTTTAATGTTGTGGCTGATCAGTGTATATACTGTTATATATATATATATATATACTGTTATATATATATATATATATATATATATATATATATATATATATATATATATATATATATATATACACACACACACACACACACACACACACACACACACACTTAATGACCACTTTATTAGGCACACCTAATTATTCATGCAATTATTTAATCAGCCAATCGTGTAGTAGCAGTGCAATGCATAAATCATGCAGATACAGGCCAGGAGCTTCAGTTAATGTTAAAATCAACCATCAGAATGGGGAAAAAATGTGATCTCAGTGATTTCGACCGTGGCATGATTGTTGGTGCCAGAGGGCTGGTCTGGTCAAAATCAAAAAACAACCAGTGAGTGGCAGTTCTGCAAACAGAAACACCTTGTTAATGACAGATGTCAACGGAGAATGGCCAGACTGGTTCGAGCTGACAGAAAGGCTACGGTAACTCAGGTAACCACTCTGTACAGAAGGCTCTGGCTGCAGTGGGCCTACCATCTGTGTACCTCAGTAGAAATCGAAACTAGGCCAGACATCAGAGCAGGCTATGTTTTTCCAGTCTTCAACTGAGCAGTTTTTGGGAGCCTGTTCCCAATGCAGCCTCAGCTTTCTGCTCTTGGCTGACAGAAGTGGAACCCGACATGGTCTTCTGCTGTTGTAGCCCATCCGCCTCAAGGCTTTACATGTTGTGCATTCTGAGATGCTATTCTGGTTATCTGAGTTACCGTAGCCTTTCTGTCAGCTTGAACCAGTCTGGCCATTCTCCGTTGACCTCTCACATCAACAAGGCTTTTCCGTCCACAGAACTGCCGCTCACTGAAAGTTTTTCATTTTTTGGCACCATTCAGAGTAAACTAGAGGCTGTTGTGTGTGAAAATCCCAAGAGATCAGCAGTTACAGAAATACTCAAACCAGCCCATCTGGCACCAACAATCATGCCACGGTCCAAATAATTGAGATCACATTTTTTCCCCATTCTGATGGTTGATGTGAACATTAACTGAAGCTCCTGACCCATATCTGGTTGATCTTACACACTGCTGCCACACGATTGGCTGATTAGATAATCACATGAATAAGTAGGTGTACAGGTGTACCTAATAAAGTGGTCGGTGTGAGTATATATGCAATCTAATATTTGCAATTTATCCTATATATCAGTGGTTCCAAACCCTGTTCCTGGAGGCCCCCCAACACTACACATTTTGGATATATATATATATATATATATATATATATATATATATATAATGTGTGTGTGTGTGTGTGTGTGTGTGTGTCTCAAAAAAGATGCAATTATTAAAGAATGCAAAAGAAAGCCATTTCATGTGTGTCACCATCAAGGAATTAGCTGAACTAGTTATTGCAGTTATCATAAAGACAAAAGGTTTTTCTTACCATACTGTCCATGTTGTTATTTTCTTTTACAGTCTTCTGGGCAGTCGAGTCTGTCCCTCCACCTCTCCACAAACCTCTGTTGAACTGAGCCCCATACATTGTGTCTGGATGTGTGAAAACCAGTCAAAAACACAACACAAAGAACATTAACTATATTAAACAGTTTGTTGATTTGGCAGAGACAATTTACAGTAGGATATTAATAATAAAAAAAAACATTTATCATCACACACCATTAGTCTGGTTCCTGTATTTGTCTGACAAAGCGGCGCTCACTTGAACCCTGTTAGTGCGATTCAGTGAACTGATCCTCCTCTCTGCAACCCCCCGTGCCATCTTCAGTTCCAGTATGTGTAGTTTTCTCTTCAAGGCTTTGTTTTCACGCTGACATTGAGTCATTTGTAAGTTAATAACCGCATAGTCATCGTCTACGAGTTTACATATCTCAGCCACCGCTGCATTGGCCAGCACCTCCATAATGGAAGCTAACTGCGTCTGGAAAGCGATGCGGTTTGACATGGTTAACGTTTAAGCAACCTGCACCACGTTTCAATACACGTTCAATGTTTCGGTAGGTAAACACAAAAAATTATATGCAATTTCAATTATTAAAAAAGACCTTTAAAATATTGTGTGAGAAGGAATCGCTTGTCCGGGTTTGACATCGTTCAGTCTTCCGGGTCAATAGTAATGACGTAGTAAACCACAAATGACTGTTTTACAGCGCACGCCAATTTTCTGTAGTCAGTGCTTTTCATCATGTTCTATACATTTACTGAATGAATGATTTTATAAGAGCCATGTAAGTTAATTTAGACCGAACCGTTTCTTATTTTGAATCTTTCAAAAATCCATTCTGAAATACTTTAAAGGGAAAGATCAACTACTTAACAGAGTCCCACTGAAGATGTTTTTGCTCTGGCTGGATCTGAACTGGTGACTTATAAATAAATTAAAGGAATATTCCGGGTTCAATACAAGTCAAGCTCAATCGATAGCATTTGTGGCATAATATTGATTACCACAAAAATTCATTTAAATTTTTCTTAAAAAAAAAAAAGCAAAAATCGGGGTTACAGTGAGGCGCTTACAGTGGAAGTGAATGGGGCCAATCTGTAAATGTTAAAATACTCACTGTTTCAAAAGTACAGCCACAAGATGTAAACAAAATGTGTGTTAACATGATTTTAGTGTAATAAAATCGCTTACTAACCTTTTCTGTTTAAAGTTATAGCCAATTTTACAACTTCGCTGCCATGACAATGCAATGTCAACAAACCCTAAAACAACTTAAAAAATGACGACTTAAATGACTTTACAGCTCAAATAATATAGAAGTTTTGACAAAACAATTAATGTAAGTGCTTTAATAAAATTACTATATGCTTCGCATTTCTTCCTTTAAACCCTCCATAAATTGGCCCCATTCACTTCCATTGTAAGTGCTTTACTGTAACCTTGTAATAAAAATTTTTTTAAAAAAAGAAAGAAAGGATGGATGGACGAGTCAAAATGAATTTTTGTGGTAATCAATATTTTGCCATAAATGCTGTCAACTGAGCTTAACTTGTATTGAACCCAGAATATTCCTTTAACCTTTATATGCCGACTGTTTATCTTTTAATTGGACTATCAAAGACACCTTTGATGCATATTTTTAAAAGCCTTATCTCATTATTGCAGTTTTCATCATTTTGTGAGGGAAAAAAGAATGATTATATTTATATTTTGAAGTAAAAAAAAAGAAAAGAAAAGCAAAAAAACATTAGAAAAAACTATTTGAATTTTAATAATTAATTTAATATTCTTGGTTCAATACAAGCTCAATCGACAGCATTTGTGGAATAATATTGATTACCACAAAAATTAAATTAGACTCATACATCCTTTTCTTTAAATAAAGCAAAAATCTTGGTCCCAGTAAAGCACTTACAATGGAAGTGAATGGGGCCAATTTTTTGATGGTTTAAAGGCAGAAATTTGAAGCTTATACATTTATAAAAGCACTTACATTAATTCTTCTTTTAAAACTCATGTATTATTTGAGATGTAAAGTTGTTTAAATCATCATTTTCACAGACATTTTAGGGTTTTAAAGTTTGTTGACATTACATCGTCATGGCAATGAAGTAGAATAATTGGCTATAACTTTACACAGAAAGGTTATTAAGTGATTTTATCACACTAAAATCATGTTAACGTGCATATTGTTTATGTCTTGTGGCTACACTTTTGAAATAGTTAATATTTTAACATTTACAGATTTGCACCATTCACTTCCATTTTAAGAGCTTCACTGTAACCTTGCTTTTTTAAAGAGAAGGATGGACGAGTCAAAATTAAGTTTTGTGGTAATTAATATTATGCCACTAATGCTGTCAATTGAGCTTAACTTGTATTAAACCTGGAACATTCCTTAAATGCATCAAAGGGTTAATTTAGCTGTGGTTCACCAGAACAGTACTTAAAATACATCTTTGGGATTATTAAACTCAAAGTTTAAAAAAGATAAGAGTTTATTATTTTGCATAAATACAAAAATACCAAATAAAAGTTTAAAACACTCATAATACATAATTTCTTTTTTTTCAATGTTACATCATTAGAAACCATAAAAAGGATCATCATTCACATCAGGGAGAATGGATGAATAAATTAATAAAATCAGTGATAAGAAGAGTAATATTTCAAATATGAAAAACAAGGGAAATTTAACAACTACATGTTTGTAAAGATAAACTCTAAATCATTCCAAGGTCCTCAAAGACAATCTCTTGTGTTTGGCTTTGTTTCTTTACTTGGAGAGGCTGAGGAGTTTTTGGTGGTTTCATAACTTTGCTGTAGATTGCTGTGATCTCCTCAGGCATCTTGTTTTGTGTAGAGTTATTGTCTTGATCTTCCTGAACAGCTTGTCGGGGTGCAACAACCTCCGGCACACTGTAAACTGGCTCCTCAATGTTCAGGTCTGTTTTTTTACTTGAGTTTTTTATGACATTATACACCTCAGAGTACACAGGTTCTTGTTGCTTGTCTTTGTTAGACGTTGCCTTGGAAACCTGACAGTTCATTGTGTTAGTATGGCTGGCATAAACACAGTTGTTAACTTTTGGGCCTGAGCGGATGACATCAACAGGGTCAGAATACACTGGTTCAAAATCATTGTTATGAGATGGGAGGCCAGACTGTAGCCCAGATTGATCTATTTTTACAGTATGATTAAATTTGATGGCATCTGCTGGCTGTGCATACACAGATTCATGTCCGCCAAATAAATCAGCAGGATTTGAATACACAGGTTCAATCAAGTTAGCGCTGCCAGCAGTGTCTGAGTGTGTGCTTTTAGAGGAGCTTAAAGAATCGTCAGATTTTACATACACAGGTTCAGCTAAGCCACTTGGACTTGCAGGTTTTATGTATACAGGATTTGACAAAGCATGAATGTTTGGAACAAGAGCATCAGCTTGATTTGAATACACACTCTCACTGACTCCACTGCAATCAGGGCTGTTGGTTCTCTCAGTATATAGCAAACCAAAGCTATCAGGGCGTTTGGGTAAGGGTGAGCGAGGAGAACGGGAACGTGGTGAATGTGGCGAGTTCCTGCCTTCGGTAACAGTGAGGCTCTTCTGTTGCCGAATGGCTGACTCAATAAGGCGGAGTATCTCTTCACTCTGCCTGGTCTCAAAGTTAAAGGTTCCAGGGCCTGACTCACAGCGTCTTCCTGCCTCTATAGAAAACAGCATCTAGAGGAACAGACAGGAAAACAAGCAAAAATTGAAAATATTTGTACATTGTGCACTTGCATGCACTGTAAATACTAATAGTTATCTTAAATAAAAAAAATAAAAAAAAATGAGTTGACTCAACTTAAGCTTAATTTTTTACTATTCTTACTATTTTTAATTAAGTTACCATTACTCTCTAAATCCTAAGTTATCATTAATATAAACATTTAAGTGGTCCTAATTTTGGAATAATAACTCAAATATATACGTTCTTTAAACTTTGGCTTCGAGTACTACTAACTCAGAATTATCAAGTACCAAATTTAATCTGTGTGGAATAGCCATGAGCCCTTCCATTTGGTCAAAATAAGGGAACTTATGTAAAAAAATTATAATTGTTATTTAAAAGTATATAGTTTTAATCCTTATGACTATTGTTGTTTTATTGTAGCTGGTTGATAGTTGTGATTTGTGTGAAGTCACCATGAGGGTGATTATTGTTACCTCTGTAAACTTGGAGCCTGTTAAATTTAAATGATTCGTTTCTACTCAATTGTACTTTACAAAAGTGTAAATTTATGTGCACTAAGAAGTACTGAGGATTATCCAATGTGCAATATGGCTAACCGAGACTCCTTTCATGATTTTCCTTATACTGTATAAGACATGTTATAACTCAGTTTAAATAACTGAATAAAAACAATGAATATTTAATCACAGACTTATTACATTTACGTGTAACAGTTTACTTGAGCTAAATAAAATATGTTTACTAGGAAAAAACATGCAAACCGATTCAAAAAATCTAAGTAGGTCAACTAATTTGATTTGACAGTGGAACCTGTAAACCTATTTGTCAACATTAGTTTTTGCAATATAGGCTTTAATGAAGCAACATTAAATACTGGTGTGATAAAGGCATCTGTGTCAGGCTTGATGCAAGTTAAACACGCAGTGACAGGCGCACCAACAGTTTCTTTTTAGTGGCTGAATCCAGACAATTGAGCAGTTTATATTCTTCAGTTTGAGGTTTGGGTTCAGTTCTGTTTAAATTAATTACCATTTAGATGTAATTTCTGTCCATGTAAATTAGATTTCATTACATTTAAATTTGTAATAGTTCTCAATGGCCGACTCACTTCCAATACGTAATGTATGACCAATGTCAATTAAAATCATGGTTAGGTTTAGAGTTTGTGTAAGGGGTTACACTTTATGGTTTAGGTTTAGGTTTGGGGTTAAACTAAGGAAAAATCGTAATAATATCGCTTGTTTATTTTTCCCTATGGAAGTCGTAAGCTTTTGTTTGAGCCAACTCATATGATTTCTAAAAATTATAAAATATATCTAGTGGTCCCACACTTTATCAAGGCCATGGTTTCTGCTGACCTTATCTCGCCCATAGCGGCGTAGCAGCTTATATGGCCACTCCAACACTGTTTTCCTGGTCTCCAGATCTTGAAGCTCCAACATGTCCTCACCAGCTTGCAACCAGTACTGTCCTGTCAGGCCACAACCCACCGATGCCTCAGTCTGTGACACAAGCACTTTGAACTCACACACTACAATAAAAAAGACATTGATTTTGATTAAGTCAGAATATAAAGAAACAATTGCAAACTAGCTGATTTAATAACACACTGAGTTAGAGGTTTTAATGAAAGTTTAAACCAGATCTGCATCAAGGATGTGAAAAAAACAGGGTAGATTTGGTCTTTTAGGATAGACAGGATGACAGCATGTTGACCTGATAAATTTGACTTGGACTCACATTGTTCTCTGGACATATAGATCTGATTGTCCTCCATGCGAGGGACCGACTTTGGGCCACTATTACAGTGTTTCTGTGACATACATAAAGTTGTGAATACCAAGAAGAACACAAGTAAACAGGAACAGGATAAAGGATATATATAGACTAAACTGTCAATTTTTTTCCATCTACAAATCCAGAGCCTCACCTGAAAGGCAATGTTACATATTATCTCCACCCATTCTCCACAGCTTTCCTTCTCTGCTGCAAACACCAGTCTCTTTTCTTCTGTCTCCACACAGAAGGCAGCCATGTTTTCCCCTGGACAAGCCTCTGCATGAGGAGGCAACTTGACGACACTCACACAGTCATTCAAACGGACAACTTTTCTCTCTGGATGCCGTCTGACCACCACAGTCGACTTTTCCTGATTGGCCTCTGACAATTCTAAGCGCGCAACGCCATGCCGACTAGCTGGATGAAGGGTCAGCCAATACCGCTTCCACTTCTGGTGATCACAAACAGAAATCCAAGGGAATATGTAATAAATTACAGAAAATTTGTTTTCTCTAAAATACAATTCTATTTATTTTAATAATGAAACATCAATGACAGCCACCCTTATATTTACATTTACTGAGCACTTTATAAGGAACACCTACACCTACTTATTCATATGATTATCTAATCACCCAATTGTGTGGCAGCAGTGAAAGGCATAAAATCATGCAGATACGGGTCAGGAGCTTCAGTTAATGTACACATCAAACATCAGAATGGGGAAAAAATGTGATCTCAGTGATTTCGACTGTGGCATGATTTTTGGTGCCAGGCAGGCTGGTTTGAGTATTTCTGTTTACTCAGATTACTCAGAATGGTGCAAAAAACAAAAACATCCAATGAGTGACAGTTCTGCGAACGGAAACACATTGTTGATGAGAGAGGTCAACGAATAATGGCCAGGGCTGTGTTTCCCAGAAGCATTGCAAGCTTAAGTGGATTGTAGAGACTATTGGCGCCAATGGTTTCTACGATCTACTTAGACATAAGATGCATTTGGGAAACGCAATCCAGACTGGTTCGAGCTGATAGAAAGGCTACGGTAACTCGGATAACCACTATGTACAATTGTAGTGAGCAGAATAGCATCTTAGAATGCACAATACGTCGAACCTTGAGGTGGATGGGCTACAACAGCAGAAGACCATGTTGGGCACTTTATTAGGACCAAAGTGATCAGTAAGTGTACATGACCTGATTTTCTGGAATAGACTGAAACAAAACACTCGATTGGTAAGAATGATCACATCTCACAGGAAACAGTCTTACATCAGTGTGAAACTGATGAACACACCCCTGGACTCCTCATTGTTACCATTTAAAAGTTTCTATAAGACACTAGGGACCTCACATTAGAGAAGCAGTTGCAGGTACATGACTCATTCAGCCCAACCCTAATTTACCTTGCATGTGCTGTGCGTGTGTTTAAGGCAGGACCTGACTGTAGATATGTGCTCTCATGAGGGTGTGACTTTCGTTAATGGAATGTGCCATATTCTGAAAAGCACACCAAGTTTCAGCTTGTAGAGTTGAAGATGCAATCTTGTGGCATTCTACTCATATACCAGAACATAACTTTACAACAGGAAGTTCAACCTTAAGACTTGTAATGTCAAAAGATGGGAGCATGCTGAACATCTAAGTGCTCAGTTAAATTAAAAAGATCCAAGCAAATACCATGAGCTCTAAAATCATTTCTTTCTTTAGTACAGCCCTGCACTGAAAAAAGTGAACCTAAAATTGAGCTTAAATGAATGAGTTTGATTTAAGCCAAAAATATTATTTAGCCTCACTGAATCAACCTGAATACATAAGTTTACATCAACAAAACCAATTTTAAGGGTTAGATCAGGTAGAAATAGCTCCTTATGTAACAGTTTCAGAGTACCATGTTTTAGTGTGTTTGGTTTCTCCTTTTTGTGAATGTAAAAAATCAGAAACACTACCAAACTAGCAATACTAAGAGTATAAAATCATAGCAAAAGGTTCTGACATTTAAACACTCTTGTTTTAGCAAACCTTAGCTGATGAGAGTTAACAAATGGAACCTTATTGTAAAATGTTACCAATGACTGAAAAGTGTAAAGACATTTTAAAATAACTGTTTTCAATAACAAAAAATAGACTACAACATTCCTTTGAAGCCTTACCTCACCATGCCTCTGGTGCTGTAGGTATACTTCACCTCGTTTCCCGTGATGGTCCATGTCTGTTTAAGCCGTTATGTCAAAAATCTCAGACAGGTCAGAAAGTGCTTTATAAATTTAAATAGTTTATCAGTTCACAGAACAATGTGTGACCTCCTTAAATGGCTAATGCATGATATTACCAAGCCTATTACACTGGGTAGAGTATGTGCAAATCTAGGCTCCACCTCCACCAGAAAAAAAGTCAGCCAGTGTTGAACTGTTGCTTGTTTCGAAACATATTTCATTTCTCATTTCAGAATGATTATTTTTAATAATGCATGAATTAACAGCTATAGTTAGGGTTAATAACATATAGGCTTACTGTGCTACTTTTAAACCACAATGAACTGGAATCACATGCCCTCAAATCTATTATTTAATATAAAGAGACTATAAATTCTTGTTAATGTATTGCATAATCATCATTTCATTTTAAGGAATAATATATATATTTTCAACACAAAATAAACTTTATAAATGGCAACAGCAATGGTTTTGCAATATAACAAAATCTGTTATGTTGAAGCTATGTAACTGTTCTCATTTGGTCAGCTTGGGGCTGGCCTGTCTGTGTATCTTTCATTTGTGATTAGTTTTGTTCTACTTTTGTTCACGTTAGATGTGTGAGATAATATGCACTGCCTTAGGCCAATCAATATGGATGGTTGTAATGCATATTTGCTTGGTATGGAATGACTAGAGACATTTGTGGGCCCTAATGGTAGGTTTGGCAACTGATTGATTATGTCCCACCAGAAATAAAGAGCCAGGGATGCCACTTTATAAATGTTACATAATGTAAAATGTGTTATGTAAAATCTTATATATATATATATATACAGGTGCATCTCAATAAATTAGAATGTCATGGAAAAGTTCATTTATTTCAGTAATTCAACTCAAATTGTGAAACTCGTGTATTAAATAAATTCAATGCACACAGACTGAAGTAGTTTAAGTCTTTGGTTCTTTTAATTGTGATGATTTTGGCTCACATTTAACAAAAACCCACCAATTCACTATCTCAAAAAATTAGAATACATCATAAGAAACCAATAGACCAATAAAAAAAACATTTTTAGTGAATTGTTGGCCTTCTGGAAAGTATGTTCATTTACTGTATATGTACTCAATACTTGGTAGGGGCTCCTTTTGCTTTAATTACTGCCTCAATTCGGCGTGGCATGGAGGTGATCAGTTTGTGGCAGTGCTGAGGTGGTATGGAAGCCCAGGTTTCTTTGACAGTGGCCTTCAGCTCATCTGCATTTTTTGGTCTCTTGTTTCTCATTTTCCTCTTGACAATACCCCATAGATTCTTTATGGGGTTCAGGTCTGGTGAGTTTGCTGGCCAGTCAAGTACACCAACACCATGGTCATTTAACCAACTTTGGTGCTTTTGGCAGTGTGAGCAGGTGCCAAATCCTGCTGGAAAATGAAATCAGCATCTTTATAAAGCTGGTCAGCAGAAGGAAGCATGAAGTGCTCCAAAATTTCTTGGTAAATGGGTGCAGTGACTCTGGTTTTCAAAAAACACAATGGACCAACACCAGCAGATGACATTGCACCCCAAATCATCACAGACTGTGGAAACTTAACACTGGACTACAAGCAACTTGGGCTATGAGCTTCTCCACCCTTCCTCCAGACTCTAGGACCTTGGTTTCCAAATGAAATACAAAACTTGCTCTCATCTGAAAGGAGGACTTTGGACCACTGGGCAACAGTCCAGTTCTTCTTCTCCTTAGCCCAGGTAAGATGCCTCTGACGTTGTCTGTGGTTCAGGAGTGGCTTAACAAGAGGAATACGACAATATTCCTTGACATGTCTGTGTGTGGTGGCTCTTGATGCCTTGATCCCAGCCTCAGTCCATTCCTTGTGAAGTTCACCCAAATTCTTGAATTGATTTTGCTGGACAATCATAAGGCTGCGGTTCTCTCGGTTGGTTGTGCATCTTTTTCTTCCACACTTTTTCCTTCCACTCAACTTTCTGTTAACATGCTTGGATACAGCACTCTGTGAACAGCCAGCTTCTTTGGCAATGAATGTTTGTGGCTTACCCTCCTTGTGAAGGGTGTCAATGATTGTCTTCTGGACAACTGTCAGATCAGCAGTCTTCCCCATGATTGTGTAGCCTAGTGAACCAAACTGAGAGACCATTTTGAAGGCTCAGGAAACCTTTGCAGGTGTTTTGAGTTGATTAGCTGATTGGCATGTCAAAATATTCTAATTTTTTGAGATAGTGAATTGGTGGGTTTTTGTTAAATGTGAGCCAAAATCATCACAATTAAAAGAACCAAAGACTTAAACTACTTCAGTCTGTGTGCATTGAATTTATTTTATACACGAGTTTCACAATTTGAGTTGAATTACTGAAATAAATGAACTTTTCCACAACATTCTAATTTATTGAGATGCACCTGTATATATATAACATAAAATGATGGACATATAAATTAACCCTCTAGAAACTATGCCTTTAGGATTGTAATGTTAGTCAATGACAGTTTGCTAGTAAGCAAAGAAAATGTCTTTTTAAACCATTAATTTACTGCAACTCTAATGAAGTTATAAAATAACACTATTAATTAAGAAGTAGATATTTTAGAGATAGGCTACTTGGTGCTTCCCCACTTTTGTCACCCATTTCGAATTACTATTTTCAAAAAAAAGATAATCATGCACAATTATGGGTAAGGGTCAAAGGGTCACTCTTGCTAGTTTAGATGTAACATCGCTCATAAACTGTATTATATAGATGTGTCTAATGTGGCAAACACCATACATCAGAGGGTTTTACAGCCAAAAATAATGGCATAGTTTTCCTTTTGCAATATAAATTCTAATAATCCATGTACTTGCATTGACAGCAGCCTACAGATCAGGGCAGGCATCCCGAGCACATACAGTGCAGACTACAAACCACCTGAAGACTGACTGCAGTCTCCAATCCGCATTTCGTAATGTATGTACATGCATAGACTGGCAGACAAACATAATGAACTCATGCACCCTCACAGACACATTCATTATTGTAACCTCTTAAAACAAATGTATTAAACTGAGCAACAGCATAAACAGTCATTCACATAAACACATCTTCCCCACTATTACTTAATGAAGGATCAAGTGGGCCTATAAACCCTGTCATCATCCTCTGACATCATTCAGCTGTTGAATCAGCAGACTTCCATCCAAAATTGTTGGCTACACCTTGACAGAGACTGTGATGCAAATAATGCAAGAAGACAATGAATATTCTGCATGTGAGAGATATGTATACAAACTGTCCACCATGGGGGAGAGAATCGTGATCATGGTAAATTACATTATGTTAAATAGTCATGTGATTAAAAACAGTTATAACAACATCAACAGAAAGTCAAAGGCTTAAATGGCAAAAATTGTGTTTAGAAACTGGTGAAGAGAATATGGTGCAGCACTCTACAATTCAATATGAAAAAACATCCACAACGAAAAAAAAGATTATTTGCCCTTACAAGCGGAAAATGATGCAAATTCTTCGTTCCAAAAGGTGGAGCAGTTTCGCTATGACATGTATATTCCAGTCTATAGAGTCTAATTACCCAGCGACTAGCCCATCTGCACTGCAATACCTGGGTAATCCAAATTTAGTGCTTCAAATACAAAATTATTTTCATTAAAATCATAATACCATGAAAATTTTCCAGTTTGGAACTGTATGTATACATGAATATATTTACATGGCCTCTCTTGAGTGTTTTTGGCTTTGGCTTTTGGACTTAAGCTTGCCATTCAATAGAGTAGCCACATAAAACTACACACACAGAGAAAATCCACAATTTGAATGCAGCCAAAGCATATTCTGCAAGGGACTCCCAAGTACTGGTACTGCTGAAAATGTATAGTAATACTATAATGAGTTAAGAACGATAATGTAACGTACAAGAAATACCCTAATACTAAGAAATACTGGTTTAAGAAAATTACTGTAGGTAATCCGAAAAAAGGTTTGAACTGGATTGATCTCAAATATTCTTTATATCCCATTTCTGAAATATTTTTAGTGAGGGGGTATTCCAGTACCTACATCAGGAGTCATCCTAGATGTGTATGACTTACTTTCTTCTGCAGAACACACACAAAGATTTTTAGAAGACTATTTCAGCTTTGTGGGTCCATTCAATGCAAGTGAATGGTGACTAAAACTTTGAGGTCCAAAAGCAAAAAGGCACCATAAAAGTAATCCATACGACTTGGTTTTCGGTGAGAACAGACCAAAATAAAACCATTGCAGTCTCTAGGCACGATCAAGATTTCAGGCTTGATTACACTTCTTAGTGCTTGATGCATGCGCAGAGTGATAGATTGTGCTATAGGAACAATAATCAAGCTTGAAATCATGACTGTCTAGGAGACTGCTGATATGACAATTTGTAGTTAAAATGTTTTTTTTATTTTTTATTTTATTTTTTTTATCTGCAATCACCCAAAACTGATTGAATCACTTCAGAAGACATGGATTAAACCAATGGAGTCATATAGATTATTTTGATGCTTCCTTTATGTGCTTTTTTGAGCTTCAAAGTTTTGGTCACCATTCACTTGCATTGTATGGACCTACAGAGCTGAAATATTCTTCTACAAATCTTTGTGTTCTGTTGAAGAAAATCATACACCTGGGATGGCATGAGGGTGAGTAAATGAGAGAATTTTCATTTTCAGGTGAACTATTCCTTTAACTTTTGTGTTCTACAGACAAAAGTTAGACATATGGGTTTGGAACAACATGAGGGTGAGTAAACCATGACAAATTTTGGGGTGAACTAACCCTTTAATTTCCCTTAAATATCTCCGTGGGTATGACTGTAAAATTCAGCAATGCCACAATTTAGTACCATATATGGAATATTCTGTATCAGAACAAATATATACAGTGTTATTTTTAAAATTACCCTATTGTGCAGTGGCTGGACTAAGCTATTTGAAATATATATATATTATATATAAAAACATTCACTGATACACTTAAACCCAACACTGTCAAGGCCAATGGCCAGGCATTCAGACTAAATATCACATGATCAAATAAAATAGGGAGAAAGAGGGAGAGAACCTTCAGATGTTAATTCAAGTCAAATTTTCAATACATATTTATTGTCCTTTTCTTTGAAGTACTGTACTGTAAGTCATGATGGAGGTACTATCATGGTAAAGGAAAACATGTGGGTTAAAATAGGTAAACCAAAAGTAAAAAAAAACAAAAAAAAAAAATTGTGATACTAGTTAATGAACTAAAATACGCATTAGTTATGTGGGTGAAAAAAGAAAACTAAACCTCAGCCTAAACCTTTCTTGAGGTTTAGATTATATGCACAAATATGCACAAAGACATCAAGGGACAGAAAAGAAAATGTCCAGGAGGGAACCTGCTTGTTTTATTTGTTTTTTTCCATTTTTGTGAATGCATGTTGCACACTGTGACAGAACTTGAACGGAGAAAGGAGAAACGAAACAGAAAATATGTTAATGTGAAAATCCCTCAAAGGTTGTCAGCTGCCACCAGTTCTGTCCATCATCGAATGGTCCACCTGCCAACGGTCCTTTAAACTGTCTGGTTTCCTCTGACCCAGCCCTATACCCTCCCTCCCACTCTAATGACACACAACTCCCCACCAAACATCCTTTTAAAGAAAATAAAAGAGAAAACAGGGAAAAAGAAAAATGGCAATGATACAGGAACAAACTGCTAGTCACTATCACAATAGTGGAAATCACATAACTGCTCCTCTGAGTTTAATACAACGATCTTCCAGGGGAACTAGTCACAATCTGCAGCGGTCCAATAGGAACATTACACTGATTAACCCGCCCACGTTATACATGGAGACAGACGGAAATAAAAAGCTTATAGAAGAGCATCCAGCACCCCCCGCCCACAAGCCCCACCCCATCAAGCCTCACACACCCCCAGTAAGATTGAAGTTTGTGTGAGGGTGACCTCTGGCGACCAGCGGTCACATAAAGTCTCTATAAAGGAGCCCCTAACTGGAGGGTCTCTAATATTTCATGCCTGGAACAAACTCCTTGGCCTCTGGGTTCAAGCTGCTCTTGCGCTGAGAAAGAAACAAAACATGTAATGAGGTGGGGAGAATATGACAAAGTTGTGATACATTGGGTGATTATTATGTAGCTTACAATGAGAAGTACGATCTATTCATAAGAGCTAGTTAAACGGACCTCTGAAACTGGCTTTAGAACAGCAAATTGCATTCAAAATATTTCTATTGTCGTACACCTGACAAATAACTGCAGTTGTGACACTTTACATTTTTAACTGACATCAAAGTAGCCTCTCAAGGAGGAGTGAGATTAGCATCAGTAATAATACCTGTAAATCAAGTTAAAAATCATTGTTGTAATACTTACTGCAATGTCTTCGGCGTTTCCGTCACTGACCGACAGCCCACTGAGCTGTTGTTGGATCTGTCCCACACCAGGAGGAAGGTCTCTTGCAGGAATGAACCAATCTTGATCCTCCTCCTCTAACATCTCCTGGAAACAACGCTCAAGAAACTCCTGCTCCAAGAGTTCCTCCTCAACCTGCAGCAAGATTTTAGACGTTACAATTATGATCATTCCTCTCAATTGTACCATTTCTCTCAATGGATTTCAGTGGCTGACTGTAACAGTGCTCTTAGCAACTAAATTTGTTAAGCTTACAATGAATATTTGTTTGTGATTTAACGCCATGACAGATTCCAAGGCTTTTTTGCTGCGAAAACCAGGTTAAAATGCAGTTTTTCTAAAACCTATTTTTGATAAAAACTCTAAAAATGAATCTGTTCCAACATTGTGACAATTTCCTCAAGGAATTAAAACCACTACAATCCAAATCAAATATGTTTCATAGACAGTGGACTCCGGCATGAGGCTCATAATAGGGGATATTTGCCTGATAGTAAAAACTTTTAAGCCTGGAGTGGTCCATTCGGCATCAGGTGTAAATGATCCGGTACCAGTAGGGCTGCACAATCAATCGAAAAAATAATCAAGATTTCAGTTACAAAAAACTGCCCCAATTAACTAAGCGTGAAAAGTATCAAAAAGTTATATGTAGAATGCGTTGTTTTTGTCATGTAAGTGCAAGAATGCAATGACAAATCAGCAGTGTTTCAAATATTCTATCGGCATATCAGTAATGACAACCTAGTATTCTAGAATTGTTGCGTTGCTCACTTTTCGGTGCAAAATGTAAATTATTTGTAATTTTCCATGCAAATAGTTATTCAAGAATTTAAGTCTCAGTTTTTGTAGCATTAATAAGAAATATATAGTATGCACATTTACCACACAAAATAAGTATTCATGTAAATTCTATTCATAATTAAAAACATTTTATTTATTTTTTTTAAATCGCAATTTACAATATCAAGGGAAATTATCAACAATTAGGATTTTTGTCATAATCATGCAGCCCTAGCAGGGCTCAATGCTATGGATTTTTTCTACTGGCCCAGTTGGGCCAGTGGTTCTGATTTGTACTTGCCCTGCCAAAACTTTACTGGCCCCAACACAAAAATGTAAAATAGCTATTTTTACCATCACGGCTTTAAAAAGTGTTTGTGTATATCCATGTCTATAGTGTTTTCACAAGCAGGATCAAAGATTTAGTCAGAATTCCTAAGAGAGGAGACCTTGTCTATAAAAATAAAATTAGATAACCCAAACAAGACCAACACTGACTGATACACAAAGTACAGAAAAACAAAATGAATTTACAGAACATGAGAAATGTAACAGGTGTGTGACCTGTGATATAAAGTAGACTTTTTAAATAGTAATCTTAACCCTGCAGCTAAACATCTCTGGGAAAAAAAAAAAAAAAAAAAATAGCTGTTGTGATTTTGCTTCTTTTCATATCAAATGTCATTAGCATTTGATTTAATGTTTAAGTTTTGAAACATAACTAAATGTATACTTAAATTTTAGATAAGCAGCTTATGTTTTCCAGCCACATGTATAACCGGGGTTTAACAAAGTTTAATTATGCTTCATCCAGCACTTCATCTTGAAAACATTAGAAAAGGGCAGGGTTTGTTTTTATACTGTGGGAACAATACTAGAACTCTGTCCCTTTGCAAACGCACATGCATGCCGTGTCTACGCTGTATGAAGAGAGATGGTGAGATACATGGAGAGCAATTAATTTACAGTCCAATACCAAGAAACAACTGATTTTTTGTGTTCCGATGTTTGGATTACTAATTTTAACCAACATATTAGAACGAAAAAACGTGGGAACTTCCGGCACTGTGAACATGTATTGCGCAGGGATAATTAAATGTTGCCGTGTGAAAGAATATCTTGCAACTTACACATAGAGGCTAAAGAGTTGGCAAGCACAGAAGAGAAACTTCTTGTTCAAGCACCATCACTGCTGTCGCCCAGCGGTTTCCACTTATTTGCATAACATTTCAAAAAATGTTGATGATCTCGACTGCTCAACACATTCTCCACAACACTGTCTTTCCCAAAATCCCCCACGCAATCATGGCGCCCGACTCCCATTAGAATGAATTGAAAATGCCCACTCAGCTTCGCACACATGCGCCAGTGGACACACATTGTCACAGTGAATGCATGCAGTTTTCAGTTGTCTTCATTCATCAAGTCTATTTTAAGTCTTACTTTTGCTTACCCAGCCTCAACAATGCCACAATGTATGCGTGCAATCATCACTTGAAGTCAATGCAATCAGCACTTGATAATGCTGAAGTTTCTGCTAGATTTAGTGCTTTAATCACATCATTATGTTTAATTCAGACTTCAAATGATAATTGCACACATTCATTGTGGCAATACTGTAGCTGGGTAAGCAAAAGCATAGTAAATCAAATCACTGTTTGCATACTTTGGGCATTCTGAAATTAAGCTGGCATCTTTCCAACTGTAATTGCGCACATATAATATTATTGCTCGTGTAGTGACATCCATGATAGACAATACACACTCGCTTTACATATTACAAACACGGCCCAAAGTAGCAGCTCTTTTTCCATGTCAGTGGACCGATACACTCACTGAAAAGTTCTTTTTCGTTCTTCGCTCAGAGCTAAAACTAAACAGCTGAGCGACTGTTTATTATTTGTGAACATTCAGACACCCCCCACGCTGCTGGGGATGATGTTTAGATGAGCATTAACATATGACATGCATACTATACTGACAACAGAATACATGCAAAGCCAATATGACATTAAGATTTTTGGTAAAGTTTTGCTTTTATTTTATAATGTTCCTTGAGGTCCACTTATAATGTTAGTGTGATTTTTTTCATTAAAAGTAGTCATAATTTAGGAATAATTGGTCATTTTTTATCCAGTTTTTGTGCCTCCGATTCAAACAATCAGTTTTTTAGGGCGTGTGTTCTTGAAGACTTCAGTGTAAACGCCCACTGCTGTGATTGGGTAACATATTTGCATGTGGATAAGTGTAAATGCCCCCACCATTACTCGCATGTGGGGTTGATGATAAAAATGATAACAGGAGGAGTTCATTCATACATGTTTGAGCCAGAGTCTGATCCCGAATTAACCCCCTCCATAAACACCACAGATACTGCAGTCTGTGACAGCGAGGTAATCACTGTAATTTACTTGTCTATGTGTGTAATAGGTATTACTTTTATTTTTGTGTGTTTTCTGTGTATTAATGGTGTGTATCTTGTTACATAATTGGAGCATTTTCCATTCCCATGTTTTACAAATGCCGAGTAACACATGACAGTACCAAATAAAGTGTAGTGACAAATGCATACGTTGTTCATTACAATGAGTCATGTTTTCATTAAAAAGGAAAGAGATTGTCTAAATATATTGATATCAATACTCTTTAGGTGCATCTGTGGCAATTGTGCCGTGAAAGAATCATCGGTAAAATGAAGCGAGCAAACAAACACTTTCTTACCGACGCGATCCGGGGCTTCATTAAAAATAAACGTCGGCCACTCTTTCTTAATGTTGGGATCCTTGCGAAGCAAATGCAAGAAATCTAGTTTCCCACAACTTGGCACTGCACAACGTCTTGGCATCTTCGTGGCCATCGTGACGCCTCCTGTTGCTCCAAAAATAATCTCACCGCTCTATTCTAACCAGAAGACCGGTGGGCGGGCCTAAGCAGTGTCGACGATAAAGTAGGCGTTGATCTGTTTATGCAGAGGCTGGCCTGTGCTGATGTAATACCTCACTATGATGTATTAGTGAGGAGGAAGTAGAGAACAAGCCATTTTGGCACCTTGGTTTCAATAAAGCCTTTTTTTTTTTTGGACTAACGAAGACGTTTTCGGTTCTGAAATTTACAGTGTGTTTTTATAGTGCTATGAACTCTTATATGTCAAGATATCATGGCAAGTTTGATTTTTCAATTCATGACTCCTTTAAAGTCCAAACTGGCAAGCAATTTCGAAACACTGGAACGAACTCAAAGTTCTTTTAAATTACATCACATCCGTTCTTTCTTCAGTATATTGGCACCTTTTTAGTGGGAAATGCTCCACTGAATGTCAGATGTCTTTTATCATGCAAGTACACAAATTGCTCAAATTGAAATTTCTCTTCCCAGACTGACCTGTCTGTTGTACTCCTCCTCGTTCTCCATCCACATGTACTCAGCAAAGGGGTTGGCATCACCCTCCTTGTGTCCATTCACAACATTCTCATCTTTCCCTGGTCCGCTGCCTCCTTGTGTCTTCGCTAACTCCGGACTGTTAATATCAGCAGGTTCTGGGTGTATAAAGTTTATTATTAACAGTGCCGCGTAGTAACAGATAACATGTAATCTGGATTATATAATCAGAGTCCAAAAATCAAAAACTTGTAATTGGATGAAATTACATTTAAAAATACTTGTAATCAGATTACAGTAACTTTTTATTGGATTACATGATTACATAATCAGACAACAGCATTCAATTGTTCATAATTTATTTCTACCAAATCTACATTTTTCATTCCAAATCAGATTACCTCTTATATACTGTAAATTTTTGAGTGTTTTTAGAAGAGAGGGGGAGGAGGGGGGGTTGTGGGAGATGGGAAAACACACAGAGACCTGATACTAGCCACTTGCCGGGTGACTATAAAAGATCAGAGCTGTTCAGGTTGTAGTCTTAAAAACCCAGAAGGAAATCACCATGGGTTCTCTAGGGATTTTCCTATTGGTTTTTAGTCAGTTATTTAGTCATTTTACGCCATGCCAGCTGCCAATTTTCATGGCAAAAAACAAATTAAAAATATATTAAAAGGTAAAGTGATTAAAAATATATATGTATATAACTCTACAACTGATTCAGGGTTGACTGTTAAAAAAATCTCAAAATTGCTTATGGAATAAAATTATTTCCTAAAAGAAATAAATCCATCACAATCCAATAAAATGTGTTTCAAGGATAATGGATTCTGGCATGCAGTGCATAATGGTGGATCTTCGTCTGATATTAAGAACATACACCGATCAGCCACAACATTAAACCACCTGCCTAATATTGTGCAGGTCCCCCTTGTGCCGCCAAAACAGTGCCAATCCGCATCTCAGAATAGCATGCTGAGATTATATTCTTCTCACCACAATTGTACAGAGCGGTTATCTGAGTTACCGTAGACTTTGACAGTCGAACCAGTCTGGCCATTCTCTGTTGACCTCTCCAACAAGGCATTTCCATCTGCAGAACTGCCCCTCACTGGATGTTTTTGGCACCATTTAGAGTAAATTCTAGAGACTGTTGCGTGTGAAACAAAAAACATCCAGTGAGCGGCAGTTCTGTGGATGGAAATGTCTTGCTGATGAGAAAGGTCAACAGAGAATGGCCAGACTGGTTCGAACTGACAAAGTCTACAGTAACTCAGATAACTGCTCTGTACAGTTGGGGTAAAAAGAATATAATCTCAGAATGCTATTCTGAGATGCAGGTTGGCGCTGTTTTGGCGGCACGAGGGGTACCTACACAATATTAGGCAGGTGGTTTTAATGTTGTGGCTGATCGGTGTATGTTCTTAATATCAGACGAAGATCCACCATTATGCACCACATGCCAGAATCCATTATGACAGTGAGTTTATTAAACCACAAATGCTGTTCGCTGTGCTTTGTGGACAGATCTGTTCTCTGTAGTGTATTACACAAACTCAGAATATGTATGAGGCTTATGATGGCGTTTTAAAAGCGTTCTGTGCTTAAACACAAATTTCTTCTCATGCTCAGAGTTAACAGACATACTCGAGTTCAATTTGGTGTGCCCACATGCACTTATAAATACAGCTCTCTAGATTCACTAATTGCACATTTGCATAAATTCCAATATTCTTGGCCGCTAAAAGCTCCTATCCAAATCTAAAATTCCCATAATCCAGGTTTTTGAGGATAGAAGAATGAATGAGCACTTCACTGCTTTAAAAGGCCATTGTCAACTACAAACAGAAACTCAAAATACTTCAGTTTACAGAAAAAAGCTTGAGGGTTTAATCGGACTGCATAGCAATGCCACATGCAAGTTATTGTTTAAAAATATTATTATTATTAGAGCTGTCAAAATGAACACGTTAACACATGATTAATTGAAAAAAGTTTAACGCGTCAATTTTTCTTAATCATGATTAATGCATTTACCGTTAATACAGCATAAACACTTGTTGCAAGGGCGGAACCTTTGCAATGTGTCCATGCGGACTCATTACACTGACGCACACCACAAACACACAACAGCGTGATCAAATAATGGAGAAGAGAGCTCAATGCTATTTGTTGTACAAAACAAGCTAAGATGGAACTTGTAACAGAAATCTATTATTTTTCAGTCTAAGTAAGGCGCATTTTAATTGCCACAGAAGCACATCAAGAATGAGACGTTAAGTCTGCAAGCGCTTTTCATGTGGAGTTCAAAGCAGTGCTTGACACTGGCGCCCTGATCCGAATCCAGAACACGGCTTCACAATTGCTGTAACAAAGAGGATAGCCACAGTCTGCCGACTGATTAATAATGTGGAGGATGAGAGTTTACGAGACATAATGCCTAGTGCAATGAATATACAACCTATGTAGGACTAGTTCTTTCAATTATTAAAACTCCCACATTGGGAAACACATAGTTACTTGAATTGGTGCTATTTTAGTGCATTTCTATCTTTGTGTAAATAAATGCATTTTGACAAGAAAAGCAGCATATTTAGAGTCAAATTTCAGCACTTTCAAAATGTGTGATTAACTACTAAGAATTATGTAATTAATCAATTAAAAAATGTAATCGACTGACACACTAATTATTATTATTACTAGCTATTATTATAACCCGTGTTAGGTTTTTGTGAGAAAATGCCATTGCTAATGTGCACATACCGTCCGTGGTGCGCATTACTGGGCGTTCTTTTGGTTTAAAATGTTCTTCGTGTACTTGGGATGACGAAACAGAAATCAGGAGAAGCCGCTGTCTACCATCTAAAACACACAAATCTTTTTTTTTTTTTTTTTTTTTACAGATTTTTATTTTTAAAGTTCAAGTTGTGTGTGAAATTTAGTGCAATAAAATTTTTTGTAGATGTCAATTTACTATGTGTGATATATCGGCCTTGGGTCGGCATATCGGCCATCTGGCTCTCTGTATATCGGCATCAGCCATTAAAAAAAAAAAAAAACTCTTATCAGTCAATCACTAAAGAAAACTTTGTGGACATTGAATACAGTTGGTACATTTTACATGTTGCAGTGAAACTTGACTCAACTGGTGCAAATGCTAGAGTGATTAATCAAATTACTCTTTTTTTTTTTTTTTTTTACATGCAAGTAATTGTTAACGAAGAGATAATATGATCGGTACCACCTAAGTAGAAGGTTCTCTCGCGCGCGCACACACACACAAAACTTGCCCGAGAATTGGACGTCGATGTTTAATAGCTATTACAAACTACAATGCAAACAATAACTCAATTTAACCATCTCTTCTACTACCTGACGCAACGAAGGGAATAAACGGTCTAAATATGATTATGCAACTATTACTAACAATGTGTTGCATAAATGAAACAAAGAGGAGGAGGTCAGTCGACACCATCTTTATCCACATGGATTTGATTCATTGAAATGTGCGACAAGGCCTGACTAAGGCTCCAGGGCTCACTTTCTAAATTAAAGACCATTACTAGAATCAAATTTGAAAAAGCCCCCTTTTTACTTAAAATATTGCCTGCGTTCACATAATAAAAGTTAAACACCAGCTCCGTCTTTCCGTTTACAGAACGCGCATGGTAAAGCTATTGCGTGTTAGCTCAAGCCACGACTGAGAAATAATAACAATCTGTGTTTCCACGTGAAACGGTTTTAGCTAACCTTATAGAGTGCCGTTGAATGGTTTTGCTAATGAAGCATATCCCGACGATCGCCTTGTTATATCTGCATGATTAAGTTAGTTTTAGTGTTGTAAATGAAGGAGCATGGTGGAAGCATCTAACACACAGACCTCTGAATAGGCCTCATAAACACTGCGCTTTAAAGAAACCCTGCTAAACGAGCTCAAACCACATTAATAAGCTTCAAACTGCATGTTAAATGTGTTAGTATAATATTATTTAGCTACTCTACGGATGCAGCGATGGCTACCATTTCACAAAACAAAGAGCGTGAGAGTAGCACACCGCATTTATAAAGTCAAGAGATTAAACACGGAGTCTTTCAACGACCCGAGCAGTTAAGAAGACTTACCAGGCATTCTAACGCTTCTGTCCCTCTAGTATATCAGCAAATAAGTTGACCAAAAGAGGTTATTTTCCTATTTGCAGCGACACCGTTACCTGGCCAGATTTCAATACTACGTCAGACATACGTAGCTCATGTGGGCTTTTCAAACAAACATGTCGCTTCCGCCCCCTGTCGGTCATCTTTAGCGCCTGTGTGACTGAGTTTCAAGTTGTGCGTTTTTAGTCTTTTTATTAAGGATATTTTTTATTACAATTATTCTTTTGCAAATACATTCTGCTTTCTTGACTGACACGTTGTTTGGGAACTGTTACTTGGAAAGAAATCACAATGAGCTCTGACATGGTGAGTCACAGCAAAGGAAAACTAGCATAGCATGAAAATGTAATTATTTGCACCTACTTTTGAAAATATCACACATAATTAAATCCTTATCCATTTCAAAAGAAAGGCCACACGGGACACTAAGTTGTTTATATGTGCACTCAGTAACTTTTTTGTTTGTGTTATTTTAAACCTAGCAGTGTGGATACAGCATCATTCAAAAATTCGGCTGGTCATGTGACCTCAACATGGCAGCCCCCATGAGTGGACCCTCTCCATGTAGATATAACCAGCTTTTATAAGCTTACTGATATATAAATATGAGTCCTCATCTCATGTGAGTTGTCTTGATTTTACACGTTTCAAAATTGCAATTAATGAAAAAACTTAAACTAAAACTATTTTAATGAAGAAAAAAAATGACTGAGTGCACCTTTAACTAAGTAATCTTTCCTTGATTCAGTATTTCAGACTATTTTAGCCTGAAAAAGTAGCATTGTGTACAAAATGGCTAAAAAACAAGTATTCATTACAAAAAATAATAATAATAAATCTATAGATCTTTATAAACCGGTAAATTTTTACATTTAACAGCAGGTATTCAATGGAAAAATACTTTGGTTTCTCACCAAGAGTTATCTCTTTGCCTGTATTAGACAATTTACAGATGCTTTGATATGCTTAAGTGATTCAATCATTATGAAACCATTAGATCAGTTTTTAATGCCAAAGTTCTGATGTATCAAATGTTCAGATTTCAGCAAATAAATGTTTTAATTTTGTTATTTAGGTCCAAAGAAATGACCAAATTGCGTGGTGAGACATCGCATTTAGAAAAGTATCATGAGATCACTATAACCTCTTAAAAAATTCACAATGTTTTTTAAGGAAGTAATTAACCCAGATCTGGATCTGATGTAACACACTGAAGTATTTAAAAATAGAAATAGACCCACCCAAGTAATTCAAAAACAATTTAGTGCAGAGACACACATTCAGTCATCATTTTAGGTAGAAAACAATGACCCAGATGTTATAAATAATATAATGTGCCATTTAATGAAATTTGTATTTTTCCATATTGCAGTATATGTGGTTTTGTGGATTTTCACAGTTTACCAAACATTATTTTCTGGTGGTTTATGTTATATTTCTACAATTTGCTTTTGTTATTTGATGAAATCTACTAAATGTTCTGAGAATGTTGTCAGCTTGCTCTGGTATCTGGTTGTTGTTGGTTTTCTTTAGCCATTTCTGCAGTGAGTTCTGAGACATACACACATAAATATAGACAGGACACACACAAAAATGTGGAAACACAATTGAAGGGAGATTATATCCCACGTCTATCTGTCAGTGGATCACAAGCCTTCTGACGGACAGGCAGCAGCTAGTGAGACAGTGGAAATTCACTTCCAGCACATGTACAATCAGTACAGGTGCCCCCCATGGATGTGTGCTCTCCCCACTTCTCTTCTCCCTTTACACAAATGACTGCACCGCCAAGGACCCCTCTGTCAAGCTCCTGAAGTTTGCAGATGACACTACCGTCATCGGCCTCATCCAAGATGACGATGAGTCTGTGTACAGAAGGGAGGTTGAACGGCTGGCTCACTGGTGTAGTCAAAACATGCTCAAAATGGTGGAGATGATTGTGGACACCCCAACATTGACCCCCTCACCATTCTAAACAGCACTGTGGCAGCAGTGGAGTCATTCAGGTTCCTGGGCACTACCATCTCACAGGACCTGAAGTGGGAGACCCACATTGACTCCATTGTGAAAAAGGCCCAGCAGAGGTTGTACTTCCTTCGCCAGTTGAGGAAGTTCAACCTGCCACAGGAGCTGCTGATACAGTTTTACTCAGCAGTCATTGAGTCTGTCCTCTGCACTTCAATAACTGTCTGGTTTGGTTCAGCTTTGAAATCATATATCAGAAGACTACAAAGGACAGTTCGGACTGCTGAGAGGATTATTGGTTGCCCCCTGCCCTCCCTTCAAGAACAATACGCTTCCAGAGTGAGGAAAAAGGCTGGAAAAATCACTCTGGACCCCACTCACCCAGCCCACTTCTTTTTTGAACTGTTGCCCTCTGGACGGCGCTACAGAGCTCTGAGCACCAGAACCATCAGGCACAGGAACAGTATTTTCCCTCAGGCTGTCCATCTCATGAACATTTAAAATTGCCCCATTGAGCAATAGTTAATGTGCAATACACAGCTTAGTCTATTTATATTTATCCAACATACCCTACCTCTTCTGCCATACATTCCCTTGCATCTGTATATAACAGATTTGTATTTGTATACTGTACATACGTGTATATATTGTCCTATTGTGTATTATATATATACTTATTTTCTATTCAATTTTTATTTTTATTCAATTTTTATTTATTTTATTTTAATTATTTTTTATTATTATCTCTGTCTTGTTGCTGTATTGTGTTGTTTGTGCACGGAAGCTCCTGCCACCAAGACAAATTGCTTGTATGTGTAAGCATACTTGGCAATAAAGCTCATTCTGATTCTGATATTTATACTTATGTTAATTAAATCCAGACTGCCACGAACAGAAAGGTAGTGCTACAACACAAGGACTGTCTCGATACCATTCAGCGGCAGCTGATCAAGTCTATACTGTCTCACCATTTATATATAAACTGTACATTTTGTTCACCTTTTATATGCTCTTCCTTTTCCAAAGAAAAAGCATTGTCTTGATGAGGTCAGACAGGGGTGGACTGGGATTAAAAAGTGGCCCTGGACTTTATGGCCCAGAGCGGCCCACCAAACCCGGCCCGCAACACACCTGCTCATTGATTTCATTTTCCGGCTCAATTTAAAATTTTTGTAAAAAAAAAAAAAAAAATAAAATAAAAAAGATTATATTGACAGCTAGTCATGATAACGGGCTCTACTAGTGAAAAGGTTGCCATAACTTTAAAATATATAAAACCACTGTAAATGGTATGAGTGGATTTTTTAGAGGAAGCACTAAAAATAAGCACTTTATAGTTCAGTCCGAAAACTTTTTTCCCCAATATACAAATGTTAGGTTAAAATGTACATGAAAGTACAAGAGAAAGTGTGTATTTTAGGTGCTATGACAAGTCAGCATTTATTCAAAGTTTTTAAAGATCTCAATCCCCTTTCAACTTTTTTTCTAGAAGTGCAAATAAACTATTGCCTTATATGAGGTTGTGGAAACAAGTATAATAATAATATATTATACTGTATATGTATATATAGCTATACAAGATCATAAAATGTTTATACAATATATGTCGAAAGTGGCACATAGCAGGACACTAATGACAATGCTTAAAATTTCATGTCAATTACCCACATAACTATGTGTAAATGTTTATTTAAAAAAAAAAAAAAATCCATGAAAACAAAGTTGGCTAGAATATGTACATATAGAAATATAAACAAATAATAAATATATGTAAAAATATTTTTAATTAATAATTAATATTAATAATTGCTCATATTTTTCTGTCTATGTGAGTTTGTTGCGTTTTTATATCTGCAGTTTTAATTCCTTCCTCAGATTATTCTTGAAAAAAGTGAAAAGTCCAATGCTTTGACAAGTAACAAAGTAAACTTTTACCTTTAAACAAAGTAAGGCTCAAATAGCCTTACATATTTTTCATGAATTATTTTGTGTGTTTTTATCAGACGTAAGCATTATTTAGCGAGCCGCACTTCAGCTCCCAGTAATGATTTGCGGTATGAATAAATTAGGCAAATGACTATGTACTGCTCATAGCTTTACTGTATGCCCATTTAATATATGCTGCTGTTATTGTATTTGTTGTAACTTGCAGTTATTTTTCAATTTGTAATTATTCAGAGCTCATCTTATACTTAATATGTTGTTTTCAGTGTTAGGGGTAACGTGTTACAAGTAACGTGTGTTACGTAATCAGATTACTTTCCTGAGTAACAAGTAAAGAACGCAATTTTTTTTTAATTTTAGACCATAATATCAAATTCACTTTGTCACTTTTTAAATAAAGTAACGCATTGCTTTTATACACCTCTACTTTCCCTGTATTGCGAGAAATCAGGAGTAAAAGTGTGCAAACTTTGGGGAGGAGACGTAGTGCATGATGGGCATTGTAGTTCTATAGAGTGTGAGGCCAGAGACTGTTTAGCAGAGACAAGTCACTTCTGTTTAAATGATGGGAGAAATTGGAACGCCCAACCAAGAAGCTCTAGCACCCAACAGTTAATGCATGTAGAAACAAAGTCTCACCTTGCAGGTAAAAGAGCCAATCACCTTGTAGATACAGACATCGCCTATCAATCAACTCCCTAACGCGGATGAGCATTAGTTATACAAGCCGGGAAAATTGCGTGTTTTAGCATAATATGAGGTCAAAATTCAGTTGAGTGAAACGCGATTGATTCATGTGTTAATACACCATTGTGTCCTTGAGCAAGGCACTTAACTCCAGATTGCTCCAAGGGGATTGTCCCTGTAATAAGGGCACTGTAAGTCGCTTTGGATAAAAGCGTCTGCCAAATGCATAAATGTAAATGTAAAAATCAGTTAACGCATTTAGGCAGAGGGATTATAAGACTAGTCTTCCACTGGCCACGACATGATATACAGGGTGAACTACTCGCTCAATTCACTGATATATGCAGCTGAACTGCACCGTGTTCCCTGTAACTGGGAGAATGGGATGAGAAAATCTGACTCTGGATCAGTGGCTCCAAGCAACGTTCTACATCGATTGTGTACACAAAGAAAATGTCTTAGTTTCTAAAAAGATTCTACATTTTTGTTTTATAATAAACAAGTAGTTTCATTCATGAAACAAACCGTTTTTATGACATTTTGGTAGCATTAAAAAACAATTCCATTCAAGTTGTATCAACATGCGCCTTTGAAGTTGTATGCGATCAACAGTGACGTCTGTACACACCGTGGATCAACTCAAAACAAGCGTGCACTGAGATAACTTAAGTGAAATATATTCATTTATTCATCAGACATATTCCTTGAACATGTTAGGCTGGCATTCCCCACTGAATTTTATCCTGACTTTTGAAAAACATCTTCAGTTGACTCTGACATTGTCGATGGGCACAGCACATGATGACATATGATACAGGCTCAAGTGTTGGACTTTGCTGCTTTAGGTAAGACATTGGTTATACTTCATTATTTATATTGGCTGCCATGTTGATGGAAAAACAAATCATACATATTCATGTTATTGATTCTTTATTATAAATATGACGTGAATACCTACTTTCTATGTATCTGTTTGTTTACTATGTTGTTTTGACATGAGTGTTGTTCAGTAGCTAGCATGACCTGTAATGTCTCTTGTATCCAATGCATGGCTTATTTGTATGGTATGCATTGCATAGCAGAAGAGAAAGTGGCTGTGAGAAAAAAGTAACGTAATGCTTTACTTTCCATAAAAATTAACTTTTTAATTAAGTTAATTTTAAGGAGTAACACAATAGTCTAATTAGTTAATTTTAAAAGTAACGTTACCCAACACTGGTTGTTTTTGGTTGTCACCATTAATGTGATTTGTATGTCAAATAATGAGGTTCACTCGAGGTACAGAGCAAATGCGCACAAATGGATATTCGCTACTACGTGCAAGAAATTTCTAAATAAAAGTCATTCCATTTTTCTAAATAAAAGCCAGTTTATTGGCTTTACCTTACAGAGATTACAGAATATTTGCTCTGTAATGGGGTCCGCTCGGGCATGTTGGCCTATACACCTGTTGGATGGGCCGGTATTTGCGCAGCAGCGGGCTGGCCCTAATTACCCAGCGGCCCACCAGGAAAATGCCTGGTGCTCCCGATGACCAGTCTGCCCCTGAGGTAAGATGAGATGAAGTCAGTTTGTCTTTTTACTCCACCTAATTCAAACCACACTCAGAAGTGCCCTCACCTAACAGCACACATTAGCTCAAGAGAACTCATAAACTCTGCCTCTATTTATTGTGGATGACTCATTTTCATTTCTGCACATTCTTAAACATTTAATTCATGCAATGCATATTACCTGCCACAGGAAGAGGTCCTTCTTTTTTTTACAGTCTAGTGCTCCTCGACCTTCTCAGTTAAATAATTTGTCCTGGTAAGGTGCAAACCATCGAATCACATTAAAAAAGAACAAAAGGAACAAGGATTAACTATATATTGTGTATGTCTACTGTCACAGTACATTGCAACTGTGAGCTCCATATACTCTTTAGCAACTGATACTGGTAATTTAACCCACATTCATGCAATTTCTTTACTCATCCACCTTTTATTACTTCTTTAATGCCTAGATTCTGGATGAATACTACATATTATGTACTGTATACAGCCTACTAATTACAACTAAATTACAAACAATGCCGTATGAAACGATTAACGTTTATGTGTATTATGCTACATCAGTGTTTCTCAACCTTTCTTCTGCCATGGCACACTTTTTACGATTAAAAAATTCCATGGCACACCACTATCCCACTATTCCACATTACCATCGTCGATAGTTTTCCTTTTCAAGAACTTCTCCATGTTTTCTGTCTGTCTTAGTAGCGTGTTTACTCGTAATGTTTGAAATTCGGCTATGCAAAAAATGCAAGTAACATAGGTACGCTGTATAATGAGGTCATAGGTGACAAGAGCGCTAATTAGGTAATGAAAAACTAACAAATTTGCATATTTTCCCATTTGTAGATTTGGTCTTGCAAATTAATAATTGTTTTTTTTTAATAATTATTTAATTATTTATTTACTGTATTTTCCAGAAATAAAGTCACACCGGACTATAAGTCCGGACTATAAGCATCTCTGTATCCACCTTTTTCACAGGCAGCAAAATTTCCCATTATGCTTAGCGTGTTCTTCCAATGTGGATGCTACAGACTTCCGCTTCGCAGCTTATTCCCATTACCAAGCACTGAAATATCACTAAAAACAGTCAAAAACGAGTGAACAGTCTGTGTTTACTTAATGTAAATCCCTTTCTCACTAAAGGCCAGTGTGGACATTCGGTTTCGACGGAAATCCCAGAATAGAAGTACACAATCACACATTTACATGGTAAAGTTACTGGACTGCAGTGCTCTCTGCACGCGCCCTGTATGTGTGTGTGTGTGTGCGTGTGTGTGTGAAAGAGAGAGAGAGACAGACATACAGCACGCAGAGAGAGAGAGAGAGAGAGAGAATTCATGTACAGTATATGGTGTGCTAGATTTAATTACGTTTTTTGTTGAGCAGTTCAATATTTAGGGAATCTAGAAATCCCGACTGGTCGCTTTTTAAGGTTCGGAAAAAGAGGAAACATCCGTGATAATAGGTTCCATTTAAAAATCTTCAGATTTGAGGCATGTAACTTAGCATTATTTCTGCATTAACAAATGCCACCTTCTCACGCACTCTGCCAGGAACAACATGGTCTCTCCCTCATTCACATACACGCACTGCGCGACATGAGATATGAACCTTGTAAAGATGATTAATAAATCAAAGGCTTGGTTTGAATGTTTTTCATCTGTTATCTTCCAAAATAACAGACAGTATTTAGGAATATCTGTCAATGTTTTTTTGT
The DNA here is from genome assembly GCF_019703515.2 of Myxocyprinus asiaticus. Lineage (NCBI taxonomy): Eukaryota > Metazoa > Chordata > Actinopteri > Cypriniformes > Catostomidae > Myxocyprinus > Myxocyprinus asiaticus. The sequence continues at coordinate 14,751,349 of NC_059350.1, forward strand.
TTTTTTATAAAGGCAAGTGACAGAGAATTAGTTTAATGCAACCTCTGATTATTAAATCTGGTTCAACTCAGGCTTTTGGGGGGCTTATCATTGTGACATTCATTTTCCAGTAGTTTTTAAGCAACCTGTAGTTGTTATAACATCCTATAACAGTGCATAATTATCCAGGCCATTAGCTGCTCGCCATCACCAGTAACGTTAGTCTAGCAGATAACAACAACTGAGCGGAAGTGTGGAGCATCCGATAGGAAGTCTCTCGCCGCAATGGCGCCCATGGAGAAGTCAGGAAAAAGGTGCATAAGTTTCACTAACAGAGGTTGGATCCGGCAGGCACTAGGACCCGAGAGCAGCCGGCCGGCCTCCATTCACTGGTTCAGATATCAAACGCGCTCCGTGAAGATTACAATACCTCAGAATCTACACATCAAATCACGGTGTTTTTGGGTTTGTTTAAAACATGATAATTTGCTTTAAGTAATCGTGTGTAACAGTTTTTCATATTCTGTTTATATTTTATTAGAGAAACGCGACAAGAAAGTCACATCTGTTCATAACATCTGTAACTCTTTGCTGTGCACAAATAAACAGATTTTAGTCTGTGAGTAAAACAATACACCTGTTGTATTATATTCATTCATTAACGTTAGCGACTGTGGATATTTCTGATATTTGCGGTTCACTGCCTGAATGTTATTTGATGAAACGTAATTTTGTGGGCATGTGATGAGTTGACAGCGGAATAGTGTTTGTTAGAACAATGTTATGATGGACAAACTATTTAAACTGGTTGCATGAAATACTGTAAAGGCAACATATATTATGAATTGGCAACTTTAAAACGCTTCAACCGTCTCTATGTTTTTCATCTGTTTTCATCAGTTACTTATAAATTATGTATACAAGTCGCAGGACCTTTCGGATGATGAAAAAATCTGCGACTTACATTCCGGAAAAAATTGTATTTATTTATTATGTGGAATTTGATAATTTTCCACGGCACACCTGACAGTCTTTCACGACACACTAGCTGAGAAACACTGCGCTACATTGTTGTCACGTGACCTCGCGATGTTGCGTACTAACATCAGAGGCGTTGATTTATCATCGTCTTGGAAATACGGTCATTTTATATTTATAAATCGAATGTTACGACGTAAGCTGACAGTTGTAAGATGACTTTTTGATTTTTCACTTTGCATAGCAGCTTCCCTGGTGGTCTAGTGGTTAGGATTCGGCGCTCTCACCGCCGCGGCCCGGGTTCGATTCCCGGTCAGGGAACGAAGTTTTTTTTTTTTTTTCTAGACTGAATCGCTTTGTGTTGCTCCTTGCCTGTACGCATGTAAGGATAAAAAGCGTCTGTTAAACAGATAAATATGAAAGTATAAATTTAAGGTCAGGTCGAGTGGATTTGAGTGTGGTCTACAGTAACTTCAAGCCATGTGGTCTCCTTATAGTAGTAGGCTAGTATCTGCATATTAAAAAAATGCATACAGAAAAATGTGTGGTATACTACAGGCTGTTCCACACATACCTCTGAGTGTCATCAGATCTCTTAGGTGGCATTTAGTGTCAATCAGAATACCTCAGTGACATCCCCCACTAATACTGTGATAAGCAGGGCAGGTTCTAGACATTAAGAGGCCCTAGGCAAATTTTATTTAATTTTATTTTATGTTCTTTTTTTCTTATTCTTATTTATTACTTTGGTATGACACGCAACAAAGCTTATTCAAAAGCTTATTCAAATGATCCCTTAATCACACAATCTGCTTCAAACAGTATAATTGATTTCAAAGATTCAGTGCCATAAGCTCTGCAAGCTTTGGCAAATCTAATAAAATAAAAGAAAATTGTTTTTGACTAGTTCTTCCTCAAAGATGCTCATTGTAGCAGCCTAAAAAAAACTTACCTGATGAACTGATAAAACCAGATGCACCCCTGTCTCACAAGAGTTGCATTGCAGCCAGACAATCAGAATGGATTTTCTGCCAGCTCTTGCCATTTTAGCTGTAATATGCATCATGCTATGAAAAATATGCATTTTCTTATTTCCTGCTTTTTAATAAACACTAATATAATAAATGTAAAAAAATTTAATAAATTGTACTGGTTTAAGAATAGACCACTGAAAACCCCTTATCCATCAACCATTAATATGAATAGCATATTAGAGGAATACATCTTTAAGCACGCTCTTTGTAAGTCAAGCCTCTAGATCAGAGGTATTCAATTAAAGTTCCAAGAGGTCCGGTCTCTAGATTTCCTTACCACCAAAGGTCCGGACAATAACTTACATGATGTTAGTAGACTGTATAGCTATGAATTTACATAAGCAATGTATTTTGTTTTTTAAATAGTTGGCCTAATTGTACATTTCCAAGTTGACAGTAATAGTACTTTGTAAAAGAAGCAAAAAAACAAAAACAAAAAACACTCTCTTTAAAACTGGGCAAGGATTAGGACATTGGGGCTCCAGAGACAAAGCCAAAGTAGTGGGGTTTGGGGGATCTTCTACCAAAATATTTAAATATTTCAATGAGTTCATCAATCAAGAGCACTCTGATATGAATATTAAAAGATAAAATCAACTGTTCATTTTGAAGCTGATAGTCCAGTATTTGTGTTTGAATATTTTTAGATACTCAAGGGGCATAGGAGGCCTTGTGACTATTAAGGAAATATATTGTTTGGGGGCTCAGGGGTGTCCCCTGAGAGAACATTTTGAAATGGACCATTTTTCCTTAAAATGAAAATCTACCAACAATAATGTACAGCACAATAGTGAAGCTTAAAAATACTGTTAGCTAAAGTTAAGTAGGCCTATAAATGGTCAGACTATCAAATAATGGAAACATTCTCATGAGAACTCCACTATGCTGCTAGTAAAATCTCATATTTTCAAAAAAATGACCAGTTTGTGAAAGGTTCGAAACATGCTGATTAATAAAGCAAATTTTAGACAAAAAATAAATAAATAAATAAATAATATAAAACGTTATAGTTTAAAGGCGCTCTGGAAGCACATTTTCCTGTCACAAACCTGGTTTAGCTGAACGGTTGGATTCATTTCAGACACATGAAGTTGAATTCACTTTGCTTCGTTCTAATTTTCAGCAGTGTGTTTAATGAAAGATGCCAGTATCCATCTTTATTGCTGCTCACTGTATTTCTCCACTATGGTCTACTGTCGTTAAAATAACCGCGTCTGCAACTCTGCGCGCAGTGCGTGAAAGGATATAAATGAAGCGTGTTCTGTAAAAGAGAAAAGTATTCGAGGATACAGCACTGAAAGATCAGTGCTATCTGGGCCCGAGTGCTTGCGCTGTACACAGCTCTGTTGTTTTGTCGTGCTGATCAGTTCAAGTGTAGAAACTGGTGAGATGGGGCAGCAAATGTCAAGATGTCTCGTGGTCCGGATAGAACCAAGCCAAGGTCCGGACCTGGACTGCAGTCTGCTATTTGGTGACCGCTGCTCTAGATATTCACAAAATTGCAGGCAAACAGAATAATTTCTCACTTTTAATTAGATCGCCTCTTCTGCTGCTCTTTTGTGCATGCAGCGGATAAAATTGTGGTTCGCGCCTCTTGAGTGTGAATGCATGCACAGAGGGAACATTACCTCGACCATGCAAACATGTTCGTGACCATGCGCTAAAGTTTGAGCGCTGGAGATTTCCTGATAACGAAGTAGACATCAGACTCATTTTACATGTTATTTGTTGCAATGCTGATAATCTATGTCATCTGACTATTTTCCAGGCGCTAGAAATTCAACTTATCACGCACAGCCCTGGCTAATTACCAAGTTTACATGTATTTTGGAGGCCTAGGCAATTGCGTAGTCTGCCTATTCACCTTTTGCGCCAGAGAAACTAGTGCACAGCCATCTTGAAAATTTTGTCGCGGAACTTCCGTTTTAGCGCTTGCTATACAGATATCTATGGTGTTGATATCAAAGTGTAATTAGCTAGCAAAGTGGATTTACAGGTTATAGAGTTGCCAAATGCTATCATGAGTAAGGTGTTCAGGGGACGTCATAACAACTGGAAATAGAGCAGGGAGATTTTCATAAATACAGATCCTACCTTCACGCTGTGGACATGCTAATATTCTTCTGTGCTCGTGAAACTCCAAGAGACAAAACAAAGTCATTAAAAATATCTCTGTACAAAAGTGTATGTTTTATTTTAGATTCCGTTTACAACTATTTTAATCACATTTAAGCCTCTAAAAATTACTTTTTGAAAAAAGTACAATTGTACATTTCTTTAATGTTATCTTGCATGTGAAATAATATGAGCTTTCACTGTTGGAAATTTCATGTCAACTACACATTTTAACACAAATTATTAACAAGCTGAAACCTAAAAATGAAGCAGAATTAAACGTATAAACAATTCAACGCTTGTATCCTGAAAAAGTGCAGTGTGTCATAGCTGTCTGAATGTGATCTGCCAGGTCCAATTTATCTCTGCAGGTGTTGTAAAAAAAGAACATTTAGAGTGACAGAAAAAACACCTCACTAGCATTTTCACGTAGTAAGGGGTGGTGTAAATCACACCATCAACTCTTGGGGAAAAATACTTCCTGTGCTCCCACACACAATCCATTTTGACTGACTCTTCTCAGTACACTTCAATACAAAAAGGAAGTTAGATGACAAAATTCGGTAGAGCGGAGCGTGGAAAAGGGGCGGGGATGAATAAGATGATTAGCTAGCGCTGGTGTTCTGACAATCTGTGCTGCTCAGGATGTGCTACCAGCAGTAAAAACTGTGATTCGTAAAGTTAAAACATGGGTAGCACATGTCGGGAGGCACGGGAGAACCTGTCGGTATGTACTACAACAGCATGAAATGTGTTAAAAACCTAGGTAGCACATCTTGTCAGGTAGATAATACCTTTCAGGATGTGCTACCAGCATAACTATCAGACAGTGTGATATGGTATGAGGCTGTACTAAGCCCTAACCCTACCCCAAACCCTAACTCCAACCCTAAAACTATGCGAATATAGCGTTGGTAGCACATCCTGATAGGTAGCATATACTGTATTTTCAGGACACCGGCACTGGTGATAAGCTCAGTAATGTCTATGGGAACTTGAAACTCTTGCTAAATAGTAATAGTTTAAAAAGTTTTAATGGTTTTTGAAACGTCTCCAGAATGAGAGATACTTGCATTTGATGTTGATGGTCCAACAAAACCATGAAACACTAACACCTGAGACAAAAAGCAGAAGCCAATAAGTAAATCAATAATAATAATAATAATAATAATAATAAAATACTTTTTAAACAAGAGCAATTTACAGTTAGTATGTTAACTCACAGGTGAACTGAGGTCTACAATTTGGGACACTAGCTTCACACATTGCCATCTCATGTGAAGTGGGATAGCAGACTAAACCTTCACCATCTCCATTGTTGCCAAAGGTTTGCTGCAGGTTCACCACTACTGGCGAAGAGCTGCAAACTTTTGGTTCATATCAAATGCTCATTTGCATGTCAAAAAATAACGAGCTGCAAATTTGCAGCAAGTTTGCAGTTAATTTAGATTTTTTTAAGGGTTAGGGTTAGGATGTCTGTTTTGTTCACCTCTCATTTGCTTTTTGGACACTGTCGTTTAGGTTTTGGTGTTGGTTTAGGGTAAGGATGTCTGTTTTGTTTACCTCTCATTTACTTTTTGGACAATATCTGTTAGGTTTAGGTGTTGGTTTGGGGTAAGGATGTCTGTTTTGTTTACCTCTCATTTAATTTTTGGACACTATTGGTTAGATTTAGGTGTTGGTTCAAGGTAAGGATGTCTGTTTTGTTTACCTCTCATTTGCTTTTACTACACTATAAGTTAGTTTTAGGTGTTGGTTTAGGATAAGGATGTCTGTATTGTTCACCTCTCATTTATCTTTAAATACACTATTGGTTAGGTTTAGGGGAAAGTTTTAGGTTAAGGAAGCATGTTTTACTCTTTAAAACCTACATCTAACATTTACCTGAAAAGCCTTATCTGATTACAACACCATTTCACTCGTTTTTCACTGGGAAATTGCAGCAAAGCGTGTAGTGAATTTCGTTTTGCAAAAATGTTGCCACGTTCATGTAATTTTCATGATATCAGGCTGGGAAACTATACATGTCTCTCTGTCAAAATATTGCATTGACAACATCTATTTGACTTGACTCAAACTCAAACATTTTTATTATTTAAGACACTGACTTTTACTGAATATTTTAGGACTGACATTCACAGACATCAGTGTTGTAGGCCTATATTTTTCATTAGCAATAATAACACAGAAAGACAACAGGAGCATGTTTTTATTGTGACATATCTTCTTCCATTCTAGACAAGTTGCCATGTCCACCTCAGTTGCCATTAAAACCTCAACAGGCTGACCAAAAGGAGCTGTCATTTTGATCAGTTCACTCTCAGGGTAATCAAGAGGGATTCCAGACACACAAATCACACCTCTCTGTTGGAAAACAAAGGAAATCAAGAAAAAAGCTTACTGTTTAATTAAAAGAGTGGAGTTCACCAGTCACAATGCAAATGCCCGACACCAGAGGTCCCTGTCACCACAGTAATTTGTTACCTTGTTATGTGCTCAATATTGTATGTCCCTACTTTGTTATTTTTAGTCTGTGATGCGAGACTAAACATGGTATTTGAATGGTATATATTTATATGGTGTATATTAACGGTTTAATGGTGGTAGTTCAAAAGTGATCATAAACCAGGGGCGAACTGGCCATCGGGAGCACTGGGCATTTTCCTGGTGGGCTGCTGGGTAATTTGGGCCGGCCCGCTGCTGCGCAAGTACCGGCCCATCATACAGGCGATAAAGGCGGCCGCCCTGGGCTCCAACATGCCCATGTGGACCCCATAACAGAGCGAATATTCAGTAAACTCTGTAAGGTAAAGCAAATAAACTGGCTTTTAATTTTGAAAAATAGAATAACATTTATTTAGAAATTTCTTACACATCCTAGTGCATATCTGTTTGTGCGCATTAGTGATGTACGATTCCTTTTTTTTTTTTTTGATTTTTCCCCTTTTCTCTCTAATTTGGAATGCCTAATTCCCAATGTGCTTGTAGAGGGGGTACAAGGGAAAGGAGGAGGCAAGAACCGGCTTAACAATGTAAATAATATTTAATTTAAAAAAAAGACACACAAACAGGACAGCTGTCCATAATTCTTCGGTCGCCTTTATCCCTCGCTCACCTCATCAGGCTGATTGGGGTCCGGGTGTCCGTCATTCCACCCAGCCGCGCCCTCCTCCAACACGGAGCGACAGCACGAGAGAGAGAGGAGAGAGAGAAAAAGCTAATTTACCGGTTCTCTGATGCGCCGTCGCGTGGTCCCCGATCACTCCTCTACCCTCTCAGGTGGACGACAGCCACTCCTCCCCGGGCGGACCGGAGTCAAACCTCCGACCCGCAGCGGACAGAACACCCCTCCGCTTTTCTGGCGGCACGTGGGGACACTCCTCCACCCCTGGCAGCGACTCCATCGCTCCAGGCGGTCGGGGAGTCCCGTCCCTCCTCCCTCCCGGGTTTCGGCACCAATGTAAAGGGGGTACAAGGGAAAGGAGGAGGCAAGAACCGGCTTAACAATGTAAATAATATTTAATTAAATAAAAAGACACACAAACACATACAGGGCAGCTGTCCATAATTCTCTCTCTCTTGAGCTGCCATCTTCGGTCGCCTTTATCCCTCACTTGCCTCATCAGGCTGATTGGGGTCCAGGCGTCCATCATTCCGCCCGGCCCCGCCCTCATCCGCGCTACAGTGCTTTTAAGTCCTCGTGGTCGCGTAGTGATTTGCCTCAATCCGGGTGGTGGAGGACGAATCCCAGTTGCCTCTGCGTCTGAGACCGCCAACCCACGCATCTTATCACGTGGCTTGCTGAGCGCATTGCCACGGAGACATAGCGCGTGTGGAGGCTTCACGCCATCCACTGTGGCATCCACGCTCAACTCACCACGCGCCCCACCGAGAATGAACCACATTATAGCGACCATGAGGAGATTACCCCATGTGACTCTACCCTCCCTAGCAACCGGGCCAATTTGGTTGCTTAGGAAGCCTGGCTGGAGTCACTCAGCACGCCCTGGGATTCAAACTAGCGAAATAGTGAACTCCAGGGGTGGTAGCCAGCGTATTTTACCACTGAGCTACCCAGGCCCAAAATGATGTACGATTCTTGAACGAATCGTTCTTTTGAGCCGATTCTCTGCAAGTATACGGTCGAACCGGTTCACAACATCAAACTGAACTGAACTTTAGTTACGGGTTGATGACGCAAGATGCACAGCTGAAGTAAATGTACTGGCTACGCAGCACATCGAACTGTCTGACTCAGAAAGAACCGAATGAGCCGGTCCCACTGACTGTTGAAGTTTGGCGAGGATTACCGAGGACTTGCTGTGTGTTGAGATGTTAATGGGAGTAGCCGAATAAAACATTTAGAAACCTACAAACGTTTGTTTCTGTGTTTTTTTTTTAAATTATTATTATTTACAAATATATGAGGTCTTGAGACAAGTAGGCATTTTTTACTCAATGATGTTACTAATACAGGCAGGGAAGCGGCTCTAACAAGTTACTAGACCGGTTATTGAACCAAAGAACCCATTCGAAATGAAGGAATCAAACCTACAGGCAGAATCAAAACTCAGCTCTTTGGTCATGAAAAAGCAAGACAGCCGGTCCCACGAACTGTTGAAGTTTGCAGAGGATTACAGAGGAGTCTGATGTGTGAGCTGCTGCTCCTATGAGCATGCGTGCACCGAGGACATGAACAAGCCTGTGGCGAACTGTAAGTTTCTTTAATGACAACCAAAACGTACTGGAAATATTCGTATGACTAGTTTTATTAAATAAAATGTAAAACATGTAGAACATATCCACGTTTGTGCACAGTGTCTGTATTGGTTGCTTTAGGTGCAAAACTTTAATGTAGGAAACTTATCCAAGAAGGTATCAATATCAGTCGTATTCAACGTGCAGAATCACAGAAAGAAACACTAAGGACAATAAATGACATAATTATTATAACTTAATTGAATAAAAGGTAATAATCAGCAATGTGCATTCACATATGCCTTTACTTAAATGTTTGAGCGTAAAAACCATGACTCTGGGATGTTAGAATTACGTGCTAGAGACGTTATTATACGATGATGTAAAATTACCGCTGAATCGGTTTTTGAACCGGTTCCTTCAGACAGTTCGTTTCCATGAACCGGTTCAAAAACCGATTCAGCGGTAATTTTACATCATCGTATAATAACGTCTCTAGCACGTAATTCTAACATCCCAGAGTCATGGTTTTTACGGCAAACAGTAAAGCTATGAGCAGTACATAGTAATTTGCATAATTTATTCATACCGCAAAGCATTACCGGGAGCTGAAGTGCGGCTTGATGAATAATGCTCACGCCTGATAACAATGCAGAAATGCAGAAAAATATTACTTTGTGGCTATTTGAGTCTTTGAGGCTTACTTTGTTTAAAGGATAGCTGAAACAGCACTTGTAAAAGCACTGGGCTTTTCACTTTTTCCTCAAGAATAATCTGGGGAAGGAATCAAAACACTGCAGATATAAAGACGCAACAAACTCACATAGACTGAAACAATTTTGCAATTAATCTGCAAAATATCTGCAAAGATCTACACTATAAGAGGCGTGTTTTAAATTTTTTATTTTATTTTTACATATATTTATTATTTGTTTATATTTTTATATGTACATATTCTGGCCAACTTTGTTTTCATTTGTTTTTAAATAAACATTTACACATAGTTATGTGAGTAATTGACATTAAATTTTAAGCATTGTCATTAGTGTCCTGCTGTGTGCCACTTTTGACATCTAACTATTTTATACAATATATTATTATCTTGTATAGCTATACATATACAGTATAATATATTATTATTATACTTGTTGTTTCCACATCCTCATATTAACTAAGACAATAGTTTATTTGCACTTCTAGAAAAAAGTTGAAAGGGGATTAAGATCTTTAAAAAATTAGAATAAATGCTGACTTGTCATAGCACCTAAAATACACACTTTATCTTGTACTTTCATGTACATTTTAACCTAACATCTGTATGTTATTTGTCTGAGCTACAAAGTGCTTATTTTTAGTGCTTTCTCAAAACAATTCACTCATACCATTTACAGTGGTTTTATATGTTTTAAAGTTATTGCAACCTTTTCACTGGTGGGGACTGTTGTCATGACTAGCAGTCAATAGAAATGTCTTTTTTTCTTTTTTTTTTCAACACAAAAATTTGAATTTGAGCTGGAAAATGAAATCAATGAGCTTGTGTGTTGTAGGCCAGGTTTGATGGGCCGCTCTGGGCCAGAATGTTCAGGGCCACTTTTTAGTCCCAGTCCGCCCTGTCATAAACATAAGAAAATAAAGCAGTCACCTTAGTTGCTGGTGTCTGAATGTTCATTGATTCAGTGGTTATTTCTGGTTTTTACTCAGATCCAGACTCTCATGGTGATGATGACCTTGTCTCATGGCATTTGACGTGGTGGATCAAAATGAGGACATATGTGTTGTATAATTTCTTGTTTTATTATGAACCAGAGAGATAAAGCTGTGCCTTATGCTGCATTTCAAGCAGTAGGGGAAATAGATGGAACCAGGTCTCCATTTGGTACCCTCAGCACACCCTTGTTGCAGCCTCTTAAGGAAGGAATTTGATCCTCTTCAAAATTGCCACAAAATGACATCCATGCAAAAACAAAACAAAAAATGCAACAATGAAAAAACATTCCATGTCATAGATATTTATGGAATATAAATGTATGTCTGACAGATTTTGATAACTGAATGGATCATTTTGCATGTGATGGCTCACACGATGAAAGAATGTTTAGAAGTTGTGAAGAATATGACAATTTCACGGAGAATAAACTCATCAGTTTTGATCAGCAAGCTATGTGCATTTAGTTATTGTGCAAACTGTAGACAATTGTACTTACTCTTTTGCACACATGTGCCAAAATGCGTGCAATTTGCTTAAATGAATAAGAAATTCAAATCTGGTGTGAACAAGAAACTAACTGTTCAGAGATTTGAACTTAATATTATTCGAGAATTGAGCCAAAGCAATTGAGAAACTGTATTGAAGCTTTATTTATTAATATATTCATAATAAATCCAAATAATTCAAGATGCACTGTTGAAGTATGTGACAATTATGGTTTATTTAAACTTGAATTTAAACTTTAATTTATGTGTGCGTCAGGTGGTTTGACCAAAAAGCATTCCGCATATGATGCTCCGGTGCTTCCTCGCTCCAACGTCCTAGAAAAGCTTCCTCTGTCCTCCGTCCTCGCCTCGTAGTGCATTTAGGGAATTGATACGTCCTTACTGATGGCGGTCTTTGACCGGTTTCCGGGGCAAGGGCTCGAGGACAGAGTAGTGAGGAAACAAGGATGCAAAATTTAAGAAATGAGAAGCACCCAGTGTGAATGACGTAATCAAGTCATTCTCCCTACACCATGAAACTACATATATATTTGTATATCGGAATATTTTGCAGTAAACCTAGAAAATATTTTTTCTATACTTACAATCAACAAACCTAAAATCAATAGGTTTATATATTTCCATCCTTTTTATTTGATATCATCATGCACAATGCTATATGGGATTGTAGTGCATACCCTTGTAAAGGAAGTACACAATCTTGTACCTTTAACTTTTTATCTGATTTTAAATACTTATTTGCTTCAAATCATAGTTTGTAATGTTGTGATTCACTTCAGAGCTAGTTGGTTTGTTTTATGGCTTTTATGAAGGATTTTATGAAAAGCCTATGAAAAAAATAAATGGAAAAAATACTCTATAGGCAACACGCAGCTGTACAAACAACTAACCACACTCAGGCTTGTTTTACATCAGCGACAGCATAAGATGAGAATGCATTCTTGCGTTCAAACACAGCTAAACACAGTGCAATTCCGAATGCAGGGATCTCGAGACATGTTTTTCTAAGTTACAAACTATGTATAATGTGACACAGCAACCTAAAAACACTGTTGACGACGAGACGCAACAGAAGTGACACGCTCCAAAAGTGTCCGTCTGATGCATGTGTACATTGACGCGTCCTTATAAAAGCCCATACTGTACATCTATCTCGGACAGACTGACGAAATAATTGCAAAATTATTGCTGTGAACTCAATGATAGGCTTATGTTCAATAATATGGAAGTAAACAATATATTGCCTTCTAAAGCCACTTTTTGTATTGTCTTATCAATGCTTTACTCATCTGCCACAATAATGGATTTTAATTATTTGAATGATATTCATAATATCCATATTATATTTATGATTACTTAAATATAATTATTTAATAATTATACATTGAATTATTGTTATTTGAGGGGTATTCTCTGCAATTATTTATACATGCGATCAATTCATTTAATTAATTGGCATATCATGTCATTAATTAGATTACATTTTTAATCAACTGACAGCCCTAATTATAACACAACATATGCTGGTGACGGCAAGTGCTGCTCTTTTAAACAGGGTAAGCTGTGCCTCTCGGTAATAACATCTTCACAAAGAAGGGTTGCCAACTTTTCACCACATAAATATGGTACCTTTAGCCACCTGCTAATGTACAAGACACAAGAGCTGTTTAGCCATGACAACAATTTGAATGCGAACCCGGTAGTCCAGTTCGCCATGGGTTCCCTCTGGATTTTCCTATGGGTTTTTAAAATGGGGATTTTTCAATTTAAGAGTAAAATAAGGTTAGTGGTAAAAATTACGATTCGTGGATGTTTTGTTCTACAGCATAAATTACATACTAAATTACAACCCCATAGGACAATCCAGAGGAAACCCATGGCGAAATCTCTTCCTGGCTTGTGGACTACAACCCGAACAGCTCTATAGGTGTCCCAATTGCCATGGTTCAGTCTGAATCAAATTGTTATCTCTCAGTTATAAATAAAATAATAACTCACCTGTTGGCTGTCTTGCTTTTCTTAAAATTCCAGACTTGGGAAAGAAGTGCATATGATTAAGTTCAGATGGGCTGTACCTTGCAGAGCTATTGAAACTGTGGGTATGCGAGCTACAGGAGTATCCTTTGAAACTAGGTAAAGCTCGAGTGTGGGAAGATAAAGTAGAAACAAATTGTGTCAGAGGATGGCCTTTCTTCCATTTGTTGTGCCTAATCTTCTGATTGCCATGAGCAAGATGCTTCCCATGAGAATATGATGACTCTGTGGATGATTACGGTTGATCAGAGGAGTCCCTGCTAGCATGGTCATATTCAATGACCTTCCCTTGTATGTTGCATTCAATTGAAGTATGTTTTAACTCCTTTGTGCTCTTGCATGTCTTGTATAGTAACGGGGAGCATCTCTGTTGTTAGGTGGTTGTCTGGGCAGTGACTGAGTAATTCTAGGTCCTCAAGAGAAAGACTAAGGCTGGCTAAAACTTTGATCAGGTTTTCTGATTGAAAAGGAAGCATTGCATGTTGCTTTGGCTCTACTTCTTTCAGGGCCATGAAGTCCCAAGTCTTTGAAACATTAGGAGGATGTCTATTAGGAGGCATCGTCATATTGGTAGACCCTTTAATAGCAGTCATTGAATAGTCCACACTTGGTTTAAAGGAACCATTTTTGCCAAGATGGTTGGTATTGGATCCAACAAGAGGCTCTCCAGATGTTAGCAATGCATCTGTTGTTTTACTACTTAAGCTGGGACCTAGAATTTTCTTTTACTAGAAGGTCACCTTGCAATGTGATCCCACTCGTCTTATTAGCAATGACTGAACTCATTTCTTAAGCACTGTCCGGTGACAACATAGTACCAGCCAGGTTTGGTACAAAATTAATGTTTTTTCTTTGTAGTAGATAGGAAAGTGTAACATCCCCTCGGGGTTGGTACATGGTAAAAAAATTGGGTTATTTGATTGGCTGTAGCCTGCAAGAGACATAGAGGGACAAAGGGGCTCCCATCACCACCATAATTTCCAGATGTAAAGTTAGAAATCAGGTTCAAGACAAACTGAGCCTCAAGTTGGGCAAGTCTCAGCAGAGCTACTTGTGTTGTTCCAAATAGTGGTGGCACACTGGTGAAAGCACTGCTCATCTGAGACACCAGCCTGGTAATGATTTCAGGGGCATGTGCAAGGCTGTGAATGAAAGATATAAGAACAGGAATATGAGTTGCTGAATCATTCAGACTAGCATGTCTTGAACTCATCACAAATATCATCTTACCGATGCAATCCTCTCAGATACATAGTATTATTTGTAGGTTAAAAGAGATACATTACATTGAAAAGACACCTGCATGTATAATCTCTGACCTAAAGATTCAATGTTTACACGGACAACAACATTTCCTTTTTACAAGAAAATGGACACAAGCCACTCTCTTCACACCACTGTCTGCTCATTCTTCAAACAATCTTGAGAAAAATTCCTTTGTTGATAACCAATTCTTTTCACCTAGAGAATTTAATCCTGACTAAGGCTCAACATTAATTGCCCCTGGCAGTATAATCTCTTGCTGTTTGCAACAGCTTAAAATACAAACTGTGAAATACTTGTCAGGTGTGAACAAATGCATGCATTCTTAAAAGATTTATTGAAAATACTTTAAAGATTTATGAAGTGTCAGCTAGTCCTAAAGAAAGGACAACTTTTGGAAGCTTTCACTCAGACATGTGCTCACTTAATTATATATAACGAATAACATGCTAAAGGGATGTTTTTCAACATACTGTGACAGCATGTCCTCGTAACATGAGCAAAGAGGTGAAAGACATTTGTTTAGTGTAAATTACCCCACTGCTGCCGTATTTACACAGCCATAACCAACCACACTGTTCGCTGCTTATGTCCACCCTGCTAGAAGAGATATAATGATTTATTGGATGACACATTCAAATATCTATCCAAGAGAGCACACGTTTTGTACATGTTCACAGTCCAGATGTGGGTCAAAGCAGAACAATAAATGAATCAAGTGAAAACAAGGTTGCAGAAAAGGGCTATCTATTGATAGCCTTACAGTACAGTATATAAGCTTAGGGAGGCTACAAATACTTGCAGATTTAAAAATAAACACTTTTAGAATAATAATAATAATAATAATAATAATAATATAGATATACATTGTAAACATTACATGATAAAACTTCAGAAATATTTGTCAGTGATTTTCAGTGCCAGAAAGTCACAACAACCCTTCATGGACAAGTTGGAGAAAGAATTGCCATTGGCTAGTACATTTTTGTTTTTACTCACCAGACTTTTGAAGACATGTAAGTGTAATGCAACTAAAAACGGAAAAAGATATTAAGCAAACCGAGAAAGGGGCAACTTCACATATATAAAGATTTCATACAGTATATATGACAAGCTGTTGTCTCATTTTTAGAAAATAATTCACAAGGTTGGTACCTAATAATGAAAAGAGAAAATCGAATGTAACAATAATTGAATACTTGTATTATTAAAATTATAATTTAACTGCTACTACATCAAAAGTACCATGTAAAAACATTAGGTTTCATAAAAACGCCTGCATAGATGCTGCAAGAGCCTATTTGTCAAATTCTCCCATATTTACAATATATGTTGAAGTTTAAATATTTCATAATGTATGATTGTCCCTTTAAATATTTATATTTACACATTTATTACACTTACTACATTTTGTTACATGTTGGTTTATATGCACTTGTATGATTTATATTGAGTTTACAATGATGTGTATAACAAGCGCTAAAATGGTACTGTCTCTTTAAGAGAACAGGCAGCTCCACAAGCAAATGTTAATGGTTGAATTTACGCAGCGGACATTAACAAGGTAGAAGTCCCACAGAGGTTTTTCTCTCATCTGTGCAATGTATAATTAGAATTAATGTTTATTTTTTACTTTTTGATCACCAACTGACTGTAAATAACAGAAAGGACATTAAAGTGTGCGGATCTCGTCTTTAGACACAAGATGCATGGAACGAGCCAAAAGGAAACCTTTACTTGCATAATGTGTATTGACTTACTTGTACAAAAATGTATTCAAATGAACAAGCTCTTGGGTTACGCAACAATTTTACCTTCTAACAGATGTCCAAAAGGCACGTTAGCCATGCTGTAAAACGGAGAATGTTTTGAAAACAGTCCGTAGAAAAGTTGAAGCAAAATCAGAGTTGACGTAACTGTGGCACATCACGGATCAACTAAAGCGATGGTGACATTACGCAATCACAACACCTCAGGACTCAAATAAGCAGCCAAATAAAGTAAATTTCCTTCAAAGTGAGCACTTGCTAGACACAACATGCAATAAAAGATGAGGCTGAATCCAACTTCATAAACACCAGCTTTTTATTCAATAAAAGGATTGCTGTGCTTAAGTTCTTCACCACTATACAACTCAATCACTGACAAGTGAAATCTGAACATTTACTAGCCAGTGGCTAATAACAGACATATATTAGTCGCAAAGTGTGAAATTTGGTCGCATATGCGAGTGATTTATTCACAATGTAGAGGGCTGCTTCAATTATTCACTAATGATAAGTTCTTGATTTCAGTAAATAAAGCTACATGTTACATTTGACACCCATCAAAGACGGTTGTCCTAAGTGAAAGAATTGTTCAAGTCCCATAGCTAATTAACTAGCTAAGACAGACTAGACTAATTAATTTGCTCCTATGATGTAGCGTATGTCACAGCCACTGATATGGGCACAGCACATTTTGTTTTTAGATTTGTATATGTCGTTCACATTGAACGCATCCTTGCATCTAAAAAAGCTAGACAGCATGTAGTCTCAGCCTCAGACGGCACGCCCACGGACCGCCCACAGTCCGTGCACAAACCGTCTGATGCACATTGGAAAGCGCTTTCTCAAACCACTCAGTGCAAATCTGATTGGCTGGTTTGATTTTTCATCAGTCCGCCCGGAAGCAGAATCGTGTTCTCAAGGTTCCGAGGTAATTAAATGAGCGCAAAATAATCACCAGATTTTTCCAAGTTAGTGACATCAAGTCTTTTAAAGGAGAGTTTCGTTTGAAGCACGTAGCAGAAAATAATGCATGAGCTGCTTTGTTTACTTAGTTATGTCTGTGAAATACTCTGTGATGAGGTTTTCTCGTGGAGACTCACAGCTGATGTTCATTTCAAGGATTACAAGCATATGTATGGATTAATTTGTCTTTCTTTGTGGCCTTTTTTAGTTTCAGCCATTGCTGCCACATGGGCAGTTAATTGACATGCTGCTTCTGGAGGTCCTAAGGAATTTTTATGGCCATCTTAGCTTAAATCTTAGGATGGGAGTCAAGATGTACCCAAGGATTGTGCCACTAAGAAACCATCCTTGGACCAATGAGAGGTCCCTTCTAATGTGGAGGTGGATCCAGGGCCTTCCTTCTTGCCCCGTAGGTGTCTGGCAGTAGTCTGAGAAGCTTTATATGATGGCTGCTTGGAATTTGTTTGTGTTAGTCCAGCACGGTCTAACCAAAACGTGAAAACTTTTCTTCACCGTGACAGTTAGGGAGGGGCCTTGCCACAATAACCGGGGCCCCTTGAATGCAATCTTGTCCCTTGTTTACTACACAAGCACATCATGTTCTAAAGTGTGCTCTCTGATCCCAGCTGGCCTGTGACTGAAATACCAAATGTAATTAAAGGCACTGACAGTCAAATTGCTTTCCTAATTAAATCATCTGAGCCTTCTCTATCACTCATCATCAGCCACACATCTTATTTTTAGACATGATCATCTGATGCAGCAATGCAGGATCACTCACAGAATGATGTTCATATTCACATATTCAAGTGTCCTAGAGCCTTTGGCTGGGTAAGAGTGCTCAGAAATGTTTATGGGGTCACCACTGCCAAATATTATGTAGGCGTTGACACCAATAGACGTCAAGGGAATGAGCATTTATATTACATTCATATAATCATATAATATTCATTGATATTATCATTATAAGTAAATGTTTTGTGCAAAAATGGTATGATGACCAGAACGCAGGATGTGTTGGTTATGAAGGATAAGTTTATCAGCAGGTGGTACTAAGCAAATATGCTATTCTGATTTATAACTCCTGGACAGACTTTCATCAGGCTGTCTTCAATCCTATAAAGTGTTCATTAGAACAGTCCTTGCTGATCAGAAAAGGGCAACGCATTAAATACAATATAATTTAATGCAAGCCCAAAGACAGAACAAATTAGCAAAATATCCCTGCTCTATATAGCTGGAATATGGGGTATTAGCACATTCTGGAAATAGTCCAGAGGTATCTATGTTTTTCACTCAGAGATATGTTAATGACACAGCGGTTCGAAAAGGCCACACATACTGAATTACACATGCCTTATTTTGGTGGGCAAAATTTCAAGTCTCTGTTAGAGCTAAATATGGATGTAGTGAAAATCCTGTTTCTCTGGTATATGACATCCCCAAAGAGATTTCCCAGACTAATATAACCTCGTTGTCTGTCCTTTTAGGTTTGCACTATTTACCTCATGAGGAATAATATTGGACAAGGCTACAGGAGAATCCTACTTTCAGTGGTTTGCAGAACATAAAACTTTAATACATTTTAAAATAACATCTAAGAAACATTTGCATTTACACTTTTGCAGTGCATTTTAGGTATACCTTTTATCTAGCCATGCGCTTTCTGGGAATCAAACCTACGACCTTGGATTTTCTATCATCATGCTCTACCAATTGATCTACAGAAACATTTACAGCTATTTTCATTTTTTTTTTAAATTACTCAAGTAGAAGTAAAAGTGCTAACATAAATAATTACTTGAGTAAGAGTAAGAAAGTATCCAATTAAAAGAGTACTCAAGTAGTGAGTAACTCGTTACTTTCACAAATGACATAATGGACGTTAACTCCCCATTACATTACATAATACATATTTAACATGTATTACAGGATTTTTATTATTATTATTATTATTAATAATAATAATGAAAATTCTGTCATCATTCACCATCATGTTGTTCCAAACCCATATTACTTTCTTTCTTCCATGCAACACAATAAGGAGATTTTAGACAGAATGTTAGCCTTGGTCACAATTTACTTTCAGTGAATGTGTATTTTTTTCCTATATATTTTGAAAGTGAATGGTGACTGAGACTGTCAGTCCCTAACATTCTGTCTAACATTTTTTGGGTTCCACAGAATACAGAAGGCCACACAGGTTTGGAACAACATGAGAGTAGGGAAATTATGATGGAATATTAAATTATGGCTGAGCTATTACTTTAAAGCGGTAGTACTGCGTAACTACTGCTTATGACATGCGAGATGCAGGACAAAGAGCACTGATATGTTGCTGCAGATTTTAAAATTTACACTTAAAAGCTGATGTCTCAAGAGCCCATATTTACAGAATCACCCTGAAAATGACCATCACCATGTCACAGAAAAGCCCGCATGATCATTAGAGCCAAAACTTACCTCGGCGTGCTGCCTTAAGATGGAGATGCAATTTTAGTCTTTAAATATCCACTTGTCTTGGTGTTAAATGAAGGCATTGCATGACGAAAATATTCTTTTTTTACTGTGCAGAGCAAAGAAAGTGTTTCACTTATTTAGAAGAGCATGATGCTGCAGCAGTGATTGACTCGTCTTGAGTGTCAGCACACACAGCTGTGTGAACTTCCGCTGTCGTAAAAGTCCCATTCAATAATCTCTAAATAAATTACACATTAATTAAAATTAAACCCATTAATGTAACGACAGGAACACTACCCATTGTAACGAAGTAAAAGTTCAAAAATGTCATTAGAAATTTACTTGAGTGAGAGTAAAAAGTACCCACTTTTAAACCTACTCTAAAAGTAATTTTTTTTTCCAAAAATTTACTCAAGTAAATGTAATGGAGTAAATGTAGCACGTTACTACCCACCTCTGAGTATGGGACATCACAAAAGATAAAAGTAAAAAATGATTAGCCAATCCGCTTCATACCCAAAACAATTAATACCTTAATTTGATGAGTCATTGTTGGGTAATGGACTGGCTGATTGTTGCACACATTATGTCATTAGATCAAATCATTCTAGACATCAATGGGGTCATCTCAACGGCTTGGCAAAAGCAAAACTTTTTTTATATTGTGTTCAGTTATAATCATATATGTTAAACAACTATAAAAAAATACCATGACTTTGATCTAGAAAAAGTCACATTTCAATCATTTCGATTATAATAACAACAGTCAGTTATGCATAGTTATAAGCAATAAACCAAACCCTTACCCTAACCCAAAAGCTATAGTAAGTACATGTTGTTAATTAGTAATAACCAGTAATTACTTGTGTAATTACACTGTAACAAGGACAGTGTAAATGAAGTGTAACCCTTTCTTTCCTCTGCAGAACACAAATGAAGATTTTTATAAGAATATTTCAGCTCTGTAGGTCCATTCAATGCAGGTAAATGGTGACCAAAATTTTGAAGCTCCAAAATGTACAGAAAGGCAGCATAAAAGTAATCCACACGGCAAGTGATTTTTTACTATGAATCTCCACTTTCATTTTCACATTCTTCTTTTGGTTTTGGCAATTCAAATTCTTTGTGCATATCGCCACCTACTGAGCAGGGAGGAGAAGTTATAGTTAAAAATGAGTTAAATATTGATCTGTTTTTCACCCACACCTATCATATCACTTCTGAAGACATGGATTTAACTACTTCAGTCTTATGGATTACTTTTATGCTGCCTTTAAATGCTTTTTGGACCTTCAAAGTTCTGGCCACCATTCACTTGCATTGTGAGGACCTACAGAGCTACAAATTTTTGTTTGTGTTCAGCAGAAGAAAGAAAGTCATGCACATCTGGAAAGGCATGAGGATGAGTAAATGATGAGAGAATTGTAATTTTTTAGTTGAACTGTTCCTTTAAGGCACAAAGTTCCCAGTGGATCATGATTTTCAATAATAATGATTGCTCTTTTCCATGCTAACCAAATCATGTAAACCCCTAAAAAGTAAGTAAATCTATAAAACTTTATATTTGCAAAAACCATCAACTAAGTCAGAATACAGGTATTTTTTCAAATTTTTTCAAATATTGCACCAAGATTTGTGTGGACCATTCTGTAATATACTGTTGCAAATATCAATATTCATAAGAACACATTAATGACACAAAATGGGAGTGGGCATAGGTATATGTATGATTCCCAATAAACAGATGGAACAGAGCAGATGAGGGACTTTATAGATCGTCGCTGCTGGGATCAAATGAAACAATTCTTCACTGTATTTTGCATGTTGTACTATCAATCCAGGTATGATATTTCTTTCAAATTTTAATTTTCTCATTTAAAATTTTAAGTAATATCCTGTAGATTTAAGGGTTAAATAACCAAACCAATTGCATAGTGCCAAACCAATTGCAAGATTTGGTCCAGAACTCCGGAAATCCTTCTGTCCAATCTTTCTGTTAATTTTAACTTACTTTTCTTACCTATTTTTTCAATTCATAAAATTAATGAAAATGACAGACTCACCTATTTCTGATTTCCCCAGCCCTGTACAACCATATGCAATTCATCCTTCAAAAGCAACAATTCAATCTCCATATTTGACGAGGCTCTAAGTTGGTACTAAACACTTACAGTGCAGTATTTATATATTGCAGTATATATTCATATAAAAGTATGATATTAGTATTATATTAATATATAAGTATTATATACTTGTAGTATTTGTAGTATTTTAAAGATTCAAGTATTGTAAATTAAGTGCATATTTTTGCAAAATTAGCTGCAAAAATAAAGGGCATCTTGTGGAGCACTTTCTTCTGTTTCACACATGACAATAAAAGACTGAGCACAAGCTGGTCTTGAATAAATCATTTAATCAATTACAATAATGCCAATTGTGCATGTGCAAACTAGCGAACTCCAGGGGTGCTAGCCAGCGTCTTTTACCACTGAGCAACCCAAGCCCCTGCTGAGCATGACTTTTATCAAAAGACAACAATAATAGTCTTATGGTTTTATGAGTTTCAATAATGTACATATGTTTTCATTTATAAAAAAGCGTGTCTACATGTCTATTGACTTTAGTAAAATGCCTGAGTGTTCTAAGAACACAGCAGATCTAACTTATTTCCTACAGTTTGTCGCCTGCACACCAACATAGAGATAAAAAACAGGAGCTGATATTAAAAATAGCTTTACATATTTAACACAGATCTAGTAATCTGCTTAAACTGACAAAAAGAACCGATCAAACTATTACCTCACAAATATAATGTGAAAAGCATAAATTAATGAAGACTCAGGCACTGATATAAACTCCACTTACAATGTGTGCTTAAAAGAAGGATTGTCCTTTGTTTTTTTTTCTTTAAACAATTGATTCGCCAAAGAAGTGCAGATAAAGCTGCACTTCAAATACGCACATTCACATGCACAAGGAAAAATTGGATGGCTTGAGCGGGATCTAACTTCACCAAAGGGAATACTAATCACCCTAATGGTGACTTCACACAAAACAAATAATTACAGTAAAACAACATCAGTTATACTAAAAAGAGCAAAAATGTCGATGAATTCTTAGTAACAACTAATTAAATGCTCCAATAAGTTCCTTTTGACCAAAAAAACATGCTTAAATTATTCAAGCGCAAGGGCTTATAAGTATTCCCCACAACCTCAGTTCTGTACTTAATCGTTCGAGTTAATAGTACATAAAATCATAATTTTATGGATTTGTAAGCCAAAGAAGTTCAAGGAACTCACAATTATTATTTTACTGTAGTCAATAAGTTTATAATTAATATTTTGTGTTTTACACATTCATGCAAATTACGTAAAGCTAAAAATGTTAGAATAGAGTAGAAGCTATGTATTTTCTTACGTTATAGTTGTTGAGCCAACACTGAAAAAAAATGTAAGATTTACTTAATTTTTATTTTGGAAGTTTTTACACACAGTTTTTCTAAGTAAATCGTATAAAACTAAGTAAAATCTACTGAACTTTATGACATAGTGCTGATAAAAGTATGTTTTTACAAATGAAACACGTTTGCTGAGCAGGCGCTGTTCCTAAAGAGACAGTGTACCATTTAAGCGCTTGTTAAACATATCAATGTAAACTCAATGTAAATACTGGTAAATACTGCAAATTATGAATACAAAAACAAGTATGTAACAAAATGTGTGATAAATGTGTAAACGTGCATATATTTAAAGGGACAATGATACATTATGAAATATTTTAACTTCATCAAACACTTTAAATATTGAAGAATTTAACAAATCAGCATCTATGGGTGGGTTTGGTGAAACCCATGCAGAGCCCTGCTCCATAAACCTAATGTTAACCTAGTATTAGTTTAGTAAAAAAAGTAATAATTCTTTTTTGATGACCACTGAGGGGCAAATCATGCAGGTCACAACTGACAGCTAAGGCAATTTTTTCATAGTACAAGTTAAATGTTAGATGTGTAATTCTGTTTTCATATTTAGGTTACAATCTTGTGAGTGTTTTTTGTTGAAAATCTGTAGCTGACGTGACATTTTACACAGTGGTATCATTATGATTCCTGACATCATATTATTGCTAGAATGAAGAATTTGTACATTTTTAAAAAGATAAAATGTGATTAAAATAATTTCCAATCATGTATCTGTAGAGGGTTGCCATGCAGTGTACGCATTGAAACATTTTGATTGTAAATCTAACAGCACCAACTAATTTAAAAATACCTGTCATAACCACTATAATCTGATTATACCATTGTGTGTATCAAAATAAAATAAAAACTACAAATCAAATTCTTTCAAATATTCACACTGCTTTATTGCTTATGTTTAAAGGCTATTTGATGGGACTGTATATTACTAACGTTCACTTTTTTAAGCTACATCCAATAAACTCTGCAAAGAGTTCAGGCGGTTCTGGCTCGCGCTGCTATATCTGTTCTTACTCATCTGAATTATGGGGTGTGCTCAACTGAGAAGTGATCAGCCCTGTACCTTATTCAAAGACTTCACCCTCCACCGTGAGAGCTTTGGAGGGCTGAAAGGTGTGGGGATAAAAAATAGTGGTCATTTTATTTGATTGGAAATTCTGTTTAGAACGACCCTACAGCTTGGCTACCATTATTATTACTCCCAACTAAGTGCCCTGCGAAGGCATCATTTTTGCTTTCAAAGTGGCCACAAATCCCCAAAACTACATTACATCAGAGTTTGTTTTGGAATGCTAATGCTATTTTCCTGACTGTAAGACCTGTAAAAATTCTAACTTCAAGCGTTTAAAACTATTTAAACTTTCAGACAAGGTTTTGTCAAACCAAGATTATAGTTTGTCTCGACAAACTTTACGTATCTAGTTTAATCAATACTTTTCCAAACACTTTTGTGTGTGAAAAAAAAAGATCAATATGTTATTTTCCCCCAACCACCTAAGCCAAGTTATTTGTTTATAATGTAGGGCAAACATGCAGACATTACAATTCAGCACATCAAATACAATATTATGTTTTTTAATAAAATAAATTGTTATCATGTTTTTTATACACCAAACACTATACTGACACTTGTTGTCTCAGGAGGTTATACTAAAATGGCATCATAATAGCTTGTTATATAAAACCATGAGATTTTTATAATGACAGAGCAAGCTGCATATGTGAAATAACAAGCTGTTCATACTTTAAATATAGGCCTATCTTAAAAATGTTTATGTCTTTTATGTATTTTCAAAGCTCATTTTTTGATTTTATTTTTTATTGTGGTGGGCATGGATGTAAAGTAATGATGGTTAAGGGGCCATTTACACGACAACGTTTTCAACTAAAAACGGAAAACATTTTATGCATTTTGGCAGTTCGTTTACACGACAACAGCGTTTTGGGGCCTGAAAACGCAAACTTTTGAAAACGGGTTTCAAAGTGCAAGTTTTTGAAAACGATGCCGTTATCGTAATACGCACGCGTATTACGTGTTATATAAAGAATGATGGATTGATAGGCTTCAATTTGAGATGTATTATTATCAATATGAATACTGGTGTCTGTGCAAATAACAATAATCAACAATTCATTCATTTGGAGTGTTTTGTATGGAGTGTGAACATTGTACAGTAGGCAGAACCTGCAAATTGAAAATCTTGAAATGAATGCATGGATTCAGATGGGAAAAATGCATTTGTATTTTAAATGTTATTTATTTATTTACTTAATTTTATTTGATGTACCTTTACCCTGCAATTCATTCACCCACCGCTTATGTATATAGCCTATAGACAGAGACGTGATGCCATGTACAGTATTCAATGATATGCTTAGAATGTGAAAACATGAGGCAGTAAAAATGCATGTTAGATCCAGTGTACACAAGACCTCTCTCTCCATCAGAAGATATCCATATATCAGAGTTCTCTCTGATATCTAAAACCAGTCAAAATCAACAGCTTATGTTAACTTACTCTCTACCAGCCCAAGAGTCAGCAGGGGGAATACAGAAGAAGGCAGGAGACGAAGTGATGGTAAAAATGAGCAGAGTTTATTAAATAATCTTGAGAGTTCAGTCTATAGGCATGCGCACGAGTACTTCAAAACAATGCACGAGACATTCAAAACTACAGTGGCAGACTACAGGACTGTGTTTGTGCTGCTCAAGATTTTGAGTTTATTGACGCTTCTCCAGCAAAGTAATTGTAGTAATAAAGCAACCTCATCGTCCATCCAGACAAAATTGCTCGATGCTTTTGCCATCTTCATTGTTTGTATTCACCACTGTGGAAGAATGTTTATGTGCGCAGGCGCGTAGTGTTTCTTTACAAAGTGACATCGCCAACTACTGGCCTGGCATGCATAATACAGCGTTTTTAGTCGTTTTTGCAGATCCGTGTGAACGGGGATCGTTTTGACAACGTTGTTGTTTGTACGCGAAACTTTTCAAAAACGCAAAGAAAATTTTTTCCGTTTTTAGTACATCGTTGTCATGTAAAAGTACCCTAAGGTATATAACTTAAAACCCTGTTGTATCACATTATAAACACATTTTCAACATGATTGTTCTATTAAATAATGTACAAAAAAAGTTAGCATACGTTGCTTCAATTCAGTAAATACTCCATTCGAAATATCAGTAGCAATATAAACGTTATTGTTACTTTCAAAATCAGAAAAGATTTCACATCACAACACGAAGGCAGAAATTTTGGAAATTAAATTACATGGTCTTCTACTTCCAGAAGAGCACAGAAACTTTCACCAGGAGGCAGTAGACATCTAGTGCATTGCATACAACATGTTTTTCAGCCAAGTTTTGATTATGTTGATGATGCAGAGGCTTTAGAAAGTCATGTATCAAATATGATATGAGTGCTGTTTAGGAAAAAGGGAGGCAAAGTGGCCCTATAAGATGGCTGGGGGCCCTCACAGTCACAGAGCCCTTTTGAAGGGGCCTTGTCTAGGCTTTGGGGCCCACATATTTAAGTGTGTATAAAAATGTGTTTTTTTTTTAAGCTGATGGATCGCGAGACCTTGCAGCCCAGGTTTTTCAGTGAATGAATTAAAAAAAATTTGTCAGTGTTTAAATGAATAAAATGTGCAACATATCATAATGTTGTCAGTGTTAGTACTCTTGGTATTGCTTATGTGTATTGAGTTTGTTTGGTTGAACTTTCCCACTGACCCATCTTGCCCCACTCTCCCTTACTAGACATAAATCTATAAAATGTATAATGTATAAATATATAAATGTATACTGTAAAAAAACAAACAAAACAAAAAAACATCAACTTTAACTTAAAAACTAAGTTCAACTGCTGCCTTTAAGTTTTAAATTAAATCAGTGTGGTTTTACAGATAATTTCAACTCATTATTTTACATTTAGACAGTTTTATTTAAACTAAATGTAAAATAATGTGTTGAAATGATTTGTAAAGCCATGTTCATTTAACTTAAAACTTTAAGGCAGCAGTTGAACTTAAGTTTTTAAGTTGAAGTACATGGACATTTTTTACAGTGTATTTTCTATTCAAATATTGCACCAAGATTTGGTTTGACCATTCCATAATATGTTGTTGCAAATACTGATATTATGAGCATCTGTTCTGAAAAAAGGAAACAATCCTATGCAAACTAAATGGGAGTGGGCATAGGTACATATCACTATGAACAGATTAAGCATAGTGGATGAAGCATAGCTTGTCACTGCTGGGATCAAATAAAACAATTCTTCTGTATATTGCTGTTCCATTAATTGAGGTATGATTTTTCTTTTAATTTTTAGAATTCATTCATATACTGTGGATTAAGGGGTTAAATTACACATATTGTGCCAAATTATCTGCAAGTTGTGGTCCAGAAATCAGCCCTTCTGTGAACTTACTTTTATAACTATTTGACATATGTGTAATTAATGAAACTAACTAACTAACTTATTTTTATAATTTCCCCAGCTCTGTACAACCATGTGCAATTCATCCATCCAAAGCAACAATTCTCTCTCTATGTTTAACGAGGCTGTAAATTGGCACTGCATTGGTGAGGGACATTTTGGCATTCTTTTGTCTTATATAACTACCGTACTGTCTTTTGTTGTGGGAATGCCAGTCCATTGCTGGTACCTCTGGGTGTCTCTCCATAAAAACATCAAACCCAACCTGGTGTTTCCACTGAACATCACTATAGTGGAGCTGTTGTTTTGCATCCAAAGTATTACAGATTTCATTATTATCAAGTATCCCTCATTGACGGGCTATCAATTGAATCTCTTTGTCATTGCTCTTAGCTGGACTTGCAGACCTCTTATCCAGATCTGCATGTGCCTTGAACATTACATGGCAGTGCTTTACCCAGTAACATTCCTGAGATATAAGGGTATGCGGTACAGGATTGCATTGGCAGCGTTTGCTTGGTTAATTGCAGTGGGCAACAGCTTCAGGCTTGCTTTTTATGGAATAGATTTTTTTCCAGATCATATCTTCTTTTTTTGTTTTTGCATGGCAGTGACAATAATCTAATTTTGCTCTACCTCTGTCCTTTGCACTCTGAAGCGTCCAGGACCAGGTGACCAAAAGAATATGAAAGATAGGAACAAGAAAACTAACAGAGGGAGAGCTGTTGAGAACCAGCAGAAAGGCAAGGCCTTCAGAATCATCTCTCAAATTTTAGTGTCTATCCTGATTTGTTATTTCCCTCAAGTAGTAGCTTATTTTATGCTCACAGCTGGGATCAATAAGCAAATGTATATTTGTGAAGATTTTCCATTGATTCTGTCTATCACTATAATTGTTGTATTCATTTCACCGCTAGTCAGGATGTATACTGAAGGCCATTTGAAACAAATAATGGCAATTCTTAGAGAACAAATAAAAGGAAAATAATACAAACTGCAATAAGTACCTTTTGGAACTTCAATGTGTAAATTCTCTGCATTGAATAACTGTGCAAATATACATCAATACCAAAAACAACCTTTCTTTTCAATTAATTGATTTTCAGACACAGTGTAAGAGGGGAAATAGTAAATGCATAACATTTGTTATATATCATAATGTTTTAAACATTATACCTGTATAGCACTGTTACTATTGCTATTATATGTTGTATGTTTATTTGGATAAAGTATGCATAGTTTTGTCAAAACAACTTGTCCTTTAATATTCGAAATATCTACCATGTATTAATCACTATGCTATTAATTTACATGCAGTGTTTAACATTAATTTAAAAGAGAGGTTTTGACCAAAGCATTTGTGAGTGTCATAGATACTAAAAAATGAATGGATTTTTCAGTGGCAAAATAAGCAAGGTTTTTTCTCTCTTTTTTTTTTTCTTTCTGCAATACACCACCTTCATCCATTTAAAC
Source organism: Myxocyprinus asiaticus (assembly GCF_019703515.2). NCBI lineage: Eukaryota > Metazoa > Chordata > Actinopteri > Cypriniformes > Catostomidae > Myxocyprinus > Myxocyprinus asiaticus. The sequence continues at coordinate 14,780,249 of NC_059350.1, forward strand.
TGGACAGCAAAAAAAAAAAAAAGGGGAAAAAAAAAGAAAAAGAAAAACATACAACAAAATAAAAATAATAAAAATCAGGAACAATGAACCAAATACACTTTTAATGTATTTAGTTGAAAATGGCATTACAAGAAATAATTTGTGTTAAAAGAAAATCTGTGTGTGCGTGTGTGTGTGTGTGTGTGTGTTTAAAAGAGAGTTCAAACACATTTCTGGGTGTTACAATAAAACAATTTATGCTATAAGTGCAATATGTTTGTGACAAGCTAGGCACACTACATGCCGCTTAAGTCTGTGTGCTGAACACAGATGAGAATGTATTGAATGAGACAGTTCACTGGTATCCTTTTCTAATTTTTACCTGTGTGGTGGATTTATCAGCATAGAAATCATAACAAGCATACAGTTAATTAACAGTTAGGTATAATTTTAATTACAGATCTGCTTCTCAGTCAAAACCCAGCAGCGTCAAACCTGTATTAATGCATCATATCTAACAATAATTCAGTAAAGACTTGAAAACTGCTGAGAAATTTACATTTGACCTCTAATAATGTTTTCCTTGTATCTGGATTAGCTGTGCATGTACAGTATATGTAGTAATTATACATTGTTGTTAAAAAAGGTCTTCATTCAGAAAATGCGACATCCACAACATCAGTTAGGCAAAGAAATGTGTGATCAAAGCACATGTTTAATTTTTTCAGGCAACATGAAGTGGTGTAGTTCCAAAAAATTACTGTGATAAAACCTTTGGCCTTTGGTTTCATGAAAAATTTATCGGAACAAAATTAACTGGTTATAACAGGTTTCCAGAATTTAAAAATAAAGTTTTCACTCCAGAACAATTGTTCTCATTTTAGATAACATTCTGCCAAAAATGTTGTTCGTTTTCAGTTTTCGTTATCGTTCCTTGAACTGTTTTTATTCTCTGATCTTGATCAACCATTTTGGAGATTTCTAATTTTTTTTCCACATTCAAGTAGATAGGAGCTGTATTTGTATTCTTAGAAAACAGTGTCCCACAGACTGCCCCGGAGGTGTAATGAAACATGGCCACCGAATGATCTGACTTGCCTTAAAGGGACTATACTGATGAGTGGCATTAATTAATACAACAGACCCTAAAAGACTCCAATAAACACTGTTTAGCAAACCCATTGCAGAGACAGGTGTGCACAACACTGTAAACAATCATCTCTTTTGATAAACCTAGCATTACATAGCATCATTTATCCTCTGCAATTCGGTTGCTATGAGACTTTATTGTTGACAGTCGGACAACTGCAAAGCTTATGGTATCATTGCTAGTAAGCCATCTTTTGAAAATCACCTATGCCTGTCTCTATTGAGACAGGTCATAAGCTGCTGAAGGAGAAAAATCCATTCACACTTCAGGGATGATGACTGGGATGATGACTATATTTTGTTTTCTTTATATTTTCTTTATATTTCTATTCAAGTCTATACTCCTTGACTCAGAGGCAATTTAGTTTTCACAAGAATACACTTGCGTAAGTTGGGACATGTGATGTAGCCTACCCTCTCTGTGCTAAATGAAAATTTAAGTATAGCAAATTTACACTCACTGAGCACTTTATAAGGAACACCTGTACATCTACTTATTCATGCAATTATCTAATCAGCCAATCATGTGGCAACAGTGCAGTACATAAAATCAAGCAGATACAGGTCAGGAGCTTCAGTTAATGTTCACATCAACCATCAGAATGAGGAAAAATGTGATCTCAGTGATTTCGACCATGGCATGATTGTTGTTGCCAGACGGGCTGGTTTGAGTATTTATGTAACTGATGATCTCCTGGGATTTTCATGCACAACAGTCTCTAGAATTTACTCAGAATGGTGGCAAAAACAAAAAACATCCACTGAGCAGCAGTTCTGCGGACGGAAACGCCTTGTTGATGAGAGAGGTCAACAGAGAATGGTTAGACTGGTTCGAACTAACAGAAAGCTTAAACGGTAACTTAGATAACCACTCTGTATAATTGTAGTGAGCAGAATAGCATCTCAGAATGCACAACAAGAGGGATGGTCTACAACAGCAGAAGACCACACCGGGCACTTTATTAGGACCATAGTGTTTCTAATAATGTGCCAAGTGAATGTATACATATTTTTAGCACACCAAGATTTACTATATTCAAATAATGCACCAAAGATTGTTTTGACATCCCATAATATATTGTTGCAAAAGATTTTCATAAGCACACATGAGCTAAAAAAAACATGGACAGTCCTATGCAAACAAAATTGGATTGGTAATATATATAGTTCCCTATGAACAAATGAAACACTGTGAAAATGCATTTTTGGTAGCTTTTTGCTGCTGGGAACAAACAAAATTCTTCAGTATTTTTTCCTTGGGGTACCATCAATCCAGGTATGACATTTTTTTCAATAATTTTAGTGAAAATACTGTAAATTTAAGGTTTGAATAAGAAGACACATATTGTGCCAAACTAACTGTAAGAATTTATTTAGAACACAGGAATCACATTGGATCACTGCCTTGGAACACATCATTATTCATCATTATTAAGCCTTTGCTTACCGATTTTTGCTGTTCATAAAATGTGTGAAAATATTAAATGATAAATCCTCATGCATACTATCCTGTTTTTGATTTTCCCAGCTCTGTACAACCATGTGCAATTCATCTTTCCTACTCACCAATACTACCACCATGTTTGAAGAGTCTCTAAATTGGTACTGCATTTGCAAGGGGCATTTTGAACCTCCTTTAATTATGGTCACTTCTGTACTGTGCTTCACTGTTGGAACACCATTCCATTGCTGCTCCCTCTGGGTGTCTTTTCATGGAAACATCAAACCCAACTTAGTGTTTCCACTGAACATCACTATACTTGAGCTACTTTTTTGCATCCAATGCATTATAGACTTCACTGATATCACTCTATTGATATTTAACAATCACTCTATGATCAGTTACCGTTTAGCTAACTTTCTAATTGGTCTTAGCTGGACTTTTAGACCTCTTATCCAGGTCTTCATGTGCCTTGAGCAGTATTTGGCGGTGCTTTACCCGTTAACATTCCTGAGATATAAGGGCATCAAGTACAGGATTGCATTGGCAGCAGCAGCTTGGTTAATTGCAGTGGGCAACAGCTTGAGGCTCATTTTCACCGGGATGGATTATTTTCGGGATAATATTTTCTTTTTTTGTTTTTGTATGGCAGTCACGATAACATCATTTTGTTGTGCCTCTGTCCTTTGCGCCCTGAAGCGTCCAGGACCAGGGGACCAAAAGAATGCAGAAATGACAGAGAAAGACACACACAAAAAATCTGACAGAGAGAGAACTGTTGAGAACCAGCAGAAAAGGAAGGCCTTTAGAATAATCTCTCAAATTTTAGTTTCTATACTGATTTGTTACATGCCTCTAGTAGTAGCTTATTTTATGAATGTCCCTAAAATTCATGAGCTTATATATTTATGCGAAGCTGTTCCGCTGATTCTGGTCACCACTATGATTTCTGTATTAATTTCACCGCTAGTCAGGATGTATACTGAAAGCCATCGGAAACACGTAATGTGCTTTTCAAATCTTAGAAAGTAAACAAAAGGAAGATAACTAAAATACCAATTGTAAAATCAATGATCATTGCAGTCTAGATTAATATAAAGATGACAGGGCAGATTAGCATTTGTGTGTAAAATCTCTACATTGAATGTGTGCTCTCTTTTAGAGATAATCATAATGCAATATGTATGTGATTAATTTGCGTCATTTCCGTCAGGCGTTTATTTACTTTCTGCATCTTTGAAATGTCGTGGCAATGTACGGTCTGAAACGCAACTGTCCTCGCGTTCCGCCGCTGAACAACAACTGCCAGTAAACATCCCGTCTCCTTTGAAGAAATGTAAGATGAAGTATGTACAAACTGACATTAATCTTTAACAACGCAATCAAACTGGAGAGTAGCCAAAACAACTGCGATACAATGACGTCCACCATCTTGTTTTGGACTGAATGGGTCACATGACTGCATCATATGACTAAAAATGCATCATCGTTTTCGAAAGCATCCGTTTTCACCAGTGTAGCCAACTTAGCGACTTTGTCGCTAGATATAGCGACTTTTCAGTCCCCTTTAGCGACTTTTTTTCTAAAAAGCACCTAGTGACAAATCTAGCCACTTTTTAGACAAACCTTAGCTACTTTCCGTAGAAGAGTCGCCAGTACTGCTGTGCAAGTGTGAGGTCTTGCTTTCCCGCCGCAGGCACACCTCTCTCTACGTCTACTCTATTCAGTGAGTGGCAGACAGAGAAGCAGCACATTCAGTTCACCGCAAGGCAGCTGTCATAGATGTGAATGAGCTGCGCATGTGCAAACAGTGTTGCCAAGGACCAATCACTAATCTGTATTGTTTGCTCCTCCTTTGTTTTAATTTAAAAAATGTAATTTCACCATTATTTTTCTTGCTTATCACTCATTGTTACCCAGATGGAGACTGAACGCTGTGTGGCATTCTGTCGCTTCTAACTTTCTCTCCGAGTGATCGTTTTACATGTAAATATCGCCGAAATCACAGCACAGCTGTTATCTTTAACTTGTGTTATAAAATCAGGATTATAGCAGTGTAGCAGCTTGGAAATTGCTTGGAAGTGATTACTGGTTAACATGTAGTCTTAATGGGTGGCGTTTCAGTCACTATTTCATACTCTTTCCATTGTCTGACAACAGAAACAGAACAAATATGTACATGAGAACAGCTTTATAGGGAATTCGGCTGTATTAAAATACAGTATGTGAGCACAGAGCGTAGGAGAGAAGCAAACAGACGTAAAGGGCTGACACCTGCTGACACAAGGCAGAATGCAAATACAATGCGATGGCATCATGAATATGCTAATTAACGCATGATGTCATCCAGTGACATTTAGCGACTTTTTGAGCAGGCATCAGCTACTTTTCATTGAAAGTAGTTGGCAACACTGGTTTTCACAGTCCACACTACAATGCGAAAACAGCGTTTTCAAATGTATCCACTTTGGAGTGCGTTTTCAAAAAGCTCTGTTTTTGCGGCATCTCAGTGTGGACGGAAGGCCAAAACGGAGAGAAAAAGATGCATTTTCAAACAAAAACGTATTAGTGTGGACAAGGCCTATGGCAACGTTTGAATTTGAAAACTGCATTTTCGTTTTCGAAACTCTCTGTCCACACTGCCTTTTTCAAGCGTGTACAAAAGTTTCTCGTCCACACTGAAACGTATGAAAACTCTTAAATCCCCTTGCTGCGCATGTGAAAAATCACCGTTCCATGTATGGTCTAAAAACCAATCATCCTCATTTCCGTCGCCAGACAGCAATTCCAAATTAACTTGATGCACATATTAATTCTCCTCTCCCTTCACATCTGACACAATAGTTTTAATTCATGGTTCACCTTTGCAGTTTAAATAAACCATAGGCCTAATTGACACATACTTTAACAGTCTATATTGAATTATTTGGATTTATTATGAATATATTAATAAATAAAGTTACAGTAACATTACTGCAAGCGCGCCGAAGTACAGCAGCTGCGCGAAAACGCGCTCGGAAGTGACACATGAGTGAGTAGGATATTTCATTTTACAAATATGGCTTGCTTTGATTCCTCCGTCCTCGTTTCCTTTCCATGGATCCTTTCCTCATTTCCAAAGAGGTCAGAGCTAGGAAAAGAGGAAAGGAAACAAGGATGAACCATTTTAAAAATGAGAAGCACCCTCTGCATTCCATTCAAATTGGATGTGGAATATTCCTACTTGATATCTCCGATCAGGGGCAGGTTTACCATTTCTGAGACCCCAAGCAACCAACAAACCCAGGACCCCATTTCAAAGAAATTTGCTTAAAGGAGACCTATTATTGCCCTTTTTACAGGATGTAATATAAGCCTCAGGTGCCCCCAGAATGTGTCTGTGAAGTTTCAGCTCAAAATACCCCACGGATCATTTATTATACCATGTTGTAAATGTCTCTTTTTGGGTGGAATCAAAAACACCCTGTTTTTGTGTGTGTCTCTTTAAATGCAAATGAGCTGCTGCTCCCCATTGCCTTTCCGGAAGAGGGCTGTGCCTTTACAGCTGGTGCTTCGGATACTACAGCAATAACAAATCAGACTACAGTCTGTGCAGATGTGCTGGTCTTTGCAAGTAAACATTCCACTTTTAGTACAACTCCCTTATGTTCACAGAAAACGTACATAGTTTTCAAAAATACAATCACCTTACTGTATTGTGCATAATAAAGGTGCGGTTATGAATTATACAGACAGTAAGCGCAAAAATGACGACATAGCTCTGTTCTCCGTGAATACAAACAGAGACAATGGTAACTTTAGCTGCATTAGCCGTGGAATCAGCTAACAAGCACATTCAGAAAGGCAATTTGCAAACATTCACAAAATATAAAGTGCAATACTTTCATCTTCTGGATATAAAGCTGGAACACGAACAGTTGGTACTGATCCATGCTTGAGAATAAAATTTTTGGAAAATCCTGCTTTGTATTGACCCTCATTCACAAAGCAGTCCAGTGTAAAATGATTTGCACAAACATACACCAATTTTGGTATGGTTTGGGGCACATTTGCTTCAAAAACAAAACTTGTCCACTGCGTCTTCAGTGGCTCTGTTGCCGGGAGTACATGAAGACTCTTATGTTCAATTTTACAGCCAACAACAGAACACTTATGACGCTTACAAAGCTGAGACATTATTCTTCTCACCGTAGCTGCTCCAGCGTGGAAAAAATTGGCGGACCGTGTGTAGATCACTCAGGGGAGGATCTATGATAATAGGGTGGAGTCCGTCACCAGTCGTGGGCGGGGCCTGCTCTAACGTGACGTCACGTTAGAGCAGAAATAAAAACCAATCACTTTGAGACACTGTTTTAGATTAATAGAAATATAAGAAAGAGGAGTGGGTGGACTTTTAACATTGTATGGTGGTTGTGTACACACACTGCCGACTCACATTTATGTTCAAACACCATGTAAAAGTGAATTTTACATAATAGGTCCCCTTTAAAAAATTACATAAAACTACAATAATTTTAAATTCATCCCATTGTAGCCAAGTACATTCAAAATATTTAAGAAATAAAAATCTAGTTAAAGATAACTAATGAATGTTTTCCAGTTTTTCCACAATACAGTGATAAAAAAAGCAATATTTACTTTTTTTATATATATATATATATATATATATATATATTTTTTTTATTTTTTTTTTTTTTTTTTTGTGTACAGGCTGTGCAAAACCTACAACTTTACTCTCTAACATTTTGGAATTCAGTTGTTATTTATTAATATTATTACCCAACAGTTATTTATTGTTGTTCATTTTGTCATTATAATAGGATACAGTATTATTATTATTACTTTGAGGATTTGTTGTATACAATAGTAATATATTTCTTATTGTCTTATTTACTTTCACCTGGAGCTTATATTCTGACGCTGCAGTGTATTGTTCATCATGTTGCAAAAGGCTGTTTTTTTTGTAAGCATCATAGGCAACATTTGTAACAGTATTGTATCAGTAAACATACAAGGCATGGAGGCCCCTCAACACACTTGCCGTTTATCAAGCGCTGAAACTTTACTTGGTGAAGAACAATCTGGAATAATGTTAAACATTGTAACAGTCACCTCTTTGCAACCTGAACTTGTTCAGAACATTAAGTCTTTGTAACACCCGCGATAAAAACAATCAAGAAGCAGTGCAACGACTGAAACAGAACGCAGGTGTCTCGACATGCGTTTTTGAGACCTGAAGTTCTTTTTAACTTGACACAGTGTCTAAAAATGTGCCGGTCCTACATGAGACACAGAAGAAACAGCAAGACATGGTGCAGCAGTCAAGGACGTTCGTCCAGCGCATGTTTACATAGAAAAACAATGAAAAAACAGACAGAGGCACAAAAAAAGGCATTCGGTGTGAACTCTTCTGTTCTCTCGTATCTGTGAGAGCGTGTAGGCGAAACAAGTTCAGGAGGCCTGTTCACGCATGTACCCAGAACAACATGTCACTCAAGCAGATTTTGCAGAGCTTTCCTATCGGGGCGGTGGCCCCCCGAAGTCCAGGGCCCCACGCAATTGCGTGGTTTGCGTAGTGGTTAAAACCGCTACTGTCTCCGATATCCAACCATAAATGCATTCCATTGCCAGATGCTCAGAAGATGATGTTTAAGGAAACAAAACTGCAACGCTCCCGCTAGCTTAGCAGGTGTTTGACTGTCACCAGAGATGTTTCCTAGCTACCAAACAATTTGCAACTCTAGCATTTGTGCTACGGGTGTACGATTATCAAAAGAGAGTATAATTTACCATGTTTTGTGTTGCTAATGTTTGTTAAACACGCTTTAATATCATGTTATGTAGGAACTTTGACTCATTTATCGATATTATTTAATACAGGTGAATGTTTATCACTTATTTTGTATATCTTCCTGGATGCCGACATGATTGTATGATGTCACGCACCTTCATCTTGGCGAAATCGGAGTTTAACATTTCCGCACGACTTTCCAAGTTTCAAGTGGTGTTCCATTGCACTTTTCCCAGTAGGAAGTTGAATGGAACACAGCATAAGACGTCGAATCTACACCATAGTCGCCATGTTTGACCTGGGCGCTACTGTTAGGGGTTGATCAAAGATCAATGATTTGATTTGAGAGTGAATAATGACTTGAAAAATTTTAATTCTGACCAAATTTACTCAACTTTATGTCGTTTCAAACCTGTATTACTTTTTTCTTATGTGGAACACAAAAGGAAAAATGGCAATGGATATCCCAGTCTGTCTTTTCAATACAATGGCAGTGGATTAGTGCCTCACTTTAAAGCTTATAAAAGGACCCAAAAGTATCATAAAAGTAGTCCATGTGGCTTGTCAAATCAAATCAAATCACTTTATTGTCACTCAACCATATGCGGTTGAGTGCGGTTCCAAGCAGCATAACAGTCATGACAGTGATGATACATGTACCAATCTACAATATACATCTAAGTTAATAGTCAGGAGCCAGTGTGTTATTAAGAGAAAGTATGAGAGTCCAGTGTGAGACTAATAAAGTGCAGTGCTGATGTATATTGTTCGTGAGAGATCAAGAGTTCAAAAGTCTGATCGCTTGGGGGAAGAAGCTTTTATGAAATTGGCTGGTGTGGGTCCTGATGCTGCGATACCGCCTGCCTGAGGGTAACAGTGAAAGCAGACCGTGGCTCGTGTGGATGGAGTCTTTGATGATTCTCAGAGCTTTTCTCACACACCGCCTGGTGTATATGTCCTGGAGGGAGGGAATCTCACGTCCGATGATGTGTCTGGCTGTTCGCACCACCTTTTGCAGGGCTTTGCGGTTGAGGGTGGTGCTGTTGCCGTACCAGGCAGTGATGCAGCCAGTCAGGATGCTCTCTACAGTGCTGATGTAAAACAGTGTGAGGATGTGGGGGTTCATTCCAAACTTCCTTAGCCATCTCAGGAAGAAGAGGTGCTGATGACCCTTCTTCATAACTGCCTCTCTAATATTTTGGTGTCTATCCTAATTTGTTACATGCCTCTAGTAGTAGCTTATTTTATGAATATATCTGAAATTGATAAGCTTTTATATATATGTGAAGCTGTTCTGCTAATTCTGTCCACCACCACGATTACTATATTAATTTCACCACTAGTCAGGATGTTTACTGAAGGCCATCTGAAACACATAATATGCTTTTCAATTTTTGAGAACAAATAAAATGAAAATGAGGGACTATTTAAGCAATACCACATGAGCAAGAGTCTGTTGTTTTGATTAGCTGCGGCCATGCTGATATTCAAAACAACAGCACGATTGCGAGTGTGATATTTCTTCTATACAACAGTTTAACAAACTATATATTTCGTTCTATATAGTGAACGATAGATAACTTAGTTCCGCTAGTAACGCTGAACTAACTGTTGTATACAACAGCAAAATGACAACAATAGTCATAAAGATTAAAACTATATACATTTAAATAAAAAAATTTCTACATAAATTACCTTGTTTTGACCAAACATACACTGGCGGCCAAAAGTTTGGAATAATGTACAGATTTTTTTCGGAAGGAAATTGGTACTTTAATTCACCAAAGTGGCATTCAACTGATCACAAAGTATAGTCAGGACATTGCTGATGTAAAAAACAGCACCATCACTATTTGAAAAAAAATATTTTTTTAACAAATCTAGACAGGCTCCATTTCTAGCAGCCAACACTCCAACACCTTATCCTTGAGTAATCATGCCAAATTGCTAATTTGGTACTAGAAAATCACTTGCCATTATATCAAACACTGCTGAAAGCTATTTGGTTCATTAAATGAAGCTTAACATTGTCTTTGTTTTTGAGTTGCCACAGTATGCAATAGACTGGCATGTCTTAAGGTCAATATTAGGTCACAAATGGTAAAAAACAGAAAGCTTTCTCTAGAAAATCATCAGTCAATCATTGTTTTGAGGAATGAAGGCTATACAATGCTTGAAATTGGCAAAAAAAAAAAAAAAAAACTGAAGATTTCATACAAAGGTGTACACTACAGTCTTCAAAGACAAATGACAACTGGCTCTAACAAGGACAGAAAGAGATGTGGAAGGCCAGATGTACAACTAAACAAGAGGATAAGTACATCAGAGTCTCTAGTTTGAGAAATAGATGCCTCACATTTCCTCAGCTGACAGCTTCATTGAATTCTACCCACTCAACACCAGTTTCATGTACAACAGTAAAGAGAAGACTCAGGGGTGCAGGCCTTATGGGAAGAATTGCAAAGAAATAGCCACTTTTGAAACAGGAAAAAAAGAGAAAAGGTTAGAGTGGGGAAAGAAACACAGACATTGGACAACAGATAATTGGAAAAGAATGTTATGGATCTTAACCCCATTGAGCTTTTGTGGGATCAGCTAGACTGTAAGGTGTGTGAAAAGTGCCCGACAAGACAGCCACATCTATGGCAAGTGCTACAGGAAGCGTGGGGTGAAATGTAACCTAAAGTATCTGGACAAAGTGACAGCTAGAATGCCAAGGATCTGCAAAGCTGTCATAACTGGACGTGGAGGATTTTTTCAAGAGAACTCTTTGAAGTAGTGAATATTTTTTTCAAATTGTAATAGTAATTTTTCATGTTATTAATGTTCTGACTATACATTGTGATCAGCTGAATGCCACTTGAGTGAATAAAAGTACCAATTTCTTTCCATAAGAGCAAAATCTGTACATTATTCCAAACTTTTGGCCGTCAATGTACATAATTTGTTCAAGTGCAAGGACTTATGGGTATTCCACACAGCCACAATTTTGTAGTTAATAATTGTAAGTTAGTAATACTAAAAGCCAAAGTTTAAAGAACGTATTTATTTTGAGTTATGATTCCATTATGTGACATTTAAAGTAATGTTTAATTAGGACCATTTACATATTTGTTTTTTTTAATGACAACTTAAGGGTTTAGAGAGAAACGGTAACTGAAGACCACGTCAGGTTCCACTTCTGTCAGCCAAGAACATCAGACCAGGCTATGTTTTTCCAGTCTTTAACTGTCCAGTTTTGGTGAGCCTGTTCCCACCGTTGCCTCAGCCTTCTGTTCTCAGCTGACAGAATTGGAACCCGACGCGGTCTTCAATGTTTGTAGAACAGCATTCATCGATCTCAGAAATATTGCTAAGTTAAGACACATGCTCTCTGTTTCTAATGCCGAAAAACTAATTCATGCATTCATGACCTCAAGACTAGATTATTGTAATGCATTACTGGGAGGATGTCCTGCATGTACCATAAATAAACTTCAGTTATTTCAAAATGCAGCAGCCAGAGTGCTGACTAGAACCAAGAAATATGATCATATCAGCCCAATCGTAGCGTCGCTATATTGGCTACCTTTTAAATTTCGTATTCATTTTAAAATACTTCTAACTACTTACAAAGCTTTGAATAGTCTAGCTCCACATTACTTATGTGACCTTGTATCACGCTATATTCCATTACGTTCATTAAGATCGCAGAATTCTGGCCAGTTAATAATATGGAATAGTCTTCCGAAGATGGTTCAGGACTCAGACACACTCTCTCAGTTTAAGTCTAGACTAAAGACTCATCTTTTCAGCCAGGCACCTAATACACCTAATTTATCCATCAACTCATTGTTATGCTGCATTAGTTAGGTCTGCCAGAACCAGAAATGCTTCTCATATTCTATAATCCTGTTTTAAAGTGAATGGCATTTACACTAATATATTCTATTTGTTTCCCAGTCTTAACCTCGGGATACATATCCTGAGGTTATCAGAGCCTGCCAGATCCATCTGGTCCTACCTGATGTCCGACTCGCACTACTACGTGTTGCTGAGTGATGACAACTAACTGCAGCCTGTACCAGCCAGATATCACTTCAGTCTACAACGATGGACTTCACAGAGGATGAACTGATGCCACCACCAACAATCAGACATGGGATACCTCACTGAACACTGCCTGAAATTTGTACTTAAGATGGACTCCACCAGAAATTAATCTGCCACAAGTTTACAGTCGAACTGCAGTGCCCTTACTGACCTCTGCCTGTATCACCTTGGTCAAAGGATGGACTACACTCTTAAAATGGAATACATAGATAATAAATTAATTGCAGCCTTCATCAGCCAAATAACAAAAGACAATGCATCTGTTTGCACTTCCGAAGTTAATTAAGAATGTAAGTTCTAAGACTTTTGTCATTAATCTTACAGTTAATACAAAAATTTTTGTTTAAACATTAGCCCCTAACACTTAATTAGCTAACTAATTTTAAATCTTGACTTGTACTACACATAAATAACTAATAGTTTAGCCAGAGGGGAACTGGCCCCCACAGTGAGTCTGGTTTCCCCCAAGGTTATTTTTCTCCATTAACCAACATCTTATGGAGTTTTGTGTTCCTTGCCACAGTTGCCTTAAGCGTGCTCACTGGGCTATTATTTATTTTAAGGCACAATTTAATTTTTTATTAAACCAAACTGTTATGACTCAAAGCATTCCTATATTACAGCTTTTTCCTTTTGAAGCATAATTTTCTGTAATGCTGCTTTGAAATTATGTGTGACGTGAAAAGCGCTATACAAATAAAAATGACTTGACTGGACTTGACTTCTGCTGTTGTAGCCCATCCGCCTCAAGGTTCGATATGTTGTGCATTCTGAGATGCTATTCTCCTCATTACAATTGTACAAAGAGGTTATCTAAGTTACCGTAGTCTTTCTGTCAGCTCGAACCAGTCTGGCAATTCCCAGTTGACCTCTCTCATCAACAAGGCTTTTCCGTCCACAGAACTGCCACTCACTAGATGTTTTTTTGTTTTTGACACCATTCTGAGTAAACTAGTGACTGTTGTGTGTGAAAATCCCAGAAAATCAGCACTTACATAAATACTCAAACCAGCCCATTTGGCATCAACAATCATGCTATGATCAAAATCACTGGGATCAATTTTTTTCACCATTCTGATGGTTGATATGAACATTAACTGAAGGTCCTGACCCATATCTGCATGATTTTATGCATTGCACTGCTGCCACACAATTGGCTGATTAGATGATCGCATGAATAAGTAGGTGTACAGGTGTTCCTAATAAAGTGGTCGGTGAGTGTACAATGTTCAAACAATGGCAGTGGATAGTGCCTCACTTTAAAGCTAAAAAAAAGTCTCCCAAAAGTGTCATAAAACAAGTCCATGCGACTTGTGCATTATATTCATACAGACACTTTGTTTGATGAACAGACCGAAATTTAAGTCGTTATTCACTCTCAAATTAATCAAGTCATGTACAATAACATCAAACCTCACTGCTTCTTGTTTCATGACATTTAGTCATAAGTCACAAGAAAGGGTATTTAGTGTGATAATTTGTGTAAATTATTATTTAGTATTTAGGACTGTATTAAATAATAAATAAAAAAAGTATTTATTTTTTATTTTTAAGATTTTACATCTTACAGATGCCACAAGGAGTATGTAGATTTTGGAGCACAACTGTATCAATATATAAAGTCAGGATTTGAAGATTTGAACCCAGGTCCCATTGCACACTAAACAAAAACTATACCGCTACTGAAGTAATATATAATATCCTATGCATTTAAAAATAACTACTAAATTGTTAAAAGGTGCTTTATTTATTTTTCTTGCCTAGGACACCAAGTGAGCCAGGACTGCTACAGGTGCCCCCTTAAAAAAGATTTACAAGCACATCCTCTAAAAGGTTCCAAATTAGGATCTGTCTGTTACACTTTTGTGTCCTCTGGAAGACAGTCATAAGGATTTGGAACTACATGAGGGTGTGTAAATTATTATTTTTAATTTCTATTTTTTGGTAAACTATTCTTTTAGGATTAAAACCTGTTCAAATCTGATTTATATTAAAGGTGCACTAAGTAACTTTTTGTTCATGCCATCTTGGACTTACACCTAGCAGATGCCAACCTAGAAATTCACCATTTACAGTCAGCCATGATCAGGGGCGTAGATTCCAGAGGGTATGAGGGTGAGGTAACCCCCCCCCCCCCAAAAGAATCCAAAGTAATAACTTGAATCATTACTTCAAAGTTTGGTTCTGTTTGACAATTGACTTCTCACAACTTGCCAAACATAAGCCAGTGTGGTGTGAAAGTGCTCTTAAGAGTGAATTAGGGGTTGGTAAATTTACTATAGTCTGCTTAAAATCTGCTGTTGTTGTTATTTAACTCCTAACGCTTTCATCTAAATGTTACAGAGAGGTGCCAAGTCACTTCATTGACGTCCACCAAAGAGAGAACGCAGTGAAATTTGCACATTACATAACAGTAGCCCATAAGCCACAGGTCGAAGCCTCTCAACTGTGCGTTCGTCTCAGCATTATAGCAACTGTAAAACAACAAGCTATCAGAGCCACTGTCACAAGAATTTTTACTGCCCCAGTAAAATGAGTCACCAATCGCCCTGCGTGACTGGAGCTGAAGCTCCACAGAGGTTAGTCGACCCAGCACTGCAAGATGTAGTCGCTGCTGTCCTCCGTCTCTCCATAGAGGAGAGAGATAACCTTAACGGCTACAATATTAGTCGTTGTGATGAAGTATTGTAGGAACTAGTTGATTATGTCAACAACCCAGTCGGGAAGCCAATGCGCACAATCCTGGACCTAGTGGGCCAAATGTTCCTTCTCCATCACCGCAGAACCCAACTGCAAACTGCCGAGCACCAGGCCCAGCTCGCCCAGCTGCAGAGCAGCTACCAAGCGGTGCAGAGGGAAAATCTCAGCCTGCACCAAGACGTTAGGTGCACCCAAGCTGAGAAAGTCCAGGCACAGGAAGATAATGACCGGATGGAGGAGGAAAACGAAACCCTGCATAGGCAGCTTCAAGCTGCCCAGCTAAAAGTAGAGTTAGATCAGGTAAGTGCAGCTGAAACGCACAGCACAACATCTGACATAGAAGAGGGCCCCCTTTTTAGCGATACGCGTAGGAATGTGCCCCCGAGAAACCCAGGGACACACACTAGGAACCGAGCTGCCCCTAGTGGTACAGTCTCTGACTTCGTCCTCCAAGACACCTTTCAAAATCCTCCAGCGGCCCGCTGGTTGGATGCAGGTGCCCCACCTTACAGTTGCCCCCCCCCAGTCAGTTTTCAGTCACGCCACCTTGCGTTTCAAACCGATTGATTCCACACTATGGAGGGGGGACAATTATTTTCAAGCCCAGAGTGGAGTAAGCGGCTCAAAGATCCCATTAGCCAGGGAGCTGTACGCACGCGTCGACTGGACTCCTTCCCCACCGTGAAGGGGAGGAAGTCGTCCTCATCGCTATAGCGATCCGAGTGACTATGATGTTTCGGATGACTCGGACGACCCGTGGTCATACCGACACCAACGCTTGCGAATCCGACAACTCGAGTCCCTCGCTGGGGACATAGAATGCTTTGACCCAAGTAATCGAGATTCAAACATCGACAATTATCTTAGGGAAATTGAGCACTGCCTGATTGACTTGCCTAACGTTTCGTCGTGTGAAAAACTCAAGCTTATATGGAAGACCACGGTAAGGAGTGTCCATGCGTTCATGGAAACGCTACCAACTGGTACACGAAACCGCTACTCAGCTCTGTGTAAAGCCCTACGCGAGGAGTATTCGCTGTATATCGATGAAGCCTCTGCTACCATAGCTGCTTTCACCATCACTCAGAAGAGGCACGAGCCTCCGTGTGAGTATTATAGATGCCTCAGAACCACATACTTCCAAGGAAGTAACGCACCAGGTCTGGAGGAGGAACGAGCTTTCAAGTCTCTTTTCCTTCACAACCTCCACGAGTGCGTGCGATATGACGTCATGATGCACTGCAGAACGGGCAACCCCACCATGCAGGAAATCAGAAGGTACGTGCAACTGGCACGGGAGTTACGCGTGCGCCCTGCCCGAGGGCACGAAGGTGACGCCAGAGCCCTGGGGATCCAAGCCTCATATGCAGACCTAGTGCTTGAAGGCAATGAAATGCCTCGCGTTAAGGTGAATGCTAGAACAGGACCCCAGAGGCGCCGATCACCCCGCCAGCAGGGTAGGCAACAGAACCAGGGGGGTGGTAACCAGACACACCCCCAGGGTCACGACAGGCCTAAACAACAAAACGTTCGCTGGCCGAAAAGTAATGCACGTTTCGAACGAAAATCCAAACAAGAAGGTGAGTGGGTAGAAAAGGTTTCAAATCCCCTCAGAGAACAAGATTTGAGAGAGGAAGTGGAGGACATAAGGAGATGTTTGACTGAGTTAGTAACAAAGCTTGACATGCTCTGTTGTTCACCAGGTCCACCGACCTTCTAAAAGGAACACGGCGCTGAAACCTCATCAGTATGACTAGACGATGTACCCCCTCCCGTTATCGCCAAAGTTTATTTTGTAGGTCGGGAAAAGGGGAACAGGGTCCAAGTTGCACCCCAAAACAGTCACTCCTAACATGCCATACCCTCCTTTTCTGACCTTCTTGGGCGATCTGTACCGTAAGGGCAACACCTGACACATGGGTCATTCCGCTCCCACGCACTACTCGACACCGGTTCCAAAATAAGTCTAATGGGTTCCAACACCTTCACAGAGGTGGCTAGAGCAAAGCTCTTCCTTGGCAAATCGTTATAGACAGAGACCTGCAACGTAAGCATCACAAGCTACACGCAAGATAGGTCGTCTATCACAAAACAGCCTGGATTGACACCTTTCAAGGGATGACGCTAGTACGCCCTGTTTACATATGTCCCATTAATACGGAACCACTGTTAATTAGCCAGGACCTACTGAACCGATTGGCTCCACACATTGACTGCCATCGTGGACACGTGGGCTCAGGTTGATATACCGAGACCACATGGTCCAGAAAACAGTTCGCCAGCTTCAGATGAACAAGTCGCCATCATCCAAAAATCCAGCAGAGACGACGACTCCAATAAGAACAATTACAGGTTCTGAATAAAACCCTTCAGGGTACTATAGTCACTGTAAATTTGCACTCCGTTCTTATCAATAACACTTTGCACGCTTTAGGGACTTTTGTCAGGGAAAACAACTTATGCGTGTATCGTTAGCGATCTAATGCAGGACCTCAGGGAAATTAGCTCCTCAGTCAACAGTCTGAGTGGTGGAAGGATTCCAGTTTACCTGGTCTCCCTAGACCTTGTCGAACAAATCCTTAGATCTGCTACTATCTCCATTGTGCAACCTTCACAGATACACCTGGCATATAGTTTTGGCATTGCAATTCCAATCCATGTAAATCCTTAAAACCTCAAAATAGGATTTATCCTCAATCTACCATCATAGGCAGAATATATACAGACTAATGTCCGTATTTAATGTTGGTTTTCAGAGAGGTAATGCACACATTAACCTCAAAACACCACCAACACTTGCCTACCATGATGAGGACCCCTCACTCTACCTTATCCCTAACCTTAACATGTATATCAAGACAAAGGACATTCATTGGGTTTGTCCAAACGCAACCCCTTTGTTAGAGAGGTGAATAACTACCTCTGTGGCCTAAGAGCCAAATTCCCTGAACAAGTGTCAAGGTAGCATGTCCATCAAAGATGAAGGAACAGAGACAAGGGTAGAGCGAGCAGGCAATTGCTGGCTTGTTAACACCAGCCACTGAAGTCATACGACTGCCATGATACAGCCACTAAACTAAGGCTACCAAACCAAATGGTGTTTTTAATGGTTCCCCAAGGAGCCACCGTGCACATTGATGATATTGTCCTCCATCATCTCAACGTCGACAAACATGATGCAGAAATTGAGATCATGGACGTATTTAGAGGTCACAACTTCACCATTGATGACACCCTTTAACAGCAGCTTCAGGCTGAAGGGATGGAATTAGTGAAGTTCAGTCTCAAACCGACTGGCTTGACCACTATATTTCCTAGTCACATAAGCAGATCGTCATCTTACCAAGAACACCCTATCAGTTTGGTTGCCCTCTGGCTCCTCCTTAGTGGTTGGATCATCGCAATTATTGCACATGCCATGTACAGGTACATTCAACACCTACAGGCCAGACTGGACTCACTCCTCGTACAGCCGCGTTTTACACACCAGTCTGAGCCCATCCCACAGGTTAACCCCAATCATTTCCAAGGATAAGCCTTTTAACCTTTAACCCTCCTTTCATTTTGTTCCTAGTAACCAATGTCAGGTTCTACTTTGATTTTGTGTTATGACCAAAGAACAACAAAGGATTGTGTTACGGTTGATGCTGTGCCTTCCAATAACTTGAAATGTTTATGTGTGATGAATGTAGTTTTAGTTTTAGCTAGAAGTTCTATGCCCAGATGTGCCTCAATCTCTGTCCAGACGATAAAGCCTCTGTGAACTCTAATGAACTGTATGGACTGTGCAACCATTTTCTTTCCTATCAGGAATACATGGATGGCATAACCTACAGGTTACTGTGAACCAACAAGAACTGTTCGGCCCTTCTGTTGCTCTAATGATGCTGGACAACAACCAACTCTTCAGACCAAAGTAGGAATGTTGGGCCTCATGTAGTCAGATAGAAGACAAAGGCAGGCCTAACACAGTCATAAAACCTAACTCAGGCCCCCACATACCAGGTCATAAATTATAGTGATAATAATCGTGCCAAAATCAAACAAAGGGAGTCCAAAACAGACTACAAATCCCATGAAGCCTTGCTCACTAAAGAATCGAACTCTCAGCTCCTATTGGATGAGGCACACAACAGAACGTCCCTCAAACATGACATCATCAGGAGTAGAAATACCTCTAAAATGATTCCGGGATTTGCTTCTAGCAACTTTGTTTGCAGTGTGTAGACACAGCTCATCGCTGCTCTCAGGTGCAACCTCGTAGCACAAGGAAGTAACGTCCGACTTGAAACTGTGGCCATACAATCTCCATCTCGCTGGACGAGTTGAGATTACTCTGTGTTCAACCGAACACTCTAACGGATCCGAAGGAGACCGCTGAGCAATCCACATCTTCATCCTTTTGCCTGCAGAAGTGAAGAGATTAAAGATTTCTCTTCCATCTTCAATCAAGTCGACATTTCTGAGTTCTCCGCCAGCCCGCTGAGAATCAACAGCCGTGCCTGCCGACAGAGTGAGGAAACGGCCTCCCGTCATCACCCGAGCCTCAAGGAACTGGGTCGGAGTTAAAGGACGGAGGAAAACACATTCTACCTGTGTCCTCATGCGATTCAAGTAAGAGGTTTACGTCTGGGCAGAGATAGAATATTATAGTGTGTTATTCTTGTGTTTCAAGCTTTTTGCTTGTACAGTTTACGGACCGCCATGTCCGCTCATTATTAATACTCAGGGTATTAATTATCACGAATTTGTTTTGCTGTATTGTGGTCCAACCAAAATGCATGTTGTGCATTTTCGCCATCGCGGGTGAAACCGGAAAACTGAGTTATCCATTAAAGAGTCAAAGAACACGGGACTTTTACGAGCCGTCCACCGCATCTCTGAGCGATGAACTAACAGCTACTTTCTCTCCCACGATCGCGAAATCGGCTTTAGGGCCATCATATCTCTCTCTCTCTCGTACTAACCACACACACACACACACACACACACACACACACACACATACACGCACGCGACCCCTCACAAACATTCTGGCACACATTTTTGGCTCCTAGATAGCTTTCTGCTAAAGCCCAGCTTTGTCCCTAATCTATCGTACAAGCGAATACACGCGGTAATTGGTAGACACCATTGACTGGTTTCTCTCCACCCCCATTCGCGGCCATATTCCCTGGCCGGAAGTCTCGCGTGACATACTCTCCACGAGAGTCATGTCCGCCATTTTGTGCCCGTCCCTCCTTACACACACACACACTGTCACACACACACACCTTATGTGTTATAGAATTATTTTAGTTTCCATATCTAATCATATCACTGTTTAGTTTGTAGTTGTAAGTCGGAAGTTTATCAACTGCATTGTATTAATTATTAATTGATATTACTGCATAAATAAACTTTGTTTATATTACAAAGAGAAGTGTTTTGGTTTGTTTTGCATACGCCTGTGTCATGCTGACGGGATGTCAGTGCTCAGATTCAAGCCTTCATTCATTGTTTTTTTTTTCCGGAAAATCAATATTCTTCGGATGTTGATTTTCCTAAGAAAACAATCTAATATTGAGACTGTTTTACTATCTGGTTATTAGTCCCTGATTCCAGGGTGGTGCCCTGTCAATGTTAATCCTTATTAATATTCTGTTGATTTTTGATAATGGATAATTATCTTTGATGACTGTTGAATTTGAATGATCAATAAGCTAGTGTTAATTTTAATTAATGTTTCATCGATGTTAACAATTAACGATTATCTTTGATAATTGTTGATTTAAAGGATTAAAAAAGCTAACATTGATTCTCATCTATGTTCTATTGATTTTAATAATTAATAATTATCTTTGATAATTACTAATTATTGCTAATAACCAAACTTGCTCCTAAACGTAGCACACTACATTTACTGGAGCCCCATATGAGGTTTTAATGAGTTAGATTCAATTAATTAATTGAAATATAAATTAATAACTAAAGAAATAATTAATAATTATTTCTGATAGTAACACTGATCTAAACAACCAGTAAAGCCCTACATGTGTGTGAGGGTATGTCTATAAAATGGATGTATGTCTATATACAGTATAGGTGCTGTATGTGTATATGTATGTACATGAATATATGTGTGTACATAGCTGCATGTGTATATATATATATATATATATATATATATATATATATATATATATATATAGTGTATTTATTGTACTTAAATGTATTTATAGCGCCTGAACGGCACATTTTCTATGTATATTTTGTATTTTGTTCTTAAACTACTGTTTGGATTGAGCCACACAAAATTTCGTTGTACATGTTACAATGATGCTATTGGAATCTATTCTAAAAAATGTCTGCTGCCCTCATGTGGCTATGAGAGGAAACACTTCCCACCAACCACGTTAGGTGAAGGTAATCAAATCAGCCAATAGGAACAGCCAGTGTGCAAAGTTTTAAGGAGTCAGAGAGAGAGAGAGAGAGAGAGAGAGAGAGAGAGAGAGAGTATATGATAATCCACTTTTGCAGATTGTTAGAAGCTTAAAATGCATTTGAATTATCTGGAGAAATGAATTGGTCACTTTTAAATGACAGGTTGAATTGTGTGAGTTTTTTTCATGTCAGATCAAGTTGTCATATTTGTACTGAAGCAGACTGATTTATATGAATTATTATTTTTTCTTTTTAATTTTTTTTAAAATCCTGTTTTCTCCCAATTTGGAATGCCCAAATCCCACTACTTAGTAGGTCCTCGTGGTGGCGCGGTTACTCACCTCAATCCGGGTGGCGGAGGACAAGTCTCAGTTGCCTCCGCTTCTGAGACAGTCAATCCGCGCATCTTATCACGTGGCTCACTGTGCATGACACCACGGAGACTCACAGTATGTGGAGGCTCATGCTACTCTCTGCGATCCACGCACAACTTACCACGCGCCCCATTGAGAGCAAGAACCACTAATCGCGACCACGAGGAGGTTACCCCATGTGACTCTACCCTCCCTAGCAACCTGGCCAATTTGGTTGCTTAGGATACCTGGATGGAGCCACTTAGCACACCCTGGATTCGAACTCCCAACTCCAGGGGTGACAGTCAACATTAATACTCACATATGTTTTATTTGTTGAAATTTTATAAAAAATAAAATGTAAAATAAATACAGTTATGCACAGTTCTGAAGGGTCTGCAAGCCCACCACAGAGCCGCCACTGTGGAGAGTCATTATGACATCACACAGAGAAAAGTTCAAAGAGTTTATTGTGACTGTTCAACAATATGATATGTTAGAGTATAAAAATACATGAAACTATTCTAATTTGCTATTTCCCTAGCTGCAGTAGTGTTTCACAACAGTTTGTGACGGGCAGGGTTGTGTTACACACCAGGGCATACAGTATATTTTATTTTTATTACATCTTAGCACCGGCGCCGGAACGAATTATGAAGTGGGGTGGCAGCAAACTGTTCTGGTTGTGTTGTCATCACAACAACATTCCACAGTCAATATGGCCAATTTATACCAGACCAAATCACGGTGACTGACTAGTTATTTATTAACATACACAGTTTGAATGCTGACTCTATCTATCTAAAGAGATTCCAATCTGTTTTTGCGCCACTGGCACAGAGAGAGACTGGCTATACACTTGTCATTGCACAGTTCACACATACCTTTGATGAGGCAGCTTTCTTCAGTTTCGGATACTTCTGGTTCAACTGCGTGTTCTTGTGTATCGGTCCCTCTTTTATTTGTCATTTGACAGTCATTTTATTGTTTGTGTCTGTATTCAACAACGTTACATAAGCACAATATGCCCTGTGTTTTATACCATTTTTAAAGCAGCATATTGCATTCGATATTGTGACTTGAAGAGGTAGGGTTAAAGTTATTTCCTCATCCCCAATAATATGAAACAAAGAAATATTTGTTCATTATCCTACTTTGTCTAATTTTGCTGACTTTATGACTGATCTTCAATATCAATCTTGTCTTAAGGTGGTCGCACACCGGACGTGTCTGGCGGACGACATGGCGCATTCTAAAATTTGAAACAACAGTTTTCAATGAAGGTACGCACACTGCCACCACCACTCGCCGTCTGTTGGTGGCGCCCAGCTACGACTACGGAGGCTGTTCAAATTTCTGCCGTGCCACGGAGCGCAACTTGCATATTTTCCATTTAATTTAACTCAAATCATTATCAAAGGACATAGATTATTCACTTTAGTGTTCTTCATTCTTGAACAAGGGAAAAAACTTGGTAACTTTTGTGTGAACTGTCTGCAACCTGAACCGCATTGAACTGCCCCGTGTTTGATACCCGTGCCATGTCCTAGCTGTGACGTGCACTTCTCGTCCGGTGTGTGACTGTTACGATTCACTGTTGTCTGCCCTGTGTTTTGCCTCTGTCATCTGTTCCCCTGGACTACACTTCCCACAATCCCCTGCTCTGATCACTTCCAGCTGTTCCCAATTGTTCTCACCTGTGTTCCATTCCCTCATTAGTCAGCGTGTATTTAATTCCCTGTTGTTTGCTTAGTCCTTGTCAGTTGTTATGTGTTTTGATATCCAGTTCACATCGTGAATGTTTCCCTTGTTCCTGTGTTTTCCCATTGTGGATGTTTACTTTGTTCCTATGTTTACCCCGTTATTCTGTACTTTGTTTATTTTATTAAATACTGTTTCACCGCACCTAGATCCTGCCCTCATTACCTCCATCATTGCAACAGAACAACTGACCTCCTGATATGGATCTAGCGGCTCCCTTTCTTCAGTTGAGCTGAGCGAACTTACCCATCAAAGAATATTCACATCTGTTTCACATCCTGGCCAGATACACAAACTTTTCTGATAACACCCTGAAATCCATATATCAGATTGGACTCATTTCACACCAGTGGAGGGAGTTGCCGGTGACCGGAGATTACACGTGGGAGGAATATATATAGCTGATATTAGAAACCTTTGTTTCAGAGGATCCTCCCAATTCAATCCCGATCCCAGCTTCCAAGTCTTGCCTGAGTCCACTCCACGCCTTGTCACAGCCACGTTTGAGTCTGCTCCATGCCATGTCAAAGCCACATCTGAGTATGCTCCACGCCATGTCACAGCCACGTCTGAGTCCGCTCCACGCCATGTCACAGCCACATCTGAGTCTGCTCCATGCCATGTCACAGCCACATCTGAGTCTGCTCCACACCATGTCACAGCCACGTCTGAGTCCGCTCCACGCCATGTCACAGCCACGTCTGAGTCTGCTCCATGCCATGTCACAGCCACGTCTGTGTCTGCTCCACGACAAGTCACAAACATGTCTGAGTCTGCCCCACGCCAAATCACAGCCACGTCTGTGTCTGCTCCACGCCAAGTCACAGCCACGTCTAAGTCTGCTCCACGCCAAGTCACAGCCACGTCTGAGTCTGCTCTACGCCATGTCACAGCCCAGCCTGCCACGACCAATGAGTCAATGCCCACGCATGCCACGGCCAATGAGCTGGAAGCTTGGTCCGTCCCAGAGCCAGCGTTGTCAATCTCGTCGGTCCCAGAGCCAGCGTTGCCAGCCTCGTACATCCCAGAGCCAGCGTTGCCAGCCTTGTACGCCCCAGAGCCAGCGTTGCCAGCCTCGTCCATCCCAGAGCCTGCATTGCCAGCCTCGTCCGTCCCAGAGCCTGTGTTGCCAACTTCGGCCTCCTGGAGGAGGAGGAGGAGGAGAAAGTATTCTATTCCCAAGTCTCTGCCCATGTACACGACCACAGAGGTCGTCTCTGAGTCTCTACCCATGTTCACGACCACAGAGGTCATCTCCAAGTCTCTGCGCATGTACATGACCACAGAGGTCGTCTCCGAGTCTCTGCCCATGTACACGACCACGGAGGTCATTTCCGAGTCTTTGCCCATGTTCACGACCACGGAGGTCGTTTCGAGTCTCTGCCCATGTACACGACCACAGAGGTTATCTCTGAATCTCTGCCCATGTTCATGACCACAGAGGTCATCTCCGAGTCTCTGCCAATGCCCACGACCACAGAGGTCGTTCCCGAGTCTCTGTCTATGCCCACGACCACAGAGGTCGTTCCCGAGTCTCAGTCCATGCCCACGACCACAGAGGTCATTCCTGAGTCTCTGTCTATGCCCACGACCACAGAGGTCGTTCCCGAGTCTCAGTCCATGCCCATGACCACAGAGGTCGTTCCTGAGTCTTTGTCCATGCCCACGACCACGGAGGTCGTTCCCGAGTCTCTGTCCATGCCCACGACCACAGAGGTCGTTCCCGAGTCTCTGTCCATGCCCACGAACACAGAGGTCATTCCCAAATCTCTGTCCATGCCCATAACCACAGAGGTCGCTCCCGAGACTCTGCTCATGTTCGCGACCACTGAGGTCATTTCCCAGTCATCCTGGACTCCTAATCTCAAGCCTACCATGGTTCTGCCTGCCACGGCTCCATCTCCCATGGTTCCGCCTTCCATGGCTTCATCCCTCAAGCCTTCTCCGGCTCCGCTTTCCACAGCTTCGCCCCTCGAGCCTCTTCCACGGCTCCAGTCTCTAGTCTGTGGTCCCCACTTAGGCCTTCTGACCCTGTTTCAGCTCTGTGGCCATCTACCAGGCCTCCTGATCCAGTCCCTACCCTGAGGTGGTCTCCCTGGTCTCATGGCCGTCCGCCTGATCTGCTCTGGTCTCCTGGGTCTCCTGGCCGTCCGCCTGATCTACTCTGGTCTCCCAGGTTTTCTGGCCAACCACCTGATCTGCTCTGGTCTCCTGGATCCCCTGGCCGTCCGCCTGATCTGCTCTGGTCTTCTGGGTCTCCTGGCCATCCGCCTCATCTGCTCTGGCCTTTTGGCCGTCCGCCTGATCTGCTCTGGTCTTCTGGATCTCCTTGCCGTCTGCCTGATCTGCTCTGGTCTCCTGGGTCTCCTGGCCTAGTGGACTAGTGAATCTATGTTACAATTCACTGTTGTCTGCCCTGTGTTTTGCCTCTGTCATCTGTTCCCCCCGGACTACACTTCCCATAATCCCCTGCTCTGATCACTTCCAGCTGTTCCCAAATGTTCTCACCTGTGTTCCATTCCCTCATTAGTCAGTGTGTATTTAATGCCCTGTTGTTTGCTTAGTCCTTGTCAGTTGTTATGTGTTTTGACCTCCTGTGTAATCCAATTCCCATCACGAATGTTTCCTTTGTTCCTGTATTTTCCCATTGTGGATGTTTACTTTGTTCCTGTGTTTACCCCGTTATTCTGAACTTTGTTTATTTTATTAAATACTGTTTCGCCGTACCTAGATCCTGCCCTCGTTACCTCTATCATTGCAACAGCGACCACCTTCACTGTGAATTAAGTCAAATTTCCCTCTTGAAAGAAGAATAAAATGAAACCCACATACAGTTGCAATCAAATTATTCAACCCTCTGAACAGCATTTTGTTCTGGTGATGTGAATTAAAACACATCAACTAAAACCACAGTAAACAGTCAAAGTAAGTTTTTAATACACATTTGAGTGATTTTGAGACCAAACAGTTCAGTTTACCCACATTTTAAAATGAAAAAATAACATTCTCTGCACAAATGTCATGTCAAAAATATTCAACCACCTTTACCCTTAATAACATCAAATAAATGTTTCAGGTAAGTGTTCTCAGGATTCAAACACCTCTCTATTGGAATTTTTACACATTTCTCATGAGCAAAAGCTTCCAGCTCATTGACATTCTTTGGTTTCTGTGGTGTCACTGCTTCTTTGAAATCCCAACAAAGATTTTCAATAGGATTTTAATGATGGACTGAAAGGGCCATTCAAGGACATTCCATGACCCATCCCTGAACCAGATTTTGGACAACTTGGATGTATCCTTGGTGTTATTGTCTTACTGGAATGTCCAGTGATCCTAGAGCTTCAGTTTACACACTGACGGCATCACATTTTTGCCAAAATGGCCTGATACCTGAAAGAATCCATGGCATCAGTCACATAGTCAGGATAGCCATTTCCTGCAGCTGCAAATCACCCACATATTTGGACTGACCCTCCATGCTTGACTGTGGAGATGGTGTTGTTCTTGTCATCATCTTGCCTTTCTTACTCCAGATGTACTGCTGACCCATGGGCCTAAAACTCATTTTCAGGTTAGTGTCATACGTACATAAAACCTTCTTCCAGGATTCCACTGGTCTTTCCAAATTCCTTCTTGACTTTTCAAGTCAACATTTCCCTTGGTGAAGTTTTGCTTTCTTCCACACCCAAGAAGGTTGCTGTTGTACCATATTTAAAAAGATGTATGAATGGTGCTGCTAACTTGTCTATTGGAAATGGAAGTGCCTTGGAAATGTACACTACCGTTCAAAAGTTTTTACAAATGTTCGCTTCCGTACATCTCTGTGACATGCACTCATGAGAGGGATGACGTAAGCTCATTGGTAAGGTCACTCATCACGTGGAGGAGGAGTCAGGAAGCGCATCATTGTTTACATTGTTTTTTATTATTATTATTGTTTGGAAATGAATTTTTATTTTATTTTATATTGTTTTGAAATTATTTTGGACTGTTTTGGTTTGTGAACGTCACAAGTTTCTCTTGACACGCTTCCTGACTCCTCCTCCACGTGACGCGTGACCTTATCAACGAGCTTACGTCATCCCTCTCATGAGCGCACGTCACAGAGATATACGGAAGCGAACATTTGAAGTTAAAAAGTATATAAGTATTGTTATGTTTCTAAAAATAATCAATCGTTTGTGTTCAGAAGAACTTTATTTGTTGACTGGAGTCGTGTGGATTATTTTGATGCACCCTAAATATGCATTTTGGACCGTCAAAAAATGGAGTACATTCACTTGCATGTTTTAGAGGAGGAGGCCTTAAATGAAATCCTAAAAGTCTTAAATTCTGTTTTGATGAAGAAAGAAACTCAGATACATCTTGGATGGCCTGAGGGTGAGTAAATTATCAGCAAATTTTCATTTTTGAGTGAAATATTCCTTTAATTATTCGGTCCAATTCATCAATTTCAAAAATTATTATTTTTTTTAATAAAATGTTAGTTTGTAATTAAATAAATTAATATGTTGGCACAATTATATTTTTGTCTACAAAACTAATTTCAAACATTTAAGATCAAAAGATTTTTAAGATCATGAGAAACATTTCAGTTAAGTGACCCCAAACTTTTGAATGGTAGTGTAATTTTAGCTATGGTCTTTTCTTGTGTAATGAAATAATCTCCACTATTAGCTTTTGTGACAGCTTATTTTTAATGGCATTTTTTGCTTATGACACTAAACTTAAATTTTAAAACTTAAATAAGTGCAATTATAGAGTGATGGCTTAATTTTTGTTTTTAAAACAATTACTTGATTGGCCCTACAAATTTAAGAAACAGCTACTTGCAATAGGGGTGGAATAATTATGACATGGCTGTATTTTTTTAAAATCCTGCTATATAGAAATATTAGGTTATATATTCACACTATGACTTTGAATGTGTCACTCAACTGATATAGATGTAATGTTTAAAAATTCTGGGTCAAAGCTTACCTTTGTAAATCCTTACTGTGTTGGGATTCTATGACTATCATAGAAGTAATATAATGCAAGTTATAACTACTTACATAAATATCTGGACTTGTGTATAACGGAACATCTCCTTATGGTTCAACACACGTCTACAAACAACATAGAAGGGCAGTGATTGCTAGCCAGCACATCCTTATTCACTTTCATTCATTTCTGCCTTTATTTCATCCATGGTCCAGGGATGCTCTTTATTCAGGTTCCTGTTTTTGTGTCTGTTGTTCTCTCTGTTTTTCACCTTTCCTGTTTCGGACACCATATACATGGAGAGAGTCATGCTGCCACAGGAGAGGTCCTTTCTCCTGCCCCAGACTTGCTTTTGCAACCCTCTAATTGGGCTATGACAGATTATACTCTGCTTCTCTCTGGGTGCTCTGGATATGGACATGATGATTAGCACAGGGTTTGCTAAATTATACATTGGGCTATGGCCTAAAAGCCTAAAAAAAAGATTCCAGTGCTTTCCCCCAGTTTCTTTGTTGCTTTGGATAAAGGTTACTTATTTTATCTGAAACCATCTGATGTTGTCACTCATCACTTCTGTTTATTTCACATCTGTTTATACTCATTTCTGCTTTTGAAAATTTTAGTGCATAGTAACACTAGCAGCTAATCAGTTGCTTTATTGTTTAACAGCTATAAAAGTTTTAATTATATACTGTTAAACTGCAAGGTATGTTTTACATTGGTAAAATGAAATCATTGGAAGATATCTAGGAAATTAACAAAGGATTCCAATGTCTCAGATTAATCAATCCGGGTCTCAGGAATTAGGTACATGTACACACACAGACAAAAACAGTTAAACATTTTCTGGGTTCAGTACAAGTTATGCTCAGTCTACGGCATTTGTAGTATAATGTTGAGTGCCACAGAAAATATTTAGTCTCGCCCCTCATTTATTAAAAAATG
The DNA here is from genome assembly GCF_019703515.2 of Myxocyprinus asiaticus. Lineage (NCBI taxonomy): Eukaryota > Metazoa > Chordata > Actinopteri > Cypriniformes > Catostomidae > Myxocyprinus > Myxocyprinus asiaticus. The sequence goes on from NC_059350.1 coordinate 14,809,869, forward strand.
GCAAAAAATGCAGTATAGGCACTTAAACCATAAATGCTAAAATACTCAGTGTTTCAAAAGTATAGCCAATAGACATTATACATTATACATTTTATCATGATTTTAGTGTGATAAAAATATCTGTGTGATTGAAGTGTGATTAATTCTCTTACAGGGTTAACCTGCATTTAGTTGTCATGGCAATGAAGTTATAACTATACACAGATAAAACTAGTAAGCAATTTTATCACACTAAAATCATAATAACACGCATAATGTTTACGTCTCATGGTTAACCTTTATTGACTTGCATAATAAGTGCCTTATTGTAATAACTAGGAGTCTTCCTAAAATTGCCTTGTCAATAAATATATACACCAATGACTAAGTCTTGCGCAGTGGTGAGGAAGGATTGTGTTTTTATGTTTAATAATATTTTGTGACAGACAGTAAATAAACACATTTGAAGTACATACATGGGGTGGAAAAACCAATGTAAACATTACAGATATAAGTTATAGATGGCCACTTTACAGAAACATTACAAAATGCCACAGAAGACCCTCAGAATTTAACATCGATTTGAATGAGCACTCACCAGAAGTTCAGATTTAATGTGACACCTTTGCAGGTGCATGTTTTATTGTGATATAGATATACATTTGCTGAGCGCTTTATAAGGAACACCTGAAAACCTACTTATTCATGCCATTATCTAATAAGCCAATCGTGTGGCAGCAGTGCAATGCATAAAGTCATGCAGATACGGGTCAGGACCTTCAGTTAATGTTCACATCAACCATCAGAATGGGGAAAAAATTATATCTCAGTGATTTTGACTCTGGGATGATTGTTGGTGCCAGACGGACTGGTCTGAGTATTTCTATAACTGCGATTTTCACACACAACAGTCTGAGTTTACTCAGAATGGTGTCAAAAACAAAATGTAATTATTGTAATTTATCACACATATACATTTGCACATATACAGTGAAATTCTTTTTTTTTTTTTTCACATATCCCAGCTAAGCTGGGGTCAGAGTGCAGGGTCAGCCATGATACAGCACCCCTGGAGCAGACAGGGTCAAGGGCCTTGCTCAAGGGCCCAACAGTGGCATCTTGGCAGTGCTGGGGCTTGAACCCCCAACCTTCTGAACAGTAACCCAGAGCCTTAACTGCTGAGCCACCACTGCAAACATCCAGTGAGTGGCAGTTCTCCGAACCGAACACCTTATTGATGAGAGAGGTCAACGGCGAATGGCCAGACTGGTTTGAGCTGACAGAAAGGCTACGGTAACTCAGATAACCTCTTTGTACAGTTGTAGTAAGCAGAAGAAAGTCATACATCTGGGATGGCATGAGGGTGAGTAAATGATGAGAGATTTTTCCTTTTTGGGTGAACTATCCCTTTAATCTGACATCAGTAATCTTTTAAACACTGCATGCTTACTGTGGATTTGATTGAAATTGTTTTAGTTTAGCACTGCATTCATTAAGGAACATTAATGCCCACACAATGGTAATGGACTATATTTTAGGTAGCCTATCAATGATAAAATTTTTTCACATGAAATCAGTAATTAGGTTAGAGATGACCTCTGTATTGAGGACTTGCTTTGACCCATTTATCAGTAATCTAGTCTTCTCATGGACTGAATACAATTTTCAGAGAACGTGGACAATGGTAAATGAGTATTCTGCACTGCAAGCCTTTAAAATGTCACATTCAAACAATTATTACTTATATATATATATATATATATATATAGTTTTACTTTTTAAACATTTATTTGTTTGAAGAATAAAGACAGCTGGATGTGTAGTTAGATAATTATTTCATTTTCTTTTATTAAATACATTCAGCATTGATGATATGTTTCATTATTACATGGGCTGTTTTCATTCTTTATTACTATCTAAATACATGTCACACCCACTCACCGTATTCTTTTATTATGAAGTTGAAGACTTTTATTTGGACAGGGTTTAATAACCCGGAAATACAGCAGAAACGTTGCTCCCTTAACACTGCTTTAAGATGGCTTTCAGAACTGGACAGGTTATCAACTATCTTCTGATCATTTAGTTTGAATACTTGTCATAATCGGATGGTGTGTGAAGTGTAGATCTGATTTAAGGGCTTTGGCCACTGTAAGTGGTGTCCGATCTCGGCGACACCTTCAATTACCCTGCGACATTCTGCACAGCGCTCGGTATCAGTGCTGTTAACACTGGTTGTGATTTTGAGTTTGTAAATATTATCAGCTCTGCAATCAGACTACATCTAGATAAGAGCTTCTGTTAAAATGGCCACCATGGAGAAGCTAATGAAGGCGTTTGAGTCGCTCAAATCATTCCAGCAGCAGCAAGGCCCGCTGTCGGCCGAAGAGCTCGTCCAGAAACAGTGAGTGCTCAACTGATGTTGTTAATGCAGTCAGTGCTGTTTTAATGCTTTGATGCTATTATTGGTGATTCTCACGAAGCATGTCAAGAAAATGTCTTGGGCATATTTAACACCAAATAAATGCAAAAAAGAAATATGAAATTATATTTTTTCGTAAAGAAAATTAAGCAGATAATTAGGACCAATAAGAATTTTTGCATTTTCCTATTCCCATCGCTTTCGATGAAGATTCTTATTACCCTAACACAGTCATTTTTTTTATTTTTTATTATTATATTACAGTTGTATAATGAATAAAATGAATGAAAACAAAAAGGGACTTCTACTGTTTTTTTTATTTATTCTTATTATTTTTATTTTTTAAAATTTTATTTTATCCCCTTTTCTCCCCAATTTTGGAATGCCCAATTCCCACTACTTACTAGGTTCTCGTGGTGGCGCGGTTACTCGCCTCAATCCGGGTGACGGATGACAAGTCTCAGTTGCCTCCGCTTCTGAGACAGTCAATCCGCGCGTTTTATCACATGGCTCTGTGCATGACACCGCGGAGACTCGCAGCATGTGGAGGCTCATGCTACTCTCCACGATCCACGCACAACTTACCACGCGCCCCATTGAGAGCGAGTACCACTTAATCACGACCACAAGGAGGTTACCCCATGTGACTCTATTATGACATTATGTGATTTTAAATTGTCCATCTACATAAAAACTGGAAAATGTTTGTTTTGATAAAATGAAAAAGCATATATGATTATATTGCAAGATTTAGCATTTAGATTTTTTGTTGCCTTCGATTTACACATTGTTTGTGGACAACATTCGCCAATATGTGGAATAATGTTTAAAATACAGGAAATAAAATTATATTAATCAAATAATTAATTAACAGAAAATAACCTATTATCAAAACATTGTTTTATAATGTGTTGTATTGAATCATGAATTAATGAATGTTGTCATACCAGTTGGGACATATTACCCTTGCAGGCTCACTGTTGGCTTATTCAGTGTTTGAGGGCGGCCATTTTGGCTCAACATCATTGTAGTCCTTATTTCACAACACTTATGTGTCACTTAAGTCAGCACTTAAGAATCAGTCTTAGACTTTGCTGAAAGTTGCTTTTAGCACCTTTATAAAAACTCCTACTCTTACACAAGTCCTACTCTTTGCTAAGAGTTTTTTTAACACTTAAGTCAAAGCTTAAGATTATTCTTAGGAGTATTTCTGAGAAGTTTTATACATACAGCCCCTGATTTTTTTTCAGTCATATACTGGTCAAACTAAGACTAAAATAATCTTTAACATGTCCCTTTAATGATGAAACATAAAGATACTTTTAAAAGTATGTTTTGCTTTTCAAACGTTTCAAAGCTGAAATGTCACCGAATTGTCAGGAATGAGCCATTAGCATGAGGACTCTGTGATTTCACATTATAAAGCTGATTTGCAATGTTGTCTCTGAAGTTAGTTCTATCCATTGAATGCCAAGAAATACCCAGAATTTATAACTGTTTATTATGGGCTGGCCATTATTTTGTTTATTGTGATGACATCCAGAGTAATGTTGTGTTTCCTTACAGGAAAAAAGACCTTGCTACAACCAAAAAGGACAGAGTGACTCATTGTATGACGATATGCGAAAACATCATGGCACAGTCGCTGAGGTATGCTGTAGTCAATGAGCAGTCCAGGACCACTGTTGAAAAGACACATCAGATTAAGGATAATCAGATTTGGTCACATTTTATGAGTCATTGGCGAAAGCCTGTTGATGCTGAGGCTGGGTTGGCTTTTTTCACATTAACAACGCAAATTCAATGACTGTTTTCAAAAAGAAAAATCCTCAATTATTACTGAGAGTGACAGCAAACTTCTCAAAATCCAGTTCTTTCAACTGAATCCTAAATTAACCATACTGATAAAATATATATGATGGTGCTGCTATCTGAGGCTGTAGTCTTCTAGCAAACCTATGGCTGATTTTCCTGATACACAGCTGAGCTTCAGTGCATTTTACTGACATTGCAGTATAGGGCAGCGACAACTAATCGATAATGAAAATTATCGACAATTAATTTTATTATCGATTAGTTGGATATACAGTTGAAGTCAGAAGTTTAAATTCACCTTAGCCAAATACATTTAAACTAAATTTTTCACAATTCCTGACATTTAATCGTAGAAAACTTTTCGTCTTAGGTCAGTTAGGATCACTATTTTAAGAATGTGAAATGTCAGGGGCCTGAGTAGCTCAGTGAGTATTGACTCTGACTACCACCCCTGGAGTCGTGAGTTTGAATCCAGGGCATGCTGAGTAAATCCAGCCAGGTCTCCTAAGCAACCAAATTGGCCTGGTTGCTAGGGAGGGTAGAGTCACATGGAGTAACCTCCTCGTGGTCACGATTAGTGGTTCTCGCTCTCAATGGGGCGCGTGGCAAGTTGTGCATGTCTCGCGGAGAGTAGCATGAGTTTCCACATGCGGAGTCTCCGCGGTGTCATGCTCAACAAGCCACGTGATAAGATGCGTGGATTGACTGTCTCAGATGCGGAGACAACTGAGACTTATCCTCCGCCACCCGGATTGAGGTAACCGTGCCACCACGAGGACCACCACGAGGACCTACTAAGTAGTGGGAATTGGCCATTTCAAATTGGGAGAAAAGGGGATAAAAAAAAATAAAAAAAAGAATGTGATATGTCAGAATAATAGTAGAGAGCATGATTTATTTCAGCTTTTCTTTCTTTCATCACATTCACAGTGGGTCAGAAGTTTACATACACTTTGTTAGTATTTGGGAGCATTGCCTTTAAATTGTTTAACTTGGGTCAAACATTTTGGGTAGTCTTCCACAAGCTTCTCACAAGTTGCTGGAATTTTGGCCCATTCCTCCAGACAGAACTGGTGTAACTGAGTCAGGTTTGTAGGCCTCCTTTGCACATGCTTTTTCAGTTCTGCCCACAAATTTTCTATCGGTTGAGGTCAGGGCTTTGTGATGGCCACTCCAATACCTTGACTTTGTTGTCCTTAAGCCATTTTGCCACAGCTTTGGAGGTATGCTTGGGGTCATTGTCCATTTGGAAGACCTATTTGCGAACAAGCTTTAACTTCCTGGCTGAGGTCTTGAGATGTTGCTTCAATATATCCACATAATTTTCCTTCCTCATGATGCCATCATTTTTATGAAGTGCACCAGTCCCTCCTGCAGCAAAACGCCCCCACAACATGATGCTTCCACCCCCTTACTTCACGGTTGGGATGGTGTTCTCCGGCTTGCAAGCCTCTCCCTTTTTCCTCCAAACATAACAATGGTCATTATGGCCAAACAGTTCCAATTTTGTTTCATTAGACCAGAAGACATTTCTCCAAAAAGTAAGATCTTTGTCCCCATGTGCATTGGCAAACTGTAGTCTGGCTTTTTTATGGCTGTTTTGGAGCAGTGGCTTCTTCCTTGCTGAGCAGCCTTTCAGGTTATGTTGATATGGGACTCGTTTTACTGTGGATATAGATACTTGTCTACCTGTTTCCTCCAGAGTCTTCACAAGGTCCTTTGCTGTTGTTCTGGCATTGATTTGCACTTTTCACACCAAACTACGTTCATCTCTAGGAGACAGAATGTGTCTCCTTCCTGAGTGGTATGATGGCTGCGTGGTCCCATGGTGTTTATACTTGCGTACTATTGTTTGTACAGATGAACGTGGTACTTTCAGGCATTTAGAAAATTGCTCCCAAGGATGAACCAGACTTGTGGAGGTCCACAATTTTTTTTTTTTCTGAGGTCTTGGCTGATTTCTTTTGATTTTTCCATGATTTCAAGCAAAGAGGCACTGAGTTTGAAGGTAGGCCTTAAAATACATCCACAGGCACACCTCCAATTCAGTACACCTCCTATCAGAAGCTAATTGTCTAAAGGCTTGACATAATTTTCTGGAATTTTCCAAGCTGCTTAAAGGCACAGTTAATTTAGTGTATGTAAACTTCTGACCCACTGGAATTGTGATATAGTCAATTAAATGTGAAACAATCTGTCTGTAAACAGTTGTTGGAAAAAAGACTTGTGTCATGCACTTAGTAGATGTCCTAAATGAATTGCCAAAACTGCTAATATAAAATCTGTGGAGTGGTTAAAAAAATTAGTTTTAATGACTTCAACCTAAGTGTATGTAAACTTCTGACTTCATCTGTATGCCGCGAGCACAGAAGCTCCGTCAGTGACCTCACTTTACAGCCCCATGAAAAATGTGTTGCATGATAACTCGTTTGAAAAACGACGGAGACAAGTTAAAGTGGAAAAAAACATGACCCAAGATGTCCAGCGCACGAGAGCACTAACACTTCCAAGAAGATCATAATAAGCATACAGTTTAACCTCGAGTGTTTGCTGCGTCAGGTGCATTGACGCAGTGATTGTGCTGTTTGATGCGCTTAAGAGTTGTTTCTTTCCAGTGCATCACTTACATTTTACTGCTATTTTCAATGCTTTATAATGTTTACATGTTATGAATTGAAAATCAGGCATGTATTTCGTAATACTGTCTGTCTTTACCACACGTGACTGCGAGTCTCCGTTAAACTTCGCGGAGCAAATAAGCACGCATCTGCGTCAGTCAAATGGATCACAATGGAAAAAGAGAACGCAGTCATTTTGATTAGACTGTGCTTTGCTGTTTAGTAATCGTACAGCATAATACATCGATTTCAGTAATCAATTGTGCAGCTCTCATGGATATCACACTGATGTCTCAGCGGTCAAAGTGTAGGGTTTTAAGTGTTTTGATTTTTCCTCATCATGAAAGCGCATGTAATAAAATGAGATGAGACTTTTCAGAACAAGAGTGAATTTGCACTGCATTTACAGATGATTGTACTATATTAAACTGTAATGCTGAATATAATGTATAATAATGCTAAGGGTCCTGATATTTGATAGTCTTCCTAATAATTCCAAATGTAATGTCTGATTTCACTAGTAAATTTATACTATGACAAACATTATTTCACTGGATAAGAATACACTATCATTAAAATGCATTTTTTGAAAATAATAATTTAGAAACAATACTAATTTAAAACATACAATATTAATTTAAAATACTTAAAATGTTTGTAATCAGTGACCGTGTACAAGCACATGTATCAAACATAATTATGTATTTTTTTTCAGCTGGGTAGAATTATAATATTTCTATTTTGGTGTCACCATTGCCCTCTGCTGAGCTGATTGTTTTTTGTCCCACTCCTGGGCTGATTATTTTTTGTCCCTCTCCATTCCAGATGGATCATTTGACTCTTTAATGAACAATACTTAACATTTTACAAGTAAAGGAACTGTTTTGCATATGTACTTAAAGTAATAATAATAATAAACAAATGATCTTTTCATGATTCAGGCTTTGTTTAAAGTTTTGTGAGAGTGTAGAATTGTGAATTTAGTAGTGTAAATCGAACCAGATACGCCCTTAAAAATCTAATTTGAATGAAATAAAGGAAATAAAATTTGGTTTATCCAATTAATCGATTAATTGAAGAAATAATTGAAGATTACTCGATTATCAAAATAATCGTTAGTTGCAGCCCTGTTGCATTATATTATTTTAGTAGGTTTAAAGGGCCAGTGCAGATGTTTTTAAAAGATCTCTTTGAAGTATATTAGTAATGGACTATCCTTCAATCCAACACTCACCTTTTTGACCATCTGTATTTTGTTTCAAAATTGTCAACACATTTCCTTTGTAGCAGATTTGTATCTACAGTACCATGTTCTAAAGGTGTAATGTCATAAGTAGAGGTAGACCGATATATCGGTCTTACCGATTAATCGTGCCGATAGTTGCTTTTTGGAACTATCCGTTATCTGAAAATAATCTGTGCAGATAGTTGCCAATATTTTTTTTTTCTTTTTTTTTCACTCCATGTTCCTTTTGTATACAATAGAAAAAAACTAATCTGGTGATATATATATAAACAAAATCCTCAATCTGGTATTTTAATTTAATATAGGCTATAAAAAGTTTAATTTGGTAAATACTTTAATATAGAGAATTCTAACAGAGCCAAGTCTCTGTCATTTCAAAATTAGAAACATTAAGTGTATTCCAGGCTTCTTCATAGTTAAAAATCCCGTTTAATGCACCAAATAGTTATTTTTTTTCTGGTTATTATTAGGATTTTGGTTGCACAATATACTGCATCTGGGTTTTTGTTCATTTTGGGCTCTTGTGGCCTAAGTCTATGTCTCTGTCATCATAGTCAAAATATTATTATTATTTTTATTTTTATACATTTATTTTAAAAACTATTGACCAATTAATCTGTTATCAGCCTTTTCCACCACCTAAGTTATCGGTATTGGCAAAATCCACTATCGGTCGACCTCTAGTCACGAGTGTTTATTAGGAATGTAGATAACAAAGCAGATAATTAGTGCATCCGTTGTTGTAGAAATCTGTTCTTTTCCTTCTTACATCTCCTGTCGTCTATAAAAAAATATAATCAATCTTGCTGGGTCTCCTTTAAAGATTAGAGTATTTTTTGACAGAGGTTCCACACCATCAAGAAACAACCAATACATGTCTTTTACCTCAAGCTTTAGAGGTTTTAAAATGTGTGTGTTTCAGATTCTTAGAAAACTTTAGTATGCTACAGATGTAGTGAACAGCTGAACATTAGTGCTCAGGCCCTGGACTTTGACCCAAACTGGCCCGTCATAAAATCGTGCAAACAACCTATCACCCCACTGACACACACAAAAACACGCACACCAGCCACTAAAACTACCATCTTGGCTGCACTTCCTCTGTTCATCACTGATGCAGTGTTGTTTTTGAGTACGGAACACTCACTCTACAACGAAAGACACATACCGAGTTATTGAGCATGTTTACATGCACACCAATAGGCTGATTACTCCCAAAAATCAGCTTATATAAAAAATCTGACAAAGAAAACCATTTTTACACAAGATTTGAAATAATTGCATTATTCTTCTTCTTTTGGCGTGAAACCGCAAAGAGATGTGCGCTCAACACCTGCGCACATTGGATAAGCTCGTAAGAACACCAGTAAAGTTGTTTACATGCCACGCGAAACTGGTGTAATGGGCAAAAATCTACCTGTGTCGACCAGTTTATTTTTACGCCGTTTATGACATTACACCGATAAAGGAACACCGTTTATTGCGTTTGCATGACCACACGCGTTGTCTGCTTAATAACCATAATCGGTGTAAGAACGTGCATGTAAACGCATCATTGATGACAGAAGAGCACTTGATCTTCACCTGAAGCCCTGAATTAAACAGATGAAATATTTTTTTTTATGTTATTGTTCTAAAGCTGGACTTGTAAGCATTACATATGCCGCAGAGCTAATTGAATACTTCTATAGTACTGTACATCCCTTCCCCTGGAACTGAAAAGTAGCAAATAATAGTTCAATATGTAGCTAAAGCCTATTGGGTATTTAAAAATAAAAAGGACAAGCCCTTCAATATGTCCTGCCTAAACTTCCTTCTTCAATAGGAAATACGTCAACACAGGACAGAAAACTGCGCTTGTCAAGCGATTTCATGGGGTCTTGAAACTGAGGTCTCACTTTCTTAGCAGTGGATTTGGATAAAGTTATTTTGCCACTAAATGACTATATAAATTGTTAATGCATTATAATACTATTGTGTTTACTCAATGCAAGACAAGGACCTCAAAGTATTTGAAGTTCTAAGGCACATTAGCCTGCTAGATATAGTTAACAAAACTGTGCTGCTGACATTACTACAGTGTATTAGGTGTTAATTTAGTTAGATAAGAGTTCGTTTATGTTTTATAATGATTTGGCTTTATTGGCCATGCTACTCTTGTCCCCTGCTACTCTGAACAAGAGCCTGGGCTGTTGCATTAAAGGCCAAAGTATACTTTGGTCAGACGCGAATGCTGAGCGTCTGCGTACGTGATGTAAATTTCATCATCATTTGAGTGCTTGAGCACTGAATGCGCGCAGTCTGATTTATTGTCCGTATAGGCCTAGGTCATATACACAATGCAGGGAGCTGTATGAAGCCCCATCCTCAGTTATCTTGTGGCATCTCCTTTGATATATTACCAATAATATTGTAGCTAAGTTGTAGTTGAAACACAGATGAATAGATAAACCACAGGGTTTTTGCATTGCTCAGATATGTAGGTATTCTCTTCAACCTCTCTTCTCTTTGTAAACTAAGTAGTTTTGCCAAGTCTAAATGCCTTTTTCAGGACTTAATATACATAGTGTGCATGTTTTATCTGAGCCAGGAATTCTCCCTGTCCAGATGGCCGGTCTTTTATAGATAGTTTGAAGTTTTGTTGCTAATTTCAAAACTCTTGCCCATATTTTGTAAGCTAAGCATCTTTGAATTTAGGTTGGCCGATAGTGGTTTTGCAGATACGATAACTAAGGTGGTGGAAAATGTAGATAACAGATTAATTGGCCAATAGTTTATCAAATCGATTTATAGAATGTCACATTTTCTTAGTCTTTCCTTACTATGACTGGCCCAGACTTTATAACGATGTATATATTAGTGGATGACCGATATGGGTTTTTTAAAGGCCAATGCCGATATCCAGAGAGCAGGGTGGCCTATAGGCCGATACAATACCGATATATCACACAGTTATAGTAAATAACATAAACATAAAATTGCTAAAAAGAAATGTATTAACTCTTATTTACTCAAATTCACACAAAACTTTTTCTGTTTAGTCATCAAAGTTTAGTAATTTATTTGCACAGGAAGAAATTAATATATTAGGAAGAAGGTAATAACAGTACACACAGTAGTCCAGGAACCATTGATGGCATGTCCACTTTAGCGATCGCGTTTTCTCAAAAAATACAGAATCAAACCAATTGCACATACAGTGCATGGTGAATAAGACATTTACTTATAGCATACGTGAAGCGCTTTTACTTTGAAGTTGCATTCACGCGCTCCTGTGGATCCAGTGCGAGCAGCAATCTCCTGACAGTTTAAACGCCCTGGATTGCCTGCTTGGACTGTCACGGAGTGACCATCATGATTTGTGAATCGGAGGAACTTTAGATCCTGATCCTGAACTTTTGATTCTGGCTTATAGAATACGTGCTTCAGAGGAAGATAGATGAGTGCTCGACGGTATGAAAACGCTGGAGATTCGTGAATTACATCTGTTTAAATGAGATATCTGCATATTTGCAGACCGTATATAATAGAAGTTTTATTGATATTTGCCTTTTAACAATAGAAAGGAAAGTTAAAAGTTACAGGGAACTGCTGAGGAGAGGCTGTTAGAATATGTGCTTTAGAGGTAATTAATGACGCTCCACAGGATGCTGGATTGCAGACGGTATATGAAATGAGTTTTATTGATATTTGCCTTTTTATCATTAGACAAGACGGTTAAAAGTTACAAGTTCAACTGTTAAGAGAGAGGGAGAATGAAACAGGCGAGCACATTAACATTATGAGCTCAAACGTGTCTGCTGCGGCTCTGATATGCAGACCGTTTAAATGACACCGTGTTGCACACCGGTCTATTATTGTAATAACACAATGGCATGTAACAACAAAACGAACCGTGGCATGTCTCAGTTGCTTCGCATGCAAGCAGGTGATTCTGGGCAGCCTCAAGAAGCAAATCGGCCAAAGGGGAAAATTTATCGGCCAATGCCGATAATTAAAAAAGTCAGAATATTGGCTAATATATCGGCCTCTGCGATATGTTGGTCGACCACTAGAGTGTGTGTGTGTGCGTGTGTGTGTGTATATACAGTATATTTATATTTCACAAGATGAGGTGTTTCATTATTATCTGAACTGTGCCAATTAGGCATTAGGACCCACATAGACTGCAGGGTAAGTACCCCCTGCTAGACTCACTTCCTGCAACAACCATAGTTTTCCCAAGGAGGTCTCCCATCCAGGTTCAAACCTGCTTCGCTTCAGTAGGCAACCGGAGCTACAGGGTGCTACTTTTAAATTGGAGACACGATGTAGTATGTGCTGACAGGGCACATTTCCATATAACCAAATTTTTCTTTATAAACCTCGCTTCAATTAGGACACTTTTTTATTTAATCAAAATAACAAAATATGCATAGAGGTGAGGTTAAAAAAATATGGATGAATATTGTCAATGATGAAAGAGTTAGATGCAGCAAATCCCCACGAGGTATCAGTGATTGTTTTTATTTCACCTCTAGAGGTTTCTGTTATTGTGTAGAACCAAGTCGTTCTATCTGTAGAAAGCTCCGGCGAAGAAACACGGAAATCGGCAACTATGTCGATAAACAGTAGGAAAAAAAAAAAAAAAAAACTATTGGCACAGATTATTTGGTAAAACAGATATATTGGTCTAACTTTACTTTGAATATGTTATGCATGTCATTCCACTGAGACCTCTGTGTTACGATTCTGTTATTAGGACATCACCAGAGTTCCAGAAACTTCTTGGAATTGCCATGGAAATGTTCTTGCTGTGCAGTGACGACAAGGAGTCTGACGTCAGGATGGTGGCTGATGAGTGCCTCAACAAAATCATCAAAGTGCTGTATAGATTATATATATATATAATTTGTATTCTAATGAGCTATTACATTATATTGGTATTTAACTTGAATTTTAATGTTTTTTTTTCTTTTCTTTTTTCTCAGGCTTTGATGGATTCCAATTTACCTAGACTGCAGCTTGAGCTGTACAAAGAGATTAAAAAGGTAAATCATATTACACTTGAATTCTCTATGCTCTGAGGATGAAATATATTCACACCAAGAATGAATATTTGTATCGAACAAGATTTTGAATCAAAAGCAACGTGGATGGATTTACACCAGGGACAAAAAAAAGTTTTTTTTTTTTATTTTTATTTTTTTTTAGAGAAAACTGAGCACAAAGAAAACTGAGCACAAAGAAAAGACATACAGTATAGCAGTAATAAACAGGTGGAGCAGAAACAATTCAAGTGAAAAGCAATTGCTGACATGTATACTATATCTACTTTATGTATACTATAGCACCATTTTAGAAAAACAGCTATAATATTGTTACAGTACATCTACATGGCAACATATTTCTAATCCTACTTGCAAGTGTAATCTGTGTTGTCCAATGGGCTATATCTATTTTTTAAGTATTTTTTTGTTTCGTTTATGATTCGTTATACATTTTCGTTTCATTTCGTGCTTGGTGTGTACAAGCCTTAACTGTTTTTGTTTTGGGGGAGAGAATGGTTTATACATCATATGTAAAGTGGTCTGATGATCTCTGAGGACATACACAGAGCACTAATCAAGCACTGCTCTTTCTGTTATTACAGAATGCTGCCTCTCGGAGTCTGCGGGCAGCTCTCTGGAGGTTTGCTGAGCTCGCTCACCTGGTGCGTCCACAGAAATGCAGGTATGATTTCTGACTTGAAGCTATTTACTGTGTTGGTTTGCTCAGAAATAAAATCTGACACTGGGTCAGCTTTTGCTGTTCTAGTTGTGTTGATTTAGACTTAAACTGTGACATGTTTGTAATTAAAATGTTCCGCGATCAATCATTCTTAAATTAATATTTTTGTTCATCCTCTCTATCTCTCTGTTCTCAGGCCGTACTTGGTGAATCTGTTGCCATGTCTGACCCGGATCACTAAACGTCAAGAGGAGACGGTACAGGAAACTCTGTCTTCCTCAATTCCTAAAATCATGGCTGCCCTCGGACACTTTGGCAATGATGGAGAGATAAAGGTATTGCTGTTCATGAGTTCAGTATTGTAAAGAAATAATCTAAAAGCTGTGTATTTTCTTCGGCACTAGCGTCACCATACGGAATGAGAAGAATGTTGTTTTCTAACAGGTTTTCCAAACACTTCCTGTCTGCTATTGGTCAAACAAACAGATCATCACACCATTGGTTAAGCCAGTGTTGCGGTGACGGGCTAGTCGGTATGCTCAAGCAAACAGAGAAATGTTTTGAAAGCGCCACATTGTTTACACTTTTCAGAGGAATCATCCTACTAATGGCTTACTTATTGTTGTCTTTCCATATTTTAAGTTATAACATCAAAAAAATGCACACTTCAGCTTTAAGCTAGATAAAAACCACAACGGAACAATTGTAAGCTAAGCCAATAGCTTTTTTCCTATTCAAAAGTTATGCCACCACATTATTAACCATTTAGGAAGCCCTCATTACTTTGAATTGTCAATTAGTTTTCCTTGACCTGAATTCTGTTCATTTGGCACCTCAGTGTGGGATTTCCCTCACTGTTAGCTTCTGTGAATGTACAGTGGTGACATCATTTTCTCAATATGGAATGTGACTCAGACTGGATTGAATTATCCATGAACTTCCTCCTCTACCACCTCTCCCTCATGTCAGTAGGAGAGGGATGGAATTTGTTCTCCTGCCAAGATCACATTCACTTTTTAAAATACAAAGAGGAGGAGAGTTTTAGTGCTATTCTTTTATGCTTAAATATCAGCTGCTGTTGTAAATAAATAATTTGCAAGGAAATAACAAGCTGTGTAGCTATGCAAACATTCCAGGAGTGCTTGTTAACTACTGTTTAAAAACTAGATAGAAAGGGGGCCTGGGTAGGTCAGTGGTAAAAGATGCTGACTACCACCCCTGGAGCTCGCTAGTTCGCTAGTTTGAATCCCAGGGCGTGCTGAGTGACTCCAGCCAGGTCTCCTAAGAAACCAAATTGGCCCGGTTGCTAGGGAGGGTAGAGTCACATGGGGTAACCTCAGTGGGGCGCGTGGTGAGTTGAGCGCAGATGCCGAGGTGGATGCCGTGAAGCCTCCACACGCGCTATGTCTCTGTGGCAACATGCTCAACAAGACACGTGATAAGATGCGTGAATTGATGGTCTCAGACGCAGAGGCAATTGGGATTCATCCTCTGCCACCTGGATTGAGGCAAATCACTACGCGACCACGAGGACTTAAAAGCGCACTGGGAATTGGGCATTCCAAATTGGGTAAAAAATAAAATAAAAACTAGATAGAATACCTCTTGAGATGATTACATCTGTGTAAGGGGGTTTCGTCCAGGCGGTCGGGGAGTCCCATCTCCACTCGCCTCGCGGACGGCGGCCGTTCCCCGCATCCGGGTGGTCGGGCTACTCCGTCCCCCGTCGGACGGCAGCGGTGCTCCCCTGGGTGGACGGCAGTGTCGAGGACCCTGCGACGGGAATCCCTCCTCCTTCCCGGGTTTCGGCACCAGTGTAAGGGGGTTTCGTGGAAAGTAGGAGGCGAGAACCGGCTTGACAACTTAAATAACAATTTATTAACCAAAACACACAACTGAAAACACACAGTACAGCTGCCTGCAATTCTCTCTCTCTCGAACTGTCGTCCCCGGCCGCCTTTATCCCTCGCGCGCCCCATCAGGCTGATTGGGGACCGGGTGTGTCTCATTCCAGCCCGGCCCCGCCCTCCTCGGCTCTACAATCTGTATTTAAAAATTACTTGCAGAAGAACACATTCACAATGGGGAAACACAAATTCAAAGTTCAGTGGGTGTGCACAAGTCCCCATAATATTCCTGGTTTTCTGTTATGGTATTTGCTTACAAAGAACATTACTTTAAGGTACTTAAAGATGGTCTCTGCCCCTGTTTAAATGACTCATTCATACAGGTTTTTTTTGAATGGGTTACTCATGATTTTATCCTGTGCGTGTGTGCGCGTGTGCGCGTGTAGATGCTGCTGAAGGCCTTTGTTGCCAATCTGAAATCCAGCTCTCCAACTATCCGCCGCACAGCGGCCAGCTCTGCCGTCAGCGTGTGTCAGCACTCACGCAGAACACACTACTTCTACACCTGGCTTCTTAATGTGCTGCTTGGTAAGACACCCACACACACTCTAAAACACTTACAAATCTACTGTGTGTTTCAAATGCCAAAGACTTAACTGAAAGTCTTTCTTTCTTTCTTTCTGTGTTAATGTTTTAAATTTTTTTTATTTTAGTCATAGTTTGTCTTTTGACGAAAATGTCCTTTAAATTTAGTCAATATTTCGTCATATATTCATTTTTGTCATTTTTACTGTATATAAAATGGCATACAATTTGAGTCAACAAAATAACACATTTTAGTTGATAATAATGTGCAAAAAGAAAAAAAAAAAACAAGTCAAACTGTAACAAATTAACCTTTAATCAAATATTCAAACATTCAGAAAAATTTATAAACATTTATTAATTTAAATATGTAGCAATTAAACATATAAATTATACAGAAAAAGACAACTGTCCTTGTTGTGCTGAATAATAGCATAAAATGAATATACAAAAGTATTAGTTACTTTTTAAGTTCTGATTTCTTAATGCTTTATAGACTGTTATTAATTTTCCATGTTTTAGCCAGTTTAGGATATTGCATTGCGTGTAGGGCATTTTTCCATAAATAGCAATTCACAACTAGGGCTGGGTTTTGATACAGATTTCCCAATTCGATTCACAAGCTTTTGATTCCAGTTCAATTCGATATTGATTCATATGGGCATATTTCAGATATAATGTCCATTTTGCTTACATATGAAAGAAATTTTCTCCCAGCTAATGCTATTAATTATACAGGGGACCATTTAACTAGGTACATTACAAAAATATTATTTTTACAAATTATATTTGATTTGTTTTTCATCATGTTGGTTACATTTTTAAAAATGTACAAATCCATGTATTCCATCGATAAATATTATATTATGCATATATTATATTTTGTTACATGTTTATTGTTTAATGCGTAATTTATACTGTTTACATTGATTTGTAGAGCAAGTGCTAAAAATCGGTACTGCCTCTTTAAGAAAACTGGAAGTTCTGTAAACAGCATCTGTAAAGGAGCACATGTTAAAGGCGCTGTAAGTGATTTCAGCCATTCTACTTCCATGAGAGAGAGCTGTTGGATTAGCCACGCCCCCTCTTTCCAAAACCCCCAACTCCAAAGATAACAAAATGAGCTTTATTGAGAGCAGAAACGGTTGTTAAAAATAACAGCTGCAAAATAGCTCCCTCAACTGATATTTGTTATAAATAGCATGGCATAAAAATGCATTATGCCTCAATAATTCGCTGCAACTACAATACTATGAAAACGCACAAAATGATTGACAGACAGAAAGCGTCATTGTCCGCAGACTGCGGACACATTTTTGTATGCTGTTTAAAGAGTCTAGAGCTGTCACAGAGACCGGTGAGATATCTCAGCACACTTATTTCACTTAATATCTTTCAGGGAGTAGGACAATTTTTTGCATACCTTTTCATGAAAAAACTGCTTACAGCATCTTTAACAATAGTGGACTCAAATGGCTTTACCTCATCCGTGCTATTTGTGATTAGAATAAAAATTTGATAAACAATTGATTTAAAGAACAGAAAGGATATTAAAAGAGACATTTATTCAATGACAAATGGATTGCGTTGATCTCGTCTTTGGACACACATTACAAGGAACGAGTCAAATCAAACTTTAATTCTCAACATGCAGAGAAAAGATTTTGAACTACTTTATTACTCAATCACTGGTCATTGAAATCTGAACATTTACCAGCCAGTGGTTAATCACAGACATTTTTAGTCATTCAAATTAAGAAAAATCTATATTTTTAACCACTCCTTTTCACAACGCAAGTTACACATTCTAGACTAGCACCTAACTTAGTTCACATTCATCCACTCATTTGCCTCATTGTCTGTGCAAATGTAAGTTGTGGATATAGTGATAAATCTCATGTATCAATAGTATGCATTTGAGTGAGGTTATTAACCTGTTTGTAAAGCGGTTCATTTTGTTGGTGTTCAATTCTTTCTATGTTTATGTTTTTGTCAACATTGTTTTAATTCAAATCTTTTAATTCTCGCCATGATGCGTCTTTTTAGTCTCGTCTTCGTTATCGTTGACAAAATATTAAAAAAAAAACACTTTTGTCAACAAAAAATGTTGTCTCTAATTTCGTTGACGAGATTAACAGTGTTTTTTCTCACAGGTTTGGTGGTACCAGTGGATGAGGAGCATTCCAGTCACCTGATTCTGGGTGTCTTACTGACATTGCGCTACCTGATGCCTCTTATTCAGCAGCAGGCTCCTAACACCAGTCTGAAGGGCAGCTTTGGGCTTGTTCGTAAAGAGGCAGATGTCTCCCCCTCACCTGAGCAGCTCGTCCAGGTACAAGAGCTGACACAGCCACCACAGATGCAGCATGTCATTATAATAGCCTTATGATATGATAGGGTAAGACTTAACCGTTGGGATGATGTTTTCATGTTGGTATGCGGTGACCTTTTTATGCCATGCATAGTGCTGCTTGTTCTTCCCAAACAGTTAAATTTCTTCAGTCCAAAAAAAAAATTTCCCAGTAGTGTTGTGGAATGTCTAGGTGGTGTTTGGTAAACTTCAGACGTGCAGCCTGAATGTTTTTTTTTTTGGAAAGCAGCGGCTTCCTTCGTGGTGTCCTGTTTTCCGCATAGTAGACTCATGAACAGATGTTAACCAATTCCAGTGATTCCTAATGAAGTCTTTAGCTCTAACTCTAGGGTTATTTTTTACCTCATTGAGCATTCTGTGGTGTGCCCTTTGAGTCATCTTGGCTGGACGGCCACTTCTAGGGAGAGTAGCCACAGTACTAAATCGTCTCCATTTATAGAAAATATTTCTAACTGTGGACAGATGAATATCTAAGTTCTTATTTGTAACCCTTTCCAGTTTTACATAAAGCAACAATTCTTGATTGTAAGTCTACTGATATGTTTTTTTCAAGGCATGGTCAACGTCAGCAGATGCTTCTTGTGAATAGCAAACTTAAAATAGCTCTAACCCACACCTCCAATCTCGTTTCCTTAACTGGATGCCAGGTTTGCCATATCCTGACTGAAATTAGCTTTTGTTGACATCATTAGCCTAGGGGTTCACTTACTTTTTCCAACCTACACTGTGAATGTTTGAATGATGTATTCAATATATACAAGAACAATACAGTAATTTGTGTGTTATTAGTTAAAACAGGTTGTGTTTGTTCATTAAAGTAATAGTTCACCCAAAAAGGAAAATTCTCTCATTATTTACTTACCCTGATGCCATCCCAGATGTCTTTCTTCAGCAGAACACAAATTAAGATTTTTAGAAGATAGAGCTCTGTCAGGTCCTTATAATGGAAATACATGGGTGCCATCACTTTGACGGTCCAAAAGACGATTATCGATTTATTTTTTACACAAGCGTAACGATTTGCTTCAGAAGACATTCATTGATCGACGGGAGTCCTGTGGATTACTTTTGTGCCGCCTAAATATGACTTTTGGACCACCAAAGTGCTGGCACCCATGCATGCACTTCCATTATAAGGACCAGACAGAGCTCTATCTGACAAATAAATTAAGTGTGGTATTTATTTTTATTTATTTTTTCTGTGTGTGTTGAATTGATTGGATGTGTGTGGCTGTGTATTTGTGTATATGTAAACTCTGTTCTTGTGCCATCAGGTGTATGAGCTGACCCTGCATTACACACAGCACTGGGATCATAATGTGGTGACGGCGTCTCTAGAGCTTCTCCAGCAGGTGTTTCGCACTCCTCCCCCTGAGCTGCTGAACTCACTCATCACACCTGGCAAAATCACACACACTAGTGTCTTCAAAGTTGAGACAGAGAGCCGTGCACGCAGTGGCAGCATCACCGAGCTTATTGGTAAATATGGCTATCCCATTATGTATAGCCCCATCTCTGGTCAGGCCATAATAGTTCGGTATTGGTCAAGCTCCCTGTTAGTCATCTTCGTTACACTGTGAGTTAGGACTGGGAATCGAGAATCACTATTTATTCAGAACTGAAATTATCTCAGTTTGACAACAGGCTTCTGTGGTAGTGAATGCAATGAGAATTTTTTTTTTCAAAAATTGTCCATTCTTTCTTTTTAACAATTCTAAAATAGTTTAGAATCATTAAGGAATCTAAACCAGACTCGATCAATTCCTTAAGACAGCAAAGCTTATTGTTAGTCAATAAGTTTTGCGTTGGGTTCGCAGAGTATTCTGTTTTTGAGATTTATTACCTGAGGTTGTTTGATTAGTCTACTTCTATTTTTCCTCACCTATGACAGGCCTTCCTAAAATTCAGCTCTTAACATTTCCATTACTGCTGCTTAATATTGTGTTTTATTCTTAATCTACTGTTGGATAACCAGTCATTAATCTGTAACATCAAAATTCACTATATTAAACACAGCAAAGCAGTTTTTTCACCATGCATGTGCTTCTCATCTTCTGCATCTTCTTTCCTCTAACCGTCAAAATGAATGTTTGGGCTTTTTCCTGCTCTCTTCACTTACTGTTTCCTGTTATACAGCCGGTGGGTCAACATGCAGTCCTCTCCTCCTCAGGAAGCAAAAAGGTGACTTCTTGTCTGTCCTTCTTATACATCTAACCTACTCACACATATCTTTGGCTGGGTTTCGGGAGCTGTCCGTGGCGCGTCATTGGAACTGTACTGACTATGTGGTTGGACTTTTGGGCTATTAAAGAAAGCTATAACGGTGTTTGGAGTAGATTATAGTTGGAAATACAGTGGAGAGGATTCAAAAGTCCACATTGAAAATCTGGGAATCAAAATCTAATTTAAGCTCTTCAACTCTGGGGTGTTTTTAGGCTGCCGCCAGCAAAGTTTTACTCTCAAATTTAAGAGTTTACCATTTAGACATACTGTGGACTAATTGCCAAAAATTGGTCTTATTTTTCTGAAACCCCCCAAATAAAATAAAAAAGACTCCAATTATTCATAAATTATATTGTATATGTTTACAATCTTATGATGAATAGAATAAAAAAAAAAAATCTGTTTATTTATTTATTTTTTATCCTAAATTTGTAAGCATGTAATTCTGGTTCTGTTCACTCTGTCTCCCTCCAAAAAGTCCTGTTTTATTCCACTAGATGGCAGCAAGCACTAGAAAAAAAAATAATTTTTACTCATCACCTTTCATTACAAAATGCAGATCTGAAATATAGGTGGCACTCTAATGCATTTTAGCCCTCACAGATGTGCTCAGATTTTCAGTTCATGCACCACCCCCATTGTTTCTTCGAGTATCTCGGCCTCTGAGTGGACTATAAGCTCAGTCTAGGTGTCATTAGAAAGCTTAGATCCTTTGCGATGATGTATAACATTTTATCATTAATGGTTGACATCATATACAGTACTGTGCAAAAGTCTTAGGCACATAAGGTGTTTCACAAAAACATTTGTCTTAAGATGGTTATTTATATCTGCTACTTTAGTGTGTCAATAGAAAATTGTATATTTTATACTCCCAAACATTCCTTTTGCAAATAGAATAGAATAGAAGAACAGGGAGCCCTGCAACAGATGACATGGCCCTCACAGAGCCCCCCACTGAACATCGGGTCAGTCTGGGATTACACGAAGAGACAGAAGTAACTGAGACAGCCTAAATAAATAAAAGAATTGTGGTGAATTCTCCAAGAAGTTTGGAACATCCTATCTGCCAACAACCAAGAAAAACTGTGTCCGGGTGTAAGTAGGAGAATTGGGGCTGTTTTGAAGGCAAAAGTGTTCACACCAAATATTGATTTGGCTCTTTTTCTGTTTACTGTTTACTTTGTATGACGTTAATTGATTAATGAAAACTATACTGCATGCCCAATTATTAGGCAAATTGTATTCCTCAGGATTAATTTTATTGTTGAACAAACACAATGCTCTCAGTCTATCCAAAATGTTATTGAACCTCAAAGCTGAATGTTTAACAAAGAAAAAGTGAGTTTTGTCTTTCTCAGGGGAACATATGTGTGCACAATTATTAGGCAACTAAATTACAAAAAGAATTTCTCCCAACTCAATTGTTTATTCTCAGAGTAGGTGCAACAAATAAGTAACACAAAATGACATTTTGAATTAACATTGTTGGCCTTTCAAAAATATTCAGTGACCAATATAGCCACCCTTCTTTTCAATAACTGCCATGAGCCTTCCATCTATGGAGTCTGTCAGTTTCTTGATCTGTTCTCGATCATCTTTCGCTGAAGCAGCAACCACAGCCTCCCAAATGCTGTTCAAAGAGGTGTATTGTCTTCCCTCACTAGAAATCTCATGTTTGAGAAGGGCCCACAAGTTCTCATTAGGATTTAAGTCAGGTGAGGAAGGGGGCCAAGTCGTTATTTGGGCATCTTTGAGGCCCTTGTTGGCTAGCCAAGCAGTGAAGGACTTGGATGCATGTGATGGAACATTGTCCTGCATAAAGATCATGGCCTTCTTGAATGCTGAGGGCTTCTTCCTGTACCACTGCTTGAAGAAATTACTTTCCAGAAACTGGCAGTAGGTTTGAGAGTTGAGTTTCAGTCCATCTTCATCTCAAAAAGGTCCAACTACCTCATCCTTAATGATAGCAGCCCATACCAGTACCCCTTCTCCACCTTGCTGGCACCTGACTCGAAGTGGTGCCCTGTGTCCATTAGTGATCCAACCATGGGCCCATCCATCTGGTCCATCAAGAGTCACTCTTATTTCATCTGTCCATAAAACCTTTGAAAAATCTGTCTTCATGTATTTCTTTGCCCAATCTTGATGCTTCAACTTGTGAATATAGTCAGTGGTGGTCGTGTTTCAGCCTTCTTTACCTTGGCCATGTCTCTGAGCACTTGGCACCTTGTATTTCTGGACACTCCAGGTAGGTTGCAGTTCTGGAATATGGTCGCACTGGAGGATAATGGGTTCCTGGTAGCTTCACGTTTAATTCTTCTCAAGTCTTTTGCAGTTAATTTGCGCCTTTTCTTCTCCATGCGTTTTTTGCGCCCCAGTTGACTATTTGCAACAAAACGTTTGATTGTCCGGAGATCACGCCTCAATAGTTTAGCTATTTCAGGAGTGTTGTATCCGTCTGAAAGGCATTTTACAATATTTGACTTTTCAGTGTCAGTTAAATCTCCTTTTTGAGGTAATGAAGCTGCCTAATAATTATGCACACCTTGATATAAGGTGTTAGTCACTTTCGCCACACCCTCCCTCATTACACAAATACATACCACCTGAAAATTATTGAATCCAATAAGCATTCAAGTTTATATGGTTTGGAGTTGGAAAATGTGCATGGAAATAATTATAAGATCAGAATACTCACTTGCCTAATAATTGGGCACGCAGTGTACTTGTCATTAATTTTTTTTAAGAAATCCTCACTTTGAAAGTTTTTCACAAGTGCCTAAAACTTTTGCACAGTACTGTATTTCCGATGATTTGTTTAGCATGATTTTCCTGCTGGACAGCATATTTTGTTCTGGACATCGAAGATATAACATTGCTTCACACAAGCAAGCTCACAGACAAGTAAAACAAAATGGCTCATTTTGTAGAAAACTGCCTAAGGTAAAAGCAGATATAACGTTTTTAGCTATTTGGGCTTACAGCAGCAGTGATCGGTGCATAAAGAGATGATTATATTTGATGTCTTACAGAAATCATAATATTTGGTCAACAGAATACTATACAGTCACATTTATATTTCTACCACATTACTTCCAGGTGGCGCTTATTTGCAACGCAGATGTTTTCAGGCCTTATTGTGTTATTTTATGTAACATAAATTCAGAAGTGATGGTTATCTATGAAAAGTTCAGATGCTATGCTTTCAAACGTTGCCACATATGACTGACTTATGTATCCACGGACTTGAATATTTTAAGCGTAAACTTTTTTCGCAACATAGCGCCCCCTTTTGGATGCGCCAGTGGGTCAGCAGAGAGGTTCGTGGACAAAGTTTTAGGATTTTGGAACAATTTTCATTTAAAATGAAAAAAGAGACTTTTTTTCGGTCAATACTGACATCAGCAAATGTTGGAACATTGGCATGTTACATTCTTCCATTGAAATGGTCAAGATGTTCTTATGCTGCATTCAGTTCTACTCAGAAAGTTGGAATTTCCAATTTCCTAATAGGAAAAGTGCAATGGAATGCCACTTGAAATCTGACTTTCAACTTGGAAACTCGTGTGTAAATCTTCAACTCCGATTTTGCAGGTGTGTGACGTCACACAAACATGCTGGAACCCAGGTAGATGTACAAAGTTAGTGATTAAACATTAACTTTTACTAAATAATATCAATCAATGAGTCAAAGGACCTACATTTACATGAAATAAAATCTTGTTTAATTAACGTTTGTAGAGACATATGTACATAGCATGGTAAATTATACTCTCTTTTGATAATCGTACACGTGTAGCACAAATGCTTGCATTGCAGCATTGTTTATCGATTGGGTTGCTACTAGAAGACGTCTCTGGTGTCAGTTGAACACCTGCTAAGCTAACGGGAGCTTTGCAGTTTTGTTTCCTTACACGTCATCTTCCAAGCATCTGGCAATGGAATGCCTTTATGGTCGGAGATTGGAGAAATCAAGAGGGAATATCCCACACCCGACTTTGAATTGAACGCAGCATTAGTTCAAGTGAATGATGTCATTTAAGCAAAAGGGGGAAATGCCAAATACTTAAAAATTCTGAAATGTTATGTTCATTTTCAGTTCAATATTTCACTCAGTTGTTAAGATGTTGATATAATTTTTATGGGAAAAACTGTATAATGTTAGAAAAAAATGTAAAAAGGAAGCATTGTCACAATGGACTCTTGAACTTTTGAACCCCGCTGTATATAATTTTTCAGTATTTTGTGTTTGGTCATTGTGACATTCCCTATGTATCGTGCTTGTCTTAGGGAAGCTGTTGTTAGGTGAAGAAGAGGGTTTGGAGGATGACCCTGAGAGGGCAGAGGTCACCACAGGATCTTTCACTGGTAAGTCTAAGTTTAGATATTAAAGAGTATAGTTCACTCAAAAATGAAAAGTGTCAATATTTACTCACCCTCATGTTGTTCCAAACCTGTATGACCTAGACTAACATTCTGCTAACGTCTCATTTTGTGTTCCACCAAAGAAAGAATGTCATATGGGTTTTAAGCAACATTTTGGGTGAAGTTTTCTTTTAATAAGTGGTGCTTGCAAAAGAAAGCGTTGCTCTATTGTTCGTGCTTAATGTTAGGGATTTTAATGACCCTACTAACCCAAATTGTTAAACTTCACTGTGTATTTTATTCTACACTGTTTGTGCTACAGACATTCATGATACCTCATATCATGCGGCTTGTCAAGGAGAGATGCGCTATTACTTTAGTAGTTGATCAAACTTGTGATTTTTATCTAGGTGGATGATAAAATGGGCAAAAAAAAAAATCCCATAGATTTACAATGAAAGAGGGCCCAAGCCATATCAAGGTACCAGAATATTGTAGAGGCTTGGGGGTGGGCTTTAATATGCTAACACCACTCTGAATACCTTAGCAACACCCTGGCAACCAACCATAACTCCTTAGTGTCTTGGTGGCAAGTTTTGCATGTGCAAACACCACCAAAATTTTCTTTAGAAATCAAGTTAATATGCATGCTTTACACACTTGCTGAATTACAACAAACAAATTACATGTAATGTATGGCAGAATTAATGCATGGTTGTCACATTTGCTCAAGCTTCAGTAGGTGGTGAAAGCTCCAGTGAAGCTCCGTCATCGTCAGGCGTTTCTTCACTTGGCACATCTGACATCATCACAGAGCAGCCACGCTCCTCCCAGCACACCTTGCAGTCGGGAGACTCGGTAGACCTGAGTGCTTCAGAGCAGGGGGTTGGGCCTGATACTCCAGACGATGAAGATGAGGAGGACATGCTAAGCCGCAGCTCAAGCGGAGGCGTGGGGGTCGTCAGCTCGTCTGCCAACTTAATAACTGATGGCAACCAAATGTCGACAGGAGCCGCGTCATCATCACCCCCTAGTGACAGTTCCCAGACGACTACGGAGGGACCAGACTCCGCTGTGACGCCTTCAGATTGCGCTGAGCTCGTAAGTGTCCAGAACACCAGCAGACCCTATCGGAACTATTCACCACCTTCCCTAACTCCCACAGAAGGGCCGGACCCGCACTCCGACAGCGAGTCATCTTCCTACAGGCCATCCTCTTCCTCCTTCTCTACCTCCTCTACATCTTCTTCCTCCACCTTTTCTGCCATCTCCTTCTCTAGCAGTAGTGACCAGGTCAGCAGAGGACAGGGGGTGAGGCTATTGTTGCTCTTCCCCGCCTTGTTAGATCCCTGCTCGCTTTTATGCCCCATTCCACATGCACGGCCTTTTTCCTGAGGTGTTCAAACACCTTTCATTTCTCCGTCTCTGGACCAGTGATCACAAACCCTGTTCCTGCAATAGTAATGCTGATCTCTGATCAGTTTTAAGGGCTTAATTTGAAAACGGTGGAGTGAATTTGTGCAGCATTACTGTTCTGATATCCCATTATGTCCAATTTTCAAATAACTTAAAGCTCAATTTGATCTCAGTTAATCAGTTCACACTTAAAATAATTTTTTGGGTTCAGTGCAAGTTAAGCTCAATCGATTAGCATTTGTGGCATAATGTTGACCATGACAAAAATTAATTTAGACTTTCTTATAAATAAAAGGAAAAGTCTCTGTTTCAATGAGGCACTTACAGTGAAAGTAAATGGGGCCAATTTATAAACGGTAAAATACTAACTGTTTCAAAAGAATAGCCTCAAGACATAAACAATATGCGTGTTAACATGATTTTAGTGTGCTAAAATCGTATACTAACCTTACTGTGTAAAGTTATATTAAATTTTACAACTTTATTGCCATGGCGACGTAATGCTAAACACTAAAACAACTGTAAAAATGACGATTTAAACAACTTCACAGCTCAAATAATACATGTTTTAACAGAATTAATGTAAGTGCTTTTATAACATTGTACGCTTCAAATTTTGCCTTTTAAACCCTCCAAACATTTTCCTCACTGTAACCTCGATTTTTGCTTTTTATTTATTTATTTATTTATTTATTTTATAAAGAAAGGGAGAGATGAGTCTAAATAATTTTTTGTGGTAAGCAACCTTATGCCACAAATGCTATCGATTGAGATTAACTTGTAGTGAACCCGTGATATTCCTTTTAAAAACAGGCATAATGCAAAGAAATAGTTCACCCAAAAATTTAAATATTTACAAATTATTTTTATCCCTAATGACCCATATGCTGTTATTTTTTCTGTAGAACACAAAAGTAGAACATTTTGAAGAATCATGAGATAAGAACCAATGGTGTTTTTACATTCTTGGCATGATGCATTGGCTTACCATTTTATATACTAAAAAAAAAACAAAAAAAGAAAAAAACATTTTATATAGTAAGTGCACAAAGCTCCTGTTTGAAGATTTAGAATATAGTGCTCAGATCATGTGGACTATTTTTATGGTGCTTTTGTAGTGTTTATTTGTCATTTTTGGAGCAGGACAGATGTGGTCACTATGAACCGTAACTGCATGAAAAAGAGCTGCGTACAGATTTCTCCTTTTGCGTTTCATGGAAATAACGACAGCATACAGGTTTTGAACAACATTAGGGTGACTTTTTTTTGTAAATTATTTAAGACTCGGTGAGGGACCACTGATGAACATCCATGAGCTGGCACTATAGTAATTCTTTATGTGAGGCCCAAAATCGTCCAGACATGCATATATGATTATGCAAAAATTGCAAATGGAAGCTGTGATCGAACAATATTTGTAAGAGTTTCCCAAAGTGGTGCTTGTTGAACTGTTGTTGAATGGTCCTTGTTTGCATTTGCATGAATGGGTTGCTGTGAAATGTTTTTTGTGTTATGCTCAGTATTCACATGGTTATATTTGGATGTGTGTGTAGGTGTTGGACGGCAGTGAGAGTCAGTACTCAGGGATGCAGATCGGCACATTGCAGGACGAGGAAGAGGAGGGAGCAGCTCCACCGCCTGACAAACCTTCAGAGCCTTTCTCTCAGTCTGCACTGGGTACATGCTACAATACTGTTTACTTTCTTACTTTCAACACTGAATTACTGAGCAATACACTCTGCTCTGACGGTGCTAGTTTGGATGTGAGTAGATCACTTTGACCCTGTTTACACTAGGGCTGCAACTAATGATTATTTTGATAATCGATTAATCTAATGATTATTAGAATGATTATTTGACTATTCTGCGACTATTGCAAACGATTAATCATTAGCACTTATCTGATTATTCAGCTTGTGCCCTGACTTAAAAGGTTCTATTAAACGTGCTTACTAACAATAAAGAGGACAAAATCATCTTTTAAAAATACCTTCACTGAATTAAAGCAAAAAAAAAACTTTTTATTAAGTTGAATTCAGTAAAGAAATTCACTGCAAAAAATCAAAAGTGACAGTCATTATTTGGTGTGGCCACCAGCTGCATTAAGTACTGCAATGCATTTCCTCCTCATGGACTGCACCAGATTTGCCAGTTCTTGCTGTGAGATGTTACCCCACTCTTCCTCCAAGGCACTTGCAAGTTCCCAGACATTTCTGGGGGGAATGGCCCTAGCCCTCACCCTCCGATCCAACAGGTCCCAGACGTGCTCAATGGGATTGAGATCCGGGCTCTTCGCTGGCCATGGCAGAACACTGACATTCCTGTCTTGCAGGAAATCACGCACAGAATGAGCAGTATGGCTGGTGGCATTGTCATGCTGGAGGGTCATGTCAGGATGAGCCTGCAGGAAGGGTGCCACATGAGGGAGGAGGATGTCTTCCCTGTAACAAACAGCGTTGAGATTGCCTGAAATGACTACAAGCTCAGTCCGATGATGCTGTGACACACCGCCCCAGACCACGATGGACCCTCCACCTCCAAATCGATCCCGCTCCAAGAGTACACGCCTCGGTGTAATGCTCATTCCTTCGACGATAAACGCGAGTCCGACCATCACCCCTGGTGAGACAAAACTGCGACTTGTCAGTGAAGAGCACTTTTTGCCAGTCCTGTCTGGTCCAGCGAAGGTGGGTTTGTGCCCACGTTGTTGCCAGTGATGTCTGGTAAGGACCTGCCTTACAACAGGCCTACAAGCCCTCAGTCCAACCTCTCTAAGCCTATTGCGGACAGTCTGAGCACTGATGGAGTGATTGTGCATTCCCGGTGTAACTCTGGCAGTTGTTGTTTCCATCCTGTACCTGTCCCGCAGGTGTGATATTCAGATGTACCGATCCTGTGCAGGTGTTGTTACACATGGTCTGCCACTGCGAGGACGATCAGCTGTCCTTCCTGTCTCCCTGTAGCGCTGTCTTAGGCGTCTTACAGTACGGACATTGCAATTTATTGCCCTGGCCTCATCTGCAGTCCTCATGCCTCCATGCGGCATGCCTAAGGCATGTTCACGCAGATGAGCAGGGACCCTGGGCATCTTTCTTTTGGTGTTTTTCAGAGTCAGTAGAAAGGTCTCTTTAGTGTCCTAAGTTTTTATAATTGTGACCTTAATTGCCTACCATCTGTAAGCTGTTAGTGTTTTAACGACCGTTCCACAGGTGCATATTCATTAATCATTTATGGTTCATTGAACAAGCATGGAAAGTATTGTTCAAACCCTTTACAATAAAGATCTGTAAAGTTATTTGGATTTTTACAAAATTATCTTTAAAATACTGTGTCCTGAAAAAGGGACGTTTCTTTTTTTGCCTAGTTTATAAGATATTTATACTTGCTTTAAGAGAATGTATCTTAAATATAAGTGTATTTCTTCACTTGGTTATACTTCTGCGAGTGCAGTAAAGACAAAATACACTTATATTCAAGATCTATTCTCTAAAAGCATTCTCTGGTGAATGCATCTTTTTTTAAAGGATTTTTATATATATATATATATATATATATATATATATATATATATATATACACACACACAAACACACACACTGCAGTTGTGCTCAAAAGTTTGCATACCCTTGGAGAATTGGTAATATATGTACCATTTTTAAAGAAAACATGAGTGAGCAGGCAAAACACATTTCTTTTATTTCTTATGGGATTCATATTCAGCTGTATGTTATAACAGAATGGCACAATCATAAAACAAAACATGGCAACAAAGAAAAAAATGAAATTACCCCTGTTCAAAAGTCTGCATACCCTTAGTTCTTAATACTGTGTATTGCCCACTTTAGCATCAATGACAGCGTGCAGTCTTTTGTAATAGTTGTCTATGAGGCCCCAAATTCTTGCAGGTGGTATAGCTGCCCATTCGTCTTGGCAAAATGCCTCCAGGTCATGCAAAGTCTTTGGTCGTCTTGCATGAACCGCACGTTTGAGATCTCCCCAGAGTGGCTCGATGATATTAAGGTCAGGAGACTGTGATGGCCACTCCAGATCCTTCACCTTTTTCTGCTGTAACCACTGGAGGGTCAACTTGGCCTTGTGCTTAGGGTCATTGTCGTGCTGGAAAGTCCAAGAGCGTCCCATGCGCGTGCAGAAGAATGCAAATTGTCTGCCAGTATTTTCTGATAACATGCTGCATTCATCTTGCCATCAATTTTCACAAGATTCCCCATGCCTTTAGAGCTCACACACCCCTAAAACATCAGTGAGCCACCACCATGCTCACAGTGGGGATGGTATTCTTTTCACTATAGGCCTTGTTGACCCCTCTCCAAACATTGCGCTTATGGTTGTGACCATATAGCTATATTTTGGTCTCATCACTCCAAATTACAGTGTACCAGAAGCTGCGAGGCGTGTCAAAGTGTTGTCAGGCATATTGTAACCGGGCTTTTTTTGTGGCATTGGCGCAGTAAAGGCTTCTTTCTGGCAACTCGACCATGCAGCTCATTTTTGTTCAAGTATCGTCATATTGTGCTCTTTGAAACAACCACAATGTCTTTTTCCAGAGCAGCCTGCATTTCTCCTGAGGTTACCTGTGGGTTTTTATTTGTATCCTGAACAATTCTTCTGGCAGTTGTGGCTGAAATCTTTCTTGGTCTACCTGACCTTGGCTTGGTATCAAGAGATCCCCAAATTTTTCACTTCTTAAATGATTGAACAGTACTGACTGGCATTTACAAGGCTTTGGATATCTGTTTATATCCTTTTCCATCTTTATAAATTCCATTACCTTGTTACCCAAGTCTTTTGATAGTTCTTTTCTGCTCCCCATGGCTCAGTATCTAGCCTGCTCAGTGCATCCACGTGAGAGTTAACAAACTCATTGACTATTTATACACAGACACTAATTGCAATTTAAAAAGCCACAGGTGTGGGAAAATAACCTTTAATTGCCATTTAAACCTGTGTGTGTCACCTTGTGTGTCTGTAACAGGGCCAAACATTCAAGGTTATGTAAACCTTTGAACAGGGCCATTTGGGTGATTTCTGTTTTCATTATGATTTAAAAAGGAGCCAAACAACTATGTGATAATGAATGGCTTCATATGATCACTATCCTTAAATAAAAGACAGTTTTTTTGCATGATCAGTCATATTTTCAAAATCAATGCCAAACTTTCACTATTTCTGCCAGGATATGCAAACATTTGAGCACAACTGTATGTGTTTTTTTTTTTTTCAATTTGGAATGCCCAATGCGCTCTAGGTCCTCGTGGTGGCGTAGTGGCTTGTCTCAATCCGGGTGGCGGAGGATGAATCTCAGTTGCCTCCGCGTCTGAGAACATCAATCCGCGCATCTTATCACGTGGCTTGTTGAGTGTGTTACCACGGAGACATAGCGCATGTGGAGGCTTCACAGTATTCTCCGCGGCATCCACGCACAACTCACCACGCGCCCCACCGAGAGTGAGAACCACATTATAGCGACCACGAGGAGGTTACCCCATGTGACTCTACCCCTCCTAGCAACTGGGCCAATTTGGTTGCTTAGGAGACCTGGCTGGAGTCACTCAGCACCCCTGGATTCAAACTCGCGACTCCAAGGGTGGTAGTCAGCGTCAATACTCGATGAGCTACCCAGGTCCCCCATATATTTGTATTTTTAATATTATATTCAACATTCTCAGATAAAAAAATTTTATTCTGCAGTATAGCTGCTAAAGAAAATGTATGTTGTTTTAAAATAGTTTTGGATATTTATATTGGGAAACAAGCCAAAACAAAAACAAATCAAAAACGTATTTTGTTATAATGGGGCGAAGACTACTCTCTCTCACCTCTCTGTTCACTTCAATTCATCTTTAACTCTCAAAAAAACTAACTCTCTCTTATTAATAAAGCTGCATATTGCCAATTTTCTTCACAATAAGAAATGCAGTTAGTGACGCATACATTAAAAGTGCTTCAGTATTTACTTATTTGGTATTTTTGCATTATAATTCCCTCATACTTTGTGATCTACATCATCTTAAGCTGTTTGGAAAGTTTAGAGTGCATCTGTTCTGTGAGCTGTGTAATTCTTCCTCTCCTCGGTCAGGCGTGAGCTGCAGTGCTGCTCTAGTGCATCATCATTAGAGTTTAATGTGATCTCATGTTACGTTAAATGAGATCAATCGACTATTCGACAACGTAAATTTTTGTCGACAATTTTTTATTGTCGACGTTGTCATTAACGTCGACAAATCGTTTCAGCCCTAGTTTACACCTGGGATTATGATGCATCTCAGGTGATCTGATCACATGTGTTTAGGCGAGACACATCGCTGTTTACACCTGGTCGCTTAAATGCGTGTCCTGTGACCAACTGTGTTCGTATTCCGAGGGACAGTCTCTGATTTCATGACGACATACATCAGTCACTATGTCAGTGTGCTACTGCATGATAATAAACCGTAAAAAAATCATAAGGCAAAGAAAACTTGAATAAAACCAGCATACTATTTCTTCCAGTTGCAGTTAAAATTCAATCTTAGCACAAACGTGACATTTTGAGCAGAATTATCCAATGTTTTAGTGGAGTACCTGTATTAACCTGAGTTTCAGATGTTTGTGCTTGTCATCTGTGTCGCTGCATGTGATATCAGACACACTGAAGAAGACCTGTGAAGTTCTCATGCTTGTGTATGTATAAGAGGGTGACCGATAGTGGATTTTGCCAATACTGATAACTAAGGTGGTGAAAAAGGCTGACAACCGTTTAATCGGCCGATAGTTTTTAAAAACGATTTATAGAATGAAAGAAAATTAATCATAGTATTTTCTTGCTGTGACAGGCACAGACATAATCGAGCATCATTATGCATTATGCTACAAGAGTGCAACCAAAATCCCACTAAAAACCAGAAAAATTAAGCTTTGGTGCAATACGCTGGACTTTTATCTATAAAAAGCCCGGAATATACGTATTTATTTTGTGAATTTTATTTTTAAATGACAGAGACTTGGCACCGTTATAGTGCTCTACTGTATAGTTTACCAAATTAAGCTTTTTATAGCCTGTATATTCACCAGATGAAAGATTTTGTATATATCCCTTATTTTGGATATTATATACATTTCCATATAGTCTCATTTTTCTTTGCATGCCCCCACTTCAAATTAGAACACTTGATATATCTAATCTAATGAAGCGATGTTAAAAATTTGAATGAATATTGTCTATGATGAAAGATTAAGATCAACACAAGGTGTCAGTGATTGTGATCTAGAGGTCCCTGTTATACTTTAGAAACGAGTCGTTTAAACTGTAAATCCTTCAGAGGAGAAACTCTGAAATAATAATAATAATAAATTATTCGATTTTTGCAGATAACCGATAGTTCCAAAAAGCAACCATCGGCACCGATTAATCGGTAAAACCGATATTTACTTATTTGTTTTTTCAAGTTTTCCGATTGGACGGTTATTTCCTTTTTAAGGCCGCTTGTAACCGGCAAAGTTTAAAATCTTGTTTTAGCACAATGGTTGATTGACAGGTGAGGGGTGGCACTTCACTGCTGTCCCATACGCATTCAGGATGGATTAGAGTTTACACCTCAAATACGATGTGGCCACATGCGTTTTTGACTACCTCCGTATTTGGTTTTTGTGATCCGATCACAAACCATTTTGCACCCCATTTACACCTGCATTTAATGATGACCACTTGTGATTAACAGGAAACACATCTTAAAACCAGGTGTAAATGGGGTCTTAGGCTCACAAATTTGTTTTTTGGTCTTGCTGTCAGCTTTAAGTAAGCCCCACCTTCTGGAGGGTAAAGGTCACAACAGGCAATCATCTGACAGCAGTGTGGATCGATTCATACCAAAGGAAGAGGTTCTGGAGTCAGCAGAACTTGACAACAAGGTAAACACACACATACAAACATTGTCCATTTTTATGGTACATTTGTAGTGGTGCTTTTTTGTTTTTTTATGGCTTTTAATCATGTCTATTAGTTTTGAATTAAAATAGTAGCTTTTTAAAATATGTCAAAATTATGCTTAAGCAGATATACACATTTTAAAATTCACAATCTTTCTCAGACCAAACATGCTGATGACTCATCTTGCACTACACAGATATTATCCAATCAAATGCTCTCTAGATTGAGAATACCCCTCCCCGTAATACCACCTGTAACCGTAATCATGGTTCATGACTAATGCAACTAAAGGCTATTGGCTATTTAGTGATATAATTGATACAGTATGTCCTGCCTAAACTTCCTGTTTCAATATAAAATATGTCAACACAGGAATGAAAACTGTGCTTGTCAAGAGATTTCATGGGGTTGTTCAAGACCAAATAATGTTAAAAGTATATTCAGCATCTCAGATCTTCACATACCCTGACACATTTCATTTGGGAATTGATATTGAACTGGGTAGTAAACAATTTTAAAAAACAGTTTTTTTTTTTTTTTTTGTGTTATGTACTTAAGCCATCAAGGATTAAAGGAGATATTGGTCACTACACTGACCCAAAGGAAGAGCCTCTGGTGCACTGTGTGCGGCTGCTGGCTGCCTCCTTTCTGCTCTCTGGACAAAGAAACAGTAAGAAAGAAAAACACCGCTCCATATTAACTCTCAGAGAAGGAACTACGATGCTTTGCTGTTGTTACATGGATGTACACCAAGTGCTCTTGAGTGTTGGTGGTCATGTTTAATGCTTGAATATTAAAGGAATATTTTGGGTTCAATACAAGTTAAGCTCAATCAACAGAATTATTTGTGGCATAATGATGATTACACAAAAAATAATTTCAACTCGTCCCTCCTTTAAAAAAAAAGCAAAAATTGAGGTTGCAGTGAGGCACTTACAATGGAAGTGAATAAGGCCAAATTTTGGAGTGTTTAAAGACAGAAATGTGAAGCTTTTAATTTATAAAAGCACTTACATTAATTCTTCTGTTAAAACTCATGTATTATTTGAACTGTAAATTTGTTTAGATCATCATTTTACAGTCATTTTATGGTTTTAGGGTTTGTTGACATCGTCATGGAAACAAAGTTGTAAAATTGGCTGTATCTTTAAAAAAAAAAAAAAAAAGGTTGGCATTTATCAAATTTTTATCAAACTAAAATCATGTTAACACAACGTCTGTTATGTGGCTATACTTTGATAATAATGTTATCGATTGACCCCATTCACATCCATTGTAAGTGCCTCTCTGTAACAGATTTTTGAAAGAGGGGCAAGTCAATTTATTTTTGTGGTAATCAATATTATGCCACAAATGCTGTCATTTGAGCTTAACTTGTATTGAACACGGAATATTTCTTTAAGATTTCTTGTAGTTCTTGTAAAATAATACGTGACCATTTTCAACCCTCTCTCTGACTGTTAGAATTAAACTCGCTGTTTTTGTTACTGTACCTTCTGTATGTAAATAACCTCTACTACAACCCCAATTCCAAAAAAGTTGGGACAGTATGAAAAATGCTAATAAAAACAAAAAGGAGGTATTTGTAAATTATATTCACCCTTTGCTAAATTGAACTACACATTATATGATGTTTTACCTTGTGCATTTCATTGTTTTTTTAATGTACAGTAATTTCAAATCAGATGATTGCAACACACTCCAAAAAAGTCAAGACGGGCAATTTAAGTCTAAAAACAATTTGGCGAGATGATAAAATAAAGCAGTGTGAAACAGGAGATGTTAAACAGGTGAGGCAATTGTGTAATAATACTGTATACTATATAAGGAGTCTTCAAATACAGCCTAGTCCTTCAAGAGCAAGGATCATTCAAGACTTGTCAAATTGCCAACAGATGCTTCAGCAAATAATCCAGCACTTTGAGAACAATGTTCCCCAAAGACAAATTGGAAGGATTTTGGGCATTTCACCCTCTATGGTGCACAATATAGTTAAACGATTCAAGGAATCTGGTCAAATCTCGGTGCGTAAAGGGCAAGACGAAAACCATTTCTGAATGTGCATGATATCTGATCCCTCAGACATCATTCATCTGTAATGGATATCATGAACATGGGCTTGGGATAACTTTAGTAAACTTTGTTAGTCAACACCATTCGCCACTGCATCCACAGATGCAAGTTAAGACTTTACTATGCAAAGCAGAAGCCCTACATCAACACTGTCCAGAAGCGCTGCTGATTCTCTGGGCTTGGTCTCATCTTAGATGGAGAGTAGAACAGTGGAACTGTGATTTTTGGTCTGAAGAGTCCACATTTCAAGTTTTTGAGAAACAAAGACATTGTGTTATCCTGGCCAAAGAGGAAAAGGGTCATCCAAGCTGTTACTAGCGTCAGGTCCAAAAGCCAGTGCCTGTATGGGCCAGGGGTGTGTAAGTGACCATGGCATGGGTAACTCGCACATCTGTCAGAACACCATGAATGCAGACAGATATGTAAAAATTTTGGAGCAACACCGTCTTTTCCAGGGACATCCCTGCATTTTCCAGCAGGACAAATTCAAACCATATACTGCCTGGATTACAAGTGCATGGCTGTGTAAGCAGAGAGTGTGGGTGCTAGATTGGCCTGCCTGCAGTCCTGACCTGTCTCCAATTGAGAATGTGTGGCGCATTAAGCACACCATCCGTCAACGAAGACCTCGTACAATTGCGCAGCTAAAGACCTGCAATAATGGATGAATGGGGGAAAATTCCACTTTCTAAACTTAACAAACTTGTGTCTTCAGTGCCCAAATGCTTAATAAGTGTTATTAGAAGAAATGTTGATGTTTCACAGTTGTAAATACTCGACTGTCCCAACTTTTTTGGAGAGTGTTGCAGTCATCTGGTTTGAAATTACTGTACATTAAAAAAAACAAAAAAACAATGAAATTCACAAGGTAAAAAATCATATAATATGTAGTTGTAGTGCTTTCAATATGGCAAAGGGTGAATATAATTTACAAATCACTCATTTTTGTTTTTATTAACATTTTTCATACTGTCCCAACATTTTGGAATTTGGGTTGTATGATTTACTAACCTATTCACATGTGAAAAGTTATAGTGTATATACAAAAAGATTAATTTGCCTAAACACCGGTTTGATGTAAAAAGTGGTGTAAAAGCAGAATATTAATTGTATGTGGTTGGTGTGTGTGTGTGTGTGTGTTTTAGGGCTGGTTCCTGATAATGAGGTCCGTGTGAGTGTGAAGGCATTAGCTGTCAGCTGTGTGGGGGCAGCAGCAGCTCTTCTGCCAGAGGCTTTCTTTAACAGACTTTACCTGCACCCAATAGATGGACAGCAGCCAGATGGTGAGAAGCATGCTTACAACTAACCCATTTTTTGTTTTATTGAAGTAGAATATATTAAGTTGTGACTTCATATAATGGTGTGTAAATGTGTTGTTTGTGTGAACAGAACAACAGTACATCAGTGATGTACTGCAGTACATTGAACATGGAGACCCTCAGATCAGAGGAGCTACAGCCATCCTGTGTGGGGCTTTAATCCAGGCCATCCATCTGAAGACACGATACAACACAGAGACATGGCTATCACAGATCCACAGCGTCACAAGTGAGAACTACAACTAGAACTCAATCGTTTTCCATGATCCAGACCAACGGTTACCAGTGGGGAACCGTGCCATTCTGTGCTGATCCAGGCTCCTTTTTTTTTTTTTTTTTTTTTTTTTTCTCAAAGCAGCTTTGAAGAAAATCATGCCTTAAGTCTTATATCCTTAAGTGAGCAAGCTTAAGGTGACTGTGGTGAAGAAACAACACACCTTTCAATAGTTAGTGGAGAAAATATAAACCTTGAGAGCTTTACGATAGATGTACATAATACAATATTATTTAGCAGTTTGAGCAAAATCTGAATGGCACACATTTTTTTTTTTTTCCCCCTCTTCCACTGGTTTCACTTTGCATGTAAACTTTAGCAGTCTTCCCAGCTTATACAATGTGCGCAAGTGCTCATACCTGTTTTCATTTCAAGGTCAAAACAGAGAATAACAAGTCTCATGTTATCGGGGGTTTCTTGCATCGTCGTTATTTTTTTTAATAAGCTGGTTTTTGATAGTTATGAGCGTATAGTTGTGCATGTGATCACGCTCTGTGTCGGCTGGGAGAGGCGGGTTGTTAATTGCAACTTGCAGCTGCTGTTTCTGCCTCGATTTGCGCTGTGATGTCAGCGTAAATAATATAACATGCTAGCACCGGCACATGACACAGTCGTTTGGCAAATTCGACAAGCTGTAACACTACAATCAACTTGCCGTTTGCCATCGGTCTTTGAGCTGTCAGCTCGCCTATGTAGACTAGTTGCTCTGTTTTCCTGTGAGCACTCAGCGCCGCCTCTCCGGGGAGGAGACTGTTTCGCAGCTCTCAGTGTTGCATTGCTTGGTTTTAACCACACTTATGTATTTATTTATGTATTGTACGATACATATGATATCAAATCGAGAGTGTCGTATCGAACATTACAATATGATATAATATTATTTTTTACACTTCTAACAATACTGAGAAATCCAGGTGGAGAAATCGTACTGCACAAACTGTTAATCGGTTTGTACCGTACTCCCCGTGTTTCGGACCATTTGGCCCAATGGTTGCGAAGCGCCTATAGACTCAAGCCCTTTCTTCACACGCTTGCTCGATCTCTCATTCTCAGGAAACTCTGTGACACTGGAAGACTTTGTGCCTCTGCTGCAGCGCAGTTTGAAGGATGAATCCTCAGTCACATGTAAAATGGCCTGTGCTGCTGTTAGGGTGAGAAAGCACACGTACACAATCCCCTTGCTTAACCTTCTTTAAACACATGTATATAATGCTAATTACGCCTGAAAGAAAAGGATAACGTGTCATTCAGTTCTGGGAGATTATTATAATATTGTGTGTGTTTACAGCACTGCATCATGGCACTGTGTAGTGGCAGTCTCAGTGAACTGGGTCTGCAGCTGCTCATCGACCTCTTGACCCTAAAAGACTGCTCCTATTGGCTGGTTCGCACTGAGCTCCTGGAAACACTTGCTGAGATAGACTTCAGGTGCGAAGACTCCAGCAGTACCTGTGCTCCAATACACTTCATTTTGAACCTAGATTGTGTTAGATGCAGACACATATGTATATATCAAGCAGCAATACTACGTATAATGGCTTTATAAGGCCCGTTCACAGTTTGTCTTAAGTAAACCTCTGTTTCTGCATGTGCCAGGTTAATAAGTTTCTTGGAGAGA
Organism: Myxocyprinus asiaticus; assembly: GCF_019703515.2. Classification (NCBI taxonomy): domain Eukaryota; kingdom Metazoa; phylum Chordata; class Actinopteri; order Cypriniformes; family Catostomidae; genus Myxocyprinus; species Myxocyprinus asiaticus. The sequence continues at coordinate 14,849,679 of NC_059350.1, forward strand.
AAAACGGAGAAGTTACACAAAGGAGAGCATCACTACACTGGGGTAAACTATCCATCTTTCTCAGATTCATTGGGTAAACCTGACAATTAGGTTCTGTTTTTTGTTTTGTTTGTGTTATCTCTGACTTACACTGAGACCTAGTGGCGTGGATGCACCCTCGTTCAAACGCAATAGTTTTCAGTTACTGATGACATGGTAGGAATTCACAGTTAGCCATGATTAATTTAATCCATGAGTCAAAATGTCCAAGAACATGGTGGTTACTGGGATTAAAGGAATATTTCGGGTTAAATACAAGTTAAGCTCAGTCAACAGCATTTGTGGCATAATGTTGATTTCCACAAATAGTGATTTCAATTTGTCCCTTTGTTTCTTTTAAAAAGGCAAAAGTTAAAGATAGAGTGAGGCACTTACAATGGAAGTGAATGGGGCCAAGATTAATAAATGCTGTAAAAGTATTGTTAGTTCATGTTTTGTTAATGTTTACAACCTTATTGTAAAGTGTTAGCAATTAATTTTGTGTGTTTAAAACATGCTGGATTTGTGCATTTTATTAGTAAAAGGATGTGTGTTTATTTTTATTATTATAAAAAAATGTATTATATTTTTGTATTATATCAGTTGTTAAGGCTGCAGGACAGAGTTCTGAACAATGTTGTGCTTTACCTGCTGGGCGATGAGGATCCACGTGTCAGACACATAGCAGCTAACACCATCAGCAGGTTATCACACACACTTTTTTTTATCCCCCAACCATTCATCACAAATAACACACTTGCATTTTGATCATTCTCTTTCTATCCCTTCTTCTCAGGTTAGTGCCCAGGTTGTTCTATGACTGTGACCAGGCTCAGACAGACCCGGTTGTGGCCATAGCTCGAGATCAGTGCAATGTGTATCTACAACTACTTATGCACGAGACCCTGCCACCATCACAGTTCACCGTCAGCACAATCACACGGTACAGTACACTACAGTCACACTCTATACAGCAGTGTTTCTCAATCCTGCTCCAACACTGCACATTGTAAATGCCTCCCTTATTAAACACATTATATTGATTATCGCACTAATAGAGTGCTCTATGGTCTCAGTTGAGTGAAAATATGATATAAAGCAAGCTGTTCTACATGTGTTTATTGTTTGACACTAATTTAATCACACCAGTGTCCCTGCAGTGCAGTTAGTGTTTAACAGGCAGTTTTCATGTTTATAAGTATACTGTATACACTGGCGGCCAAAAGTTTAGAATAATGTACATATTTTGCTGTTTTGGAAGGAAATTGGTACTTTAATTCACCAAAGGGACATTCAACTGATCACAAAGTATAGTCAGGACATTACTGATGTAAAAAAAAAAATAGCACCATCACTATTTGAAAAACGTCATTTTTGATCAAATCTTGACAGGCCCCATTTCCAGCAGCCATCACTCCAACACCTTATCCTTGAGTAATCATGCTAAATTGCTAATTTGGTACTAGAAAATCACTTGCCATTATATCAAACACTGTTCATTAAATGAAGCTTAACATTGTCTTTGTGTTTGTTTTTGAGTTGCCACAGTATTCAATAGACTGGCATGTCTTAAGGTCAATATTTGGTCAAAAATGGCAAAAAAGAAACAACTTTCTCTAGAAACTCATCAGTCAATCATAGTTTTGAGGAATGAAGGCTATACGATGCTTGAAATTGCCAAAAAACTGAAGATTTCATGCAAAGGTGTACACTACAGTCTTCAAAGACAAAAGACAACTGACTCTAACAAGGACAGAAAGAGATGTGGAAGGCCAGATGTACACCAGAGTCGCTAGTTTCACATGTCCTCAGCTGTCAGCTTCATTGAATTCTACCCGCTCAACACCAGTTTCATGTACAACAGTAAAGAGAAGACTCAGGGGTGCAGGCCTTATGGGAAGAATTGCAAAGAAAAAGCCACTTTTGAAACAGAAAAACAAAAAGAAAAGGTTAGAGTGGGTAAAGAAACACAGACATTGGACAACAGATAATTAGAAAAGAGTGTTATGGATCATAACCCCATTGAGCTTTTGTGGGATCAGCTAGACTGTAAGGTGCGTGAGAAGTGCCCGACAAGACAGCCACATCTATGGCAAGTGCTACAGGAAGCGTGGGGTGAAATGTCACCTGAGTATCTGGACAAACTGACAGCTAGAGCACCAAGGATCTGCAAAGCTGTCATTGCTGCACATGGAGGATTTTTTGATGAGAACTCTTTGAAGTAGTTTAAGAAGTTCTGAATTTTTTTTTCAATTTGTAATAGTAATTTTTCATGTTATTAATGTCCTGACTATACATTGTGATCAGTTGAATGCCACTTTGGTTAATAAAAGTACCAATTTCTTTCCATAAGACCAAACTTTTGGTCGCCAGAGTACTTGAATTTTATCTTATACATCATGTGATGTGCTTCACTGCAGAACGTACCGCGGTTACAGCCTGTGTCAGAGTGCACCGGATATTACCATGGAGAACAATTTGTCTCGGGTCATCACTGCCATCTCACATGCCCTCACATCTTCCACTTCCAGAGCTATGACAGTGAGTCAAGTCACTTTTAGTTGTGTAGTGCTTTTCACAATACACATAGTTTCAAAGCAGCTTTACAGAAAATTATGCTGTTATGTCTGAAATGTCTAGGGCTGTCATGATTATGAAATTTGGCTAACGATTAATTGTCAAACAAATCTTTTTTTGATTTTGACGATTAATTGTCTCTTTTAGGGCTTTCATGATTAATTGTCAAGCAAATTGGCTACATTTCTAAAGGTGTTTGTATATTTCATACACCCTTAAAAAGTAATTTTTTTATATTTAACTTCATATACTGTAAATTTATAAAATCAAAAGTTAATGCAGTATGAAGTAACATTAACTAACAATAAACAATTTTATTTTTACTAACTAACATTAACAAATATTAATAAATGCTGTTAAAAATATATTGTTCATTGTTAGTTCATGATACCTAATGCATTAACTAATGTTACAAATGGAACCTTATTGTAAAGTGTTACTAGTGTTTTAAATTATCGTATTCGTCTGAATCGAGGTTAAGGTCTATTATAGGTTAAAGTACTAAACAATTATCCTTGTTTCTATCATACTTTAAAATATTTTTGATGACTTGAGGCATGAAAAAATTGTGCATCGTCTGGTTTTAAGTGTAGCATCCAGTTCACCTCTGAGCTTTGGCATGTTCGAACTTTTAAACACAAACAAAATAATCTTTCTACTGAATATTATCTTTTTCAGTTTGGCTGTTGTGAGGCTCTGTGCCTTCTATCTAGCACCTTTCCAGTGTGCACCTGGAGCACAGGCTGGCACTTTGGCTTTGTGAGCTCTTCTGTCTTTCATCTTAACCGCTCAAGCCAGTACCGCAGCAGAGGACGATCCTTCAGGTACACACAAACAAATACACACACTATAGGGATATTTCACCCAAAAGAATGAAATTCTCTCATCATATACCCTGTCATGCCATCCCAGATGTGTATGACTTACTTTCTTCTGCTGAACACAAAGATTTTTAGAAGAATATATCAGCTCTGTAGGTCCTTACAATACACGTGAATGGTGGCCAGAACTTTGAAGGTCCAAAAAGCACATAATGGCAGCATAAAAGTAATCCACACAACTACAGTGGTTAAATCCATATCTTCAGAAGCGGTATGATAGGTGTGGGTGAGAAACAAATCAGTATTTAAGTATTCTCCTTCCTGCTCAGTAGGTGGCGATATGCAAAAAGAATGTGAATCGCCAAAAACAAAAAAGAATGTGTGAAGTGGAGATTTATATTAAAAAAGATGAGCTGAAATATTTTTCTAAAAATCTTCAGTTGTGTTCAGCAGAAGAAAGTCATACACATCTGGGATGGCGTGAAGATGAGTAAATGAGAGAATCTTTATTTTTGGTTGAACTATCCCTTTAAATAATGGTATGGCTGGATCTTTGCCTGCTTTTTGCTGTGTAGTGTATCTCTATTTGTGTAGTAAAACATGAACCTTGCAGCAATAAGTCTTGCTAAAGTGTTATCTATCCATGTCTCTCTTTCCGTAGTCTCTGTCAGCCTGGCAGTTTGAGTAATGAGGAGATACGTAAGTCTCTGACAGTGGGCGTGGCCAGTATGGTTCTGTCTCTGCTCTCCTCCGCCTGGTTTCCACTTGATCTCTCTGCTCATCAGGCTGCTCTGCTGCTGGCTGGAAACCTTCTTGCAGGTAAACACTCATTTACACAGTTTAAGTGTGCTTTTCATTGATTTAACGAAAACTCTTAAAAGCATTCCTCGGAGGCCTGCGTGCATGTTGAATAACAGTTTAGTGACCAAAGCATTATTAACTATCCTTTTATGCTTGTCTATATTAAAGATGTTTGTTTCCCCACCTGTTTTATTGAAGCTGTTGCACCACAGTGCATGAAGAGTCCAGGGACAGGTGAGGAGGAATCTAGCTCCGCCCCCTCCAAGCAAGAAGAGCCATGGCCTGGTCTCAATGACCGATCTCTGGTTGTTATGGTGGAGCAGCTGTTCTCACACTTGCTGAAGATCCTGAACATCTGCGCCCATGTGCTGGATGACACGCCCCCAGGCCCTGCTGTCAAGGTAAAATAAGCATTTAAAGGGGTCATGAAGTGCTATTTTTTTTATAATTTTATTATCTTCCTTGAGGTCCAATGATAATGTTATAAAAAAATAATTTGCACCAAAACAGTCACAATTTAGTAATATATGATCGTTTTCCACCCTGTTTTTGGCCCTCTGTCTGAAACGCTTGGTTTTGTCCTAAGCGCCACCTTAAAACTTCAGTGTAAATGCCCACTGTTATGATTGGCTAAAATCATGCAGCCTCTCAAATTCAGCAAACTCAATCGGAAGAGAATGAACCTCGACATTTTAAAACAAAATTGCAGTGTTTACACATAATGTACATCTAACAAATTGTGTCTGAATATATTAAACTGTTCATCTCAAGCACAGCTTTTAAAACTCAGCACCATAAAATATCAAACAGTCATGAGATTTGAAATATTCAAGAATGAAACGGTTTACTTAAGATTTTGAAGTGTTTTAAACTGCCCCATCCTTCAATAGCAGTTCCTTTGCAAAGCTGGAATCATGTTATGATGGTTCACAAACAATCAACACTGACATGAGCTGAAAAAAACCGAACACATCATAGTCTAAAGCACAATGAAATTATGCACACACATACTCAAGGGGCACTGAGGTGCGCATTGCCGGAAATACACTGAAACGGTCAAAGACATCCTATGTTTACACATACCAACAATGAAAAATAGCACAGATAGGCGAAAGAACGCATCCATGATGCATTTGTGCTCAAAGCAACACAGGCAGCAGCTGAATGAAAGAGAATTGCTTCTCCCTTTCAGATTTGAAACATAATGCCGCGTCGAGATACATGACAGCAATCAAAGAGTCTGTGTAGTTCATGTTCATATACAGACTAATTCAATAGTCCAGATGTTTTTTATTAGATAATTAGCCACGGAAGGCCTGCTCTCTTGACTTGAACTGCGCGCCAGTGGGCAGGGGTACGGGTGCAATGACACATGTTGTGGGATGTGTAAATACAAATGAGCAATGTGTCATGATGTCACAAACAGACAGATTTCAAAACGAGACGTTTCAGCAGGGAGGCAACTATAAATGCTTCACAGAAAGTTCACAGAAATTTACAATATGTTTTTATAGTACAGTTACCTCTTATATATCTAAATATCAAGGAAAATTTGATTCTCCAGTTCATGACCCCTTTAAAAACTGATGATATAAACCAGTGTTGAGTGTAATCTAATTACAAAGTAATTAGTTACTGTAATCAAATTATTTTTTTGTCAAAAAAGCAGTGTAATGCATTACATTTTAAATTCTTGTAATCAGATTAGTTACTGACTTTCAATTAATTTATTACTTTTAAGTACATTATAGGGTTATGCTTATTTCTAATATATTATTTATGTAGAATACATGAGTTATGGCCCCGTAACAATCATTATGAAGGAGAAATGTAAGGTGCTGAGTGTATGACTTGTGTGTAACCATGAACAAGAAAGAAAAATAAACATTATATATTTTTTGAGCTGAAAAGTGTTTTAGAAAGGAACTTAAATATAAAGTAATTAGTAATGTAATTACTTTTTTGACAAAGTAATCAGTAAAGTAATTTGATTACAATTTTACAGAAATAATTTGTAGTGGATTACTATTTTTAAGTAACTTGCCCAACTCTAGATATAACATATCAGTAATATTTAATTAATGTAATATTTAGGGCTCCCATAGTCATGGAAAACTTGAAAATATCAGGGAATTTTAAAGGTGTGATTTCCAGGCCTGGAAAAGACATATACAAAATATACAATTTTCTATGTATTTTCAAACGTAAAATATTAAGTAGGCTAGAAATTCATTTTTGTGAGTGTGATCACTATTAAATTATTCGTAAAATCCTATAATCACAAATGAGAATAACAATGGAAATTCATTGGTCAAAAGAGGTGGGAACCCTGAATATTTAATTTAAATATTTAGTATTTACTCACTCAATTGTACCCTCCAATTTCAAGCTTCACTATTTCTGTTAATCCTTTCTCCAGGCCACTTTGCCCTCATTGGCAAACACTCCGTCTCTCAGTCCGATCAGGCGGAAGGGTAAAGAAAAGGAGATGAGTGAGCCGAGTGCTACCCCCATGAGCCCAAAGAAAGGAGGAGAGACCAACACAGGTACAGTGACCATACAGATAGAAACAATGCTCTAAATAGACAAGCATAATGGGTATCCAGCATCTCTGGTCTCATTCATTAATTGTTAATTGTGTATCTTGCACTTTGTTTTCATACAGGCAGAGCGGCAGACAGCACAGCAACTGCTGCGGTTAACAAGTCCACCACTCTGGGCAGCTTTTACCACCTCCCCACGTACCTGAAGCTGTATGATGCACTGAGAGCCACTCAAGCCAACTACAAAGTCAGTCTGCATTAATTATTTCATTTTATTTCAGATAATTTTGTTTCTCATTTAAAAATATTGTGAATATGTAAAACCAATCTACAAGACTGAAACTTGTCATCCTTTGATGTTTTAAGCACGACCTGCCAGTGACAAAATAGCCCAAGATTGTAGTCAACTTAAGTCGATTTAAAAAAATGTGTTTTACTAGAACACATGGATACAATGTGGATTCATCTTGCTTGCACTGTTTTGTTTTCATTTTCAAGGTCACATTAGATCTCCACAACACCAATGAGAAGTTTGGTAGTTTCCTGCGGTCAGCGCTTGATGTCCTTTCCCAGCTGCTTGAGTTGGCCACCTTGCATGATATAGGAAAAGTATGACTTTTTTTAAGCTAATAAAAGCTTATTGCCATCTTGTCAAGGAACTGATGTATGATGTCTGAGTGTTTACGAGTGGATGTCAAGAATAAAATTTCACCCTGTATTTATCTGCCCAGTGTGTGGAAGAGATCCTGTGTTACCTCAAGTCCTGTTTCTCACGAGAACCGACAATGGCTACTGTGTGTGTTCAACAGGTCAGGCACATACAGATATATTTAATTCGGTCCCACTTTATATTAGGTGTTTTTAACTACTATAAACTAACATTAAAACACATACAATACAATGTATTTTTTGTGTTACTATATGTTGTTCTGCAAAATTCTTACAAGATTTTCATTTGCTGCTCTTGAGGTTGAGCTTCTGGTAGGTTTAGGAGGATTAGGGTTAGGTTTAGGTTAATAGTGTAACTACAAATGTAATTGAATGCATACTATAAATGTAAGTGCAAGCATTTGATACATATATACATAATAAGCATTTGATACATATACATAATAAGTATATTGTATCAAATGCTTAAGTACATAGTAGTTAAAGACACCTAATAGTGAGATCAGAGATTTAAACGTTTCACTTTTTGCTCTTTACCTTAAGCTGTTGAAGGCATTGTTTGGGACCAACCTTGCATCTCAGTACGAGGGAGCCTCATCTCAAACGTGTCGGTCCCAGGGCAAGGCCCTCCGGCTCGGTTCGACCAGTGTGAGGCCTGGCCTCTATCATTACTGCTTCATGGCCCCATACACACACTTTACCCAGGCCCTTGCAGACGCCAGCCTCAGAAACATGGTGCAAGCTGAACAAGAACAGGATGCCTCTGGGTAAGGGAAAGAGTACCTATTAATACTAATGAACATAATTAAGAGGACTATTATTTGTTACTGTACATGTCATCTCTGTTGGTTTGTACTGTAGGTGGTTTGATGTCATGCAAAAAGTATCCAATCAGTTGAGGTCAAGCATCACCAATGTCACTCGCCATCGAGGAGACAAGGTAAGCTGTCTCCAAAAAACATGGCTAAAATTAAAATATCGCATTAAAAATTCTAAGGGTGGCCTGGTGGGGCTAGTAGTTCAGATTTTTACTTGCACTGCCAAAATTTTCATTGGCCCCATCACAAAAAAAAGAAAAGATTTTATTTTTGCAATGTATTTTTATGCGTGTCGGAAAACTTCAGATCTTTAGTAAACGTTATGTTTTCTAAACAAATAAACCTACTAACTTCATACAGAAATTTGCTGTTATGTACAAATTTGCTGTACTGTTATTTTTATCAACTGGCCCAAAACACTCTCACACTAGCCCCTATCAGCGGGCCATCTTTCTTGTTAAACCCTGATTGCTATCTCTGGAAAATAGATATCCCAGTGTTTTAGGGATGCTGACATTTTTTGTGCTAGGACGTAGGGATGCACCGATAGGAAAATTTTTGTCCAATACCGATTTTAACAAAAAAGCCATAGGCCGATACAGATATTTTGCCACTTTATTTTGTCATTAGATCAGTAGTTTTACTTTGGAATTATGCTTTAAAAATGTACAAAGAGGTAAAAAACTTTTTCACTGTTCTAACAATAAATAATTTCCATTGAACATGGATTGGATCTGTTGAACACTTGACAGGCCAACATTTTTAAGAGAGCCCCACTAAAGATAAATATAAGATAAAAATAAAAAGATAACTAAATATGATAACATGATGATTGATATGACAATCATCATTTGTTATTTTGTATTTTTTGCATTTCAAAACAGAACTCGCATTTAACATGTATGTACTTTATATGATAGAACATTACAAATTCATACTATGCATATTTCCACGGAAATGTCAACCACATCATGGAAAAATCAAAAGTTTAAACAAACAAAATCCCCTTTTAAATTCTACTCTCACTGAGCACTTTATTAGGATCACCTGTACACCAACTTATTCATGTGATTATCTAATCAGCCAGTCATGTGGCACTAGTGCCAAGCATAAAACCATGCAGATAAAGGTCAGGAGTTTCAGTTAATGTACACATTAACAATCAGAATTGTGAAAAAATGTGATCTCAGTGATTTAGACCATGGCATGATTGTTGGTGTCAGATGGGTCTGGTTTGAATATTTCTGTAACTGCTGATATCCTGGGATTTTCACACACAACAGTCTCGAGAGTTTACTCAGAATGGTGCCAAAACCAAAAAACATCCAATGAGCGACAGTTCTGCAGACAGAAACGCCTTGTTGATGAGAGAGGTCAACAGAGAATGGACAGACTGGTTCAAGCTGACAGAAAGGCTATGGTAACTCTGTACAATTATAGTGAGCAGAATCTCAGAATGCACAACACGTCGAACTTTGAGGCGGATGGGCTACAACAGCAGAAGACCACGTCGGATTCTGTTTCTGTCAGCCAAGAACAGAAATGTTTCCAACATCTTGTGGAATCCATGCCACAAAGAATTGAGGCTGATTTGAGAGCAAAGGGAGGCTCTACCAAGTATTAGAATAGAGTTCCAAATAAAGTGCTAAGTGAGTGTAAATTATAGTGGCATAATGGACAATGGATGATGCCATCCAGACCGCTAGAGGGTGCCGCTGGCTCACACAGTGCTGACTGAAGTGCTGAATGCAGAAACGCAGTCTTTTAAGGTTAAGTAATCGCACAAGGCCATATTGTGATTTCAATCTTATTTCCATCAATAATGCAGCATTAATGGATATCATACTAATGTATCAATTCAAAGTCTGCTGGTTTTAAAGTGTTTTAGATGGTTTCTCTCATCATGTATCCTATAGGTATGTGCCTGTCATGTCCGTTTATGGTGTTTTTTTTTGCGCATTAACATAAGAACGAGAGAGAATAAAAAAAAAAAAAATGAATGTTACATGTTTTTAGAAGTGCCAACCCTTCTACATATTGTGGCTATTATTATTTCTAGATTGTACATTGACATTTTACAAAATGTGTAACTAATTAAGGATAAATCAACTGTCGTTTTTTCATATCTGCATTTTCATTCTTATTACGATATGCCAATGTTTTTCATGTGATAAATAATTGGCCGATAAATATCGGCAGCTGATACATTGGTGCATCCTTACTAGGAAGTAAAAAAAAATTACTAAAACAGTTGGAGGATGGAGGTGTCTGGGGTGTATTTACTGAGAGACAGAACCAAGTGGATGAGTGGATCACACTGTACCTGGACCTCTCACTGCAGTAAAAAGCATTTTGTGTGTGTCTGATTGTGAACTCCATCATGTGTTTCAGAATGCTATTCATAATCACATCCGCTTGTTTGAGCCTCTGGTGATAAAGGCTCTGAAACAGTACACCACCAGCACCTCAGTGGCCCTGCAAAGACAGGTGCTGGATCTACTTACCCAACTAGTGCAACTCAGAGTTAACTACTGCCTGCTTGATTCAGATCAGGTGAGACAATTAGACCCGCTTCCTGTGAATGAATTAGACTACTGAATCGACATGCCTTTTTCCTTTTTGCTTTTTCCAGTTAGTCTGGCAACTAAAATGTATTCACCACAGTCATCTGATTGCACAGCCTAGATGCTGCAGCAATGCAAACATTTCACCAGCCTCTGGTTGTTTCAGGTGTTCATTGGTTTCGTGCTAAAGCAGTTTGAGTATATTGAAGTGGGGCAGTTTAGGTAAGACCCTCTGCACTCACAACAACATACACTCAAATGCACACACTTAGATCTGCTAATATTGTAAGCATGCACTAAATAAATGTGATTTTGACATAGTTGCGCACGCGTGTGTGTGTGTGTGTTTATGTGTTTATGTAGGGACTCGGAAGAAATTGTGCCCAACATTTTCTTCTTTCTGGTTCTGCTGTCGTATGAACGCTACCACTCCAAACAGATCATCAGCATCCCAAAGATTATTCAGCTGTGTGATGGCATCATGGCGAGCGGCAGGAAGGCGGTAACACATGGTGAGTAGAATTGCAACACACTCACTTATTCACATCTAGAGAAAGGAAAAAAATTAATAAGCGTGAGCTAGGAGACAGATTATAGAATTTTCTTTTTTTAATATAGGGTAACAACAGTCTAAATTAAACGAGACTAGAGACAAAAAAAAAAAAAATATATATATATATATATATATATATATATATATATATATATATATATATATATAATAAACTATAGATCTTACTTGATATTTATCTTATACACCTTTTAAATGATCTATGTGCTCCAAAGTATAGGAACATTTCCCTTAAAGGGAAAGTTCACCCGAAAATGAAAATTCTCTCATCATTTACTCACCCTTATGCCATCCCAGATGTGTAAGACTTTCTTTCTCCTGCAGAACACAAAAAAAGATTTCTAGAAGAATATCTTAGCTCTGTAGGTCCATACAATGCAAGTGAATGGTGGCCAGAATTTCACTTGCATTGGCCATTGTGAATTGTGGCCACCATTCACTTGCATTGTATGGACCTACAGAGCTGAGATATTCTTCTAGAAATCTTTTTTGTGTTCTGCAGGAGAAAGAAAGCCTTACACATCTGGGATGGCATGAGGGTGAGTAAATGATGAGAGAATTTTCATTTTATTATATTGATAATCCTAATAGGACCAAGTTCTTAATGGTGGTTCATTTATCAGGTGTCAAATTAATTGAGTCAATTGAAAATATGATTCTGTTGTAAACCTTTCTTTTCCTCCTTTTTCATTTCCCAGCAATCCCTGCTCTGCAGCCTATAGTGCACGACTTGTTTGTGCTGCGTGGCTCTAATAAAGCTGACGCAGGAAAGGAGTTGGACACTCAGAAGGAGGTGGTGGTGTCCATGCTGCTACGCCTTATACAACACCATCAGGTAACACTTACCTCTGTGATGATCTATGTTGGGTTTTGAAGTGGTTTAAAGGCAATATGAAATGCGTTTCGGAGTGAAACAGGAAATTCAATAAAAAATATAGGACGGCACTCAATTTTATCCATTGGGAATTGAATGGATTGTAAAAAACTTGCCATTCCATTATGACATTTTTATAATTGATTATGAAGACAAAATGTAGATGTTTCATTTTTGCGGGGATAATGGGCACTGATCTTAGTGATCATGCACAATTAAGACTAGAAATTTTTATTCAGAAAATAAATAGTTTTGATTTTATGTTGACTTTAACCTTGTGCTGTGGTGTAATCGTGTGTGTGTGTGTGTGTGTGTAGGTTCTGGAGATGTTTATTCTGGTCCTGCAGCAGTGCCACAAAGAGAATGAAGATAAGTGGAAGAGGCTTTCACGACAAATTGCTGACATCATCCTGCCGATGATTGGCAAACAACAAGTGTGTTTCAGTCTGATTATCTAATCTTCTGTCATCAGCCTGACATCTTGATACGTTGTGTTGTCAGTGCAGTTGCATCTCCTATTTAGATTTCTATGTTGAACGGATTTGCAGTTTTTAGGATTTTTTTTTTATTCTGCAAGCAGTTTGCTATAGTATTCTCAGGGATGAGTGTGGATTTTAAGGATTTGCTGCTGTATGTTTGACAGATGCACCTGGACTCTCATGAGGCACTGGGAGTGTTGAACACCCTGTTTGAGACAGTGGCTCCCTCCTCACTGCGGCCGGTGGACATGCTGCTGAAGAGCATGTTCATCACACCATCTACCTTGGTGAGAATCCTCACTTAGGTATTTGTAGGCCCACACAGACTCTGCGCCTACAGAACACTGATGAAAACTCAGCAGATTTTTGCATCATTCACAAAATTTGTATCCTCCAATAAATATGTTTTTTCTCATTATAACTGAATGTTACAGAGCCCCTTAGAGGACATGGTGTAAATTTTTCTTCTGAAATAGTTTTGCGTTTCCTCACAATAAATTTACCTTGGTTTTAACCATATTTTAAAACATTTGTAATACAGGAAGATAATAACTATGGTAATAAAAATCTTAATTTTGTGGTTATTATTGTTTTACTATACAAATACCATAGAATAGATTAACTGTGGTTTTACTGTAGTGATATTGTAGACTGTAGTAACCATAGTTTTTGGCAGAAAACATTTTCCTAATATTTTAGGAACCATGACTCTTGTAAGCTAACCATATTTTGTTTTGTTTTTTGGCGGAAACCATGGTTTACTATAGTAATATTGTAGTAACTATGAAAAGTAAGTTAAGTAATCATGTTTTGTTTTTTTTTGCGGTATAACAACAGAACATGCATTTTAATACAGACTATTGTTTACATATATTAACCATGGTTTTAATATAGGTTAACCATGGTAATTCCATAATCACAAAATTCTGATTTTTATTACCATTGTTTTTTTTCCTGAATTATTACTATGGTTTTACTATGAATATCAATGTTAAAATATGGTTACTATAGTAAAATCATGGTCAATTTATTGTGAGGGAACGCAAAACTATTGCGAGGGCATACAACAACTTATTGCATGCAAAGCGTATTGCTGAAAAAGGGGCTCCGTAGAATTTAGAAAGACTTCTGAATAAATTTCGCTCACAAAAAATATTTTGACTAATCAGCTAGCAATTAAGTGTAGTGCTCTCAACTCTGTTTAACACATGTTAAAATGTTTAAATTAGGGCTGTCAACCTTTTTTTTAATTTTTTTATCTAATTAATTACATGCTACGCCGATCAATTATTAAAATTAATCACAAAAATCAATATTTGCTGAGAAAGGTCCTCAAATAAAAATTATTAAATATCTGATTATTTAATAATTGTAAATAATTATATTTCAATGTTATATTACATTATTGTGGCAGACAAGTAAAGCATTTATTAGATAATACAAAAAGTGGCTTTAGAAGGCAGTATATTATTTCCATATCACTGAACACATCTTTGGCCCACAGTCTACAGAATTCCATTTTGCAATTGAATTTATCAATCTGTCTGAGATAGGCTTATTATAAGGGCTTTTCTAAAGACGCGTCTATGTACACATGCGTGAGACGGGTGCTTTTGAACCGTCTCACTTTGGTTATGTTGCAGGGCCATATCTGGGGTGAGCTTTGTCCCCCAAAATAATCTCTATGCCCTCCCAGGCACAAGTGAAGCAGACAGTTGAATTGGATCAGCCCTAACCCTAACAAAATGTGCTGGAATTTAAGACATGCGTCAACAGAAGATGTATCTCATTGCCACCCTAAAGTACCCGTTCTAGATCTGGGCCTGTTGTGTCATAAACACAGCATTTTTTGGTTACTGTGTCAATTTAAACATAATCTCAAGACCCCTGCAGTTGTAGTTGCACTCTGTCCAGCTGTGTTTGATCGCAATAACGCGTCCTCATCTTGTGCTATTTGCTGTCAGTGTAGTTTATTGCCTGTACAGCTGGAGTTGTGCTTACTGCCCCCTGATGACTTAGACTCGTAAAAACATGAATGTGGTACTTCAAGCTTGAATTACTCGGATGGTAGGAAAATTCCTTATTACAATCCAGGGGCATGATTAATTGCGTAAAAAAAAATTAACACTATGTTTTTACATAATTAATCTAACTGAATTGATGTGTTAATTCGTGAGCCCTAGTTTAAATCAGGTTTCCATGTGGCCTTCTGTTGTTTAATGAACTTTTGCTATAGATGAAATTGTTGTTTATTGCATGGGCTGGAAAGTAGTTGCCAGTACCAAGTAATCATGTGAAGTTATTCATTATGTCCCTGTGCTTCCTATAGGCATCAGTGGGCACGGTGCAGTTGTGGGTGTCTGGCATTCTCGCCATCCTGCGTGTTCTCATCTCGCAGTCCACAGAGGACATCATTCTGTCTCGTATTCAAGAGCTTTCACTGTCACCAAACTTTCTCTCCTGTCCCACTATTCACCAACTCCGAGAAGATGACCCTTCTCCCCCTGTTGCCCAGCCCACTACCATGGAAGAGACCAATGGGGAACCCCAGCGCTTCCCACCTGAGGAAACCTTTGCCAGGTAAGTGCTGATCCTGTGAAGCCACTGTTTTTCGAAATAATTATAGCCTACAGGCCTTTCTACCTTTCTCTTACTTCCTCATTCTCTCTCTCTCACTCGATCTGTCTCTCCCTCCATCTCTCTCGTCCTCTGTCAGGTTCTTATTGCAGTTGGTGGGGGTATTGCTGGATGATATTGCCACCAAGGAGGTGAAGGTTGACATGAGTGAGCAACAGCACACTTTTTACTGTCAGCAGCTGGGTACACTGCTCATGTGTCTCATCCACATCTTCAAATCAGGTACACACACCTACAGAGCCCATATATAGCCATATACATCTTTATTTAAATTCTGAAATTTTCAACTACATGACCCATAATCTCACACTCTTCCAATTCAGGAATGTTCCGGCGTATCACGGCAGCAGGAAGCAGACTGCTGAAGGCAGAGGGAGTGGAGGGATGTAGTTTTTATACCCTGGAAGGTCTGAATGGGCTGGTTATCCAGCTCATCACCACACACCCGTCTCTAGTCCTGCTCTGGTGTCAGGTCCTTCTCATCATCAACTACACCAACTATACCTGGTGGTCAGAGGTGCATCAGACGCCCAGGTCAGATGACACACCAACAGCCTAAAGACAAATGCTGTTTATTGGGATAGTTCACCCAAAAATGACAATTATATCATCATTTACTCATGTTGTTCCAAACCTTTTTGGAATTCATTTTTATGAGGAACTAATTGCATACTTTAGAAAACAATGACTTTAGGAAACTGAAAAGTAAAAGTGTGGAAGTAAAAATCTTGGTAGTTTTAGGAAAACTAATGCTAATTCAGTGTGTATAGGGTAAAGAACAAATTGGCCTGCCACAGGTTGCCCGTGATAAGTAAGGCTTGAAATTGCTACTTGTAAGAGGCAAAGCCTGCGGTTAATCAGTTCTTGTTTTTTAATCACATGGTTTTATTTCCTTTTAATTCACTTTTTTTTTTCTCCCCGTTACTCCATCAGGAGACACAGTCTGTCCAGTACTACACTGCTGAGTCCGCACTCATCTGGAGAAGAGGAGAGACCAGAAGGAAAACTGGCCATGTGTAACAGAGAGATTGTCAGACGAGGGGCCCTTATTCTCTTCTGTGACTACGTGGTGAGATTTCTAAAGCAACGTTTACCATTTTTTGAACAGAAAGATCCTGAAGAGCTTAGAATTGAGCTTTGTTTTTGGTTAAAGCAGTAAGTAATGAGAAGAAATGTGTTGCAGTGATTGTACCACTTATAAGGTGTGTTTTTAAATACAACACGAAGCAGATTTTGCAATGTACAATGGCAAGAAAAAGTATGTAAACCCTTTGGAATTACCTGCATTAAAATCTGGCTTTATATATATATATAAACACAATCTGTTATAACTAATACACACAAATTATTGTAATGTTCTTGTGTATATTGAGCTAATTAGAGTTGGCAAACCTGGCATCCAATTAATGAAATGAAATTGGAGGTGTGGGTTACAGATTCTTTGACTTATAAAAGCACTCAAATATATTAATTATACTATTCACAAGAAGCATCTGCTGGCGTGGACCGTGCCTCACAAAAAAAAAGATCTCAGAAGACCTACGATCAAAAATTGTTGCTTTACATAAAGCTGGAAAGGGTTACAAAGTTGTCTCGAAGAGCTTAGGCCCCATTTCCACCTGGTATTACGATGCGTCTCGGGTAATCCGGTCACATGTGGTCAGGTGAGACACATCACTGTTTACACCTGGTCGTTTAAATGTGCCTCCTGTGACCACTTGTGTTCGGATTCGGAGGGGAGGATCTCTGTTTCATGATGACATACATCAATCACTGTGTCAGTGTGTTACTGCATGTTAATAAAGCACAATAAAGGGGGCCTGGGGAGCTCAGCGAGTATTGACGCTGACTACCACCCCTGGAGTCGCGAGTTCGAATCCAGGGTGTGCTGAGTGACTCCAGCCAGGTCTCCTAAGCAACCAAATTGGCCCGGATGCTAGGGAGGGTAGAGTCATTTGGGGTAACCTCCTTGTGGTTGCGATTAAGTGGTTCTCGCTCTCAATGGGTGGTAAGTTGTGCGTGGATTGCGGAGAATAGTATGAGCCTCACATGCTGTGAGTCTCCGCAGTGTCATGCACAGTGAGCCATGTGATGAGATGTGTGGATTGAGAGTCTCAGAAGCGGAGACAACTGAGACTTGTCCTCCTCCACCTGGATTGAGGTGAGTAACCACGCCACCGCGAGGACCTAGTAAGTAGTGGGAATTGGGCATTCCAAAATTGGGGAGAAAAGGGAAAAAAATAATAATAAATAAAGCGCAATAAAGTAAGAAAAGACAAAAAAAGTGTGGAAAAAAAACGGTGTGCTGTCTCTCCCAGATGCGGTTGAAATGTAATCTAAGCACCAACGCAACAGGTCAAGCAGAATTATCCGTTATTTTAGTAGATTACCTGTATTAAAGGAGCTTCAGGTGTTCGTGCTTGTCATCTGTGTTGATTTCAGACACACAAAAGGAGATCCATGAAACTCTCTGATTGTGTATGTATCCGCTTTTTAAACTTTTCCTATCGGACGGTTATTTCCTTTTAAAGCTGCTCGTAAAAGGCAAAGTTTAAACTCTTGTTTTAGCGCAGTGGCTGATTGACAGGGGAGGGGTGGCACTTCACTGCTGCTGGGACACATACAAGACGGATTAGCGTTTACACCTCAAATGTGATCTTGTCACCTGCGTTTTTGACCATATTCGTATGTTGTTTTTGTGCTCCGATCACATAATGATTTAGACCTGTGTTTAGGGCTGACCACATGTGATTGGATCACCCGAAATGCATCTTAATACTAGGTAGAAACAGAGCCTTAGATATTCATATGTCCACAGTTAGACAAATTGTCTATAAATGGAGATGATATAGTACTGTGGCTACTCTCCATGGAAGTGGCCGTCCAGCCAAGATGACTCAAAGAGCACACCACTGAATGTAACAAATGAGGTCACAAAGAACCCTATAGTGACAGCTAAAGACTTAATGGAATCACTGGAACTGGTTAACATCTCTGTTCCTTAGTCTATTATACGGAAAACATAACAACAGGCATGGTGTCCATGGCAGAACACCATGAAGGAAGTCACTGCTTTCCAACAATAACATTGCTGCAATCCTGAAGTTTGCCAAAGACCACCTTGACACTCCACAACGCTACTGAGAAAATGTTTTGTGGATTGATGAAACTAAGGTTGAATTGTTTGGGAAGAACCCGCAGCACTACGCATGGTATAAAAAGGGCACATCATACCAACATGAAAACATCATTCCAGTGGTGAAGTACGGTGGAGGGAGCATCATGATTTGGGGCTGGTTTGCTGCTTCGGGGCATGGACCGCTTGCCATCATCCAGGGGAAAAAATAATTCCCAAGTTTATCAAGATATCCTACAGGATAGTGTCAGGGTGGCTGTACACCAGCTGAAGCTCAATAGAAGTTGGGTGATGCCGCAGGACAGTGACCCTAAACATAGAAGAAAATGCACTACAGAATGGCTTCAAAAAAAGAAAATCCACCTTTTGGAGTGGATCAGTCAGAGCCCTGACCTTAACCCAATAGAGATGCTGTGGAATGACCTCGAGAGCCGTTCACACTAGATATCCTAAGAATATGGCTGAGCTGAAGCAGTTCTGTAAGGAAGAATGGTCCAAAATTCCTTCTGAACGTTGTCCAGGACTAATTCTAGAGTCTTTTGAAAAAAGTGATTTTTGCAATTCCGCTTGGTTTCACTAGTGGGTCAAAAATTGCAATTCTTCTACCATGTAATTTAAAATTGAAACTTTAGCACAGACTAGGATACATTTTAAAGGACTTGAATTCTTTTTCTTTTTAACTTATATTTTCTTATATTTTTTCATTCTCCATCTCTTTCCTGTTTCAGTGTCAAAACCTGCATGACTCTGAGCATCTGACATGGCTGACAGTAAATCATGTGAGTGATCTGATCAGTCTTTCCCATGAGCCACCAGTGCAGGATCTCATCAGTGCAGTTCATCGAAACTCTGCGGCCAGCGGCCTCTTCATACAGGCTATACAATCACGCTGTGACAACCTTTCTACTGTATGTACACAAATACTCACTAACTTATTTCTGTTTCTTTCTGTTGTTATCTTTTTGGTAACCGGTGTATTAAATGTGTAAATGTGCAGCCTGTGATGCTAAAGAAGACTTTGCAGTGTCTGGAAGGCATTCACCTCAGTCAGTCTGGGGCTCTGCTTATGTTATATGTGGACAAACTACTCAACACACCGTTCCGTGTGCTGGCTCGAATGGTGGACACACTCGCCTGTAGACGTGTGGAGATGCTGCTGGCCGAGACCTTACAGGTAAAACACATACACACAAATGCACCAAATTCATAAATATTTTTAAAAGATTTGATGCCACAAAGACTGCAAATCTAGTGACTAGTTGTTTCTCAGACTTACTCATGGTAGCAACATAAAACCTTAAAAACTTGGGTTTTTTCCTGGCTGACTGATTAAAAACACCTGTTTCTAATCATTTTGCACCTTGACTCCCAGAAATTGTGTGGAAGCCAGCCAGTCAAATCGGCGTTAGCAATTTTTGGAAATCTTTTGCCATGTTTGTGAACAATATGCATTAGATAGCACGTACATGGTCCATTAGGCAGTCCGTAGTTGTGCCTGTGGTATATTACAGTTGAAAATACTACTAATTATAATTTCCATCTCATTGTAGAATAGTATAGCTCAGCTACCTCTGGAGGAGCTCGACAGGATTCAGCAGTACCTTCAGACCAGTGGCCTTTCTCAAAGGTAAAGTGGAACTCATTTATATCTTCCTTTCCTGTCTTATCAGTCCACTTATTAGGGCTTTTTAACTTGTAATTAGCTTGTTATATACACATTTTTATAACACTTTTTCTGTTAAGGATCGCTGTTTTGAAGTTCTCCAAACAATTCTTTTCAGAATAATGATTTTATAATCCTGTGTGTTGAGTTTCGCTAAATGTGCTTCTTTCTGATGTTAGGCATCAGCGGTTCTACTCCCTGCTGGACAGGTTCAGAGCAACTGTTGCTGAAGATACCAAGAGCCCTACTGCCCTCATTACCTCACACCCACTGGATGGGGACCCACCCCCTACCCCTGAAAATGTTGAACCCAATAAGGTCTGCAAATTACAGCTGTGTAACTTCAGAAATGTTGTCTACTGTGATGTAATAATTTGAATTAATATGTGTGTATTTGCAGGAGTGGTATGTTGCCCTGGTGAAATCTCAGTGTTGTTCGAGAGGTGATGGAGCTCTATATGAAACCACAGAGCTGCTGACCAAACTTCCCCAACCTGACCTAAACGACTTAATGACCTGCAAGGTAGACCAATTACATGCATGTCTCTCACTTATTGAGACACACACACACATGCAGTACACTCACGCACATACACTGATGCATTATTTTACTTGCAGGACTTTAACCTTTGTCTGCTGGCATCATGTCTGAGTGTTGGGTTGCAGAGGATGTGTAAGGATCATGAGGCAGTTTTATTTGAGACGGCTCAACAGGTGGCCTTTGAGCGATTGGCTGGTGTCATAGAGCTCCTCCCCTCCCCTCACCAGCCCCTCCTCCCTTCCTCCAAGACCTGTGTGAATGCCTACAGGGAGAAACTCAATCAAGTGTATGGTGAGTCACAGTTAGAATAAAGTTTTATTCACCAAGTATGCTTGCAAAGATACAAGGGGGAAAGCCTGTTTTCCAAATGTAACCCAATTCACTATGTCCATTAAGTCAATTAACTTGAGCATAGAAGAGTAGTCTAATTGCATGTGTGTTGCAGGTGAGCCTGGGTTTTATCAGACTGTGTTGAGTCTGTGTGGAGTGTTGAGTCAGTATCTGCTGTCTCTGTCCAAACTCCCCTTCTCACTACACATTCCCAAAGACAGAGAGACACTCATTACCACCTTCAGCACCCTCGCCATAGAGGTAAGAGACACACACATGCAAACACACCTCTAGTACATCGGTAGCTACTACTGACTGATACGTCCATCACAAGTAGCATTCAAGGAATATTTCAGGTTACATACAACTTAAGCTCAACATGGCAACATCCTGCCGATGACCCCAGAAAATTATTTAGACCGTTTGTTAAAACCAACGAAAAGCATGTTTGAAGTAATACACTTACAGTAGAAGTCTGCAGCACTGCAAATAAATGTTTAAAATATGCAGCTGAATGAATTGCTTGAGACTGTGATGAATCACTATCTAACCTGGCCTGTGCAAGGTTATATCCAAATCATTTAACTTTTCAACTCATGCCTTGTACACTTATGACTATCCAAAAAGCACTTAGTACTTCGAGCAAACTCTACCCACAGAAATGTGTCAATAAGTTATAAAAAGTATTTCAACTTCAAAAGGACAATTTAGACAATTTTTACAGCTCAAATAAACATTTTTAACTTGCGTCAATACATTATGAAGAGTACTCCCACCTTAAAAGGACAATTTAGACAACTTTACAGCTCATATAACAAACATTTTAACTTGTGTCAATAAGTTCTGAAAAGTATTCCCACCTCAAAAGGACAATTTAAACAACTACAGCTCAAATAAGCATTTTTAACTTGCATCAATAAGTTCTGAAAAGTATTCCCACCTCAAAAGGACAATTTAAACAACTTTACAGCTCAAATAAACATTTTTAACTTGCATCAATAAGTTCTGAAAATTATTCCCACTTCAAAAGGACAATTTAGACAACTTTACAGCTCAAATTACAAACCTTGTGCTTTTTTCAAAAATATGAGCTTCATGTTTGTGCTTTTTAAAGCAATAATTTAACTTGTATTTAATCAGAAATATTATCTTTAAATGTACTTTTTCTTGTGGACCAGTTAACACATGCATGTTGATGAAGTCTGTCTCTGTCAATGTAGGTGGTGGTGTGGCGTTTGCTGCAGGATCAGCTGCCTCTGAGTGTGGATATTCAGATGAGTCTGTCATGTCTGTGTCTGGCTCTCCAGCAGCCGGCAGTGTGGACACACTTCACCTCCCCCTCCTACCTCACACACACCTGCTCCATCATCCACTGCATACAGCTCCTTATCCATGCAGGTGTGTATATGTGTGTGTGTGTAAACCATTCCAACTAAACCCTGTGTGGAGAAAATGAAGACGTTGTCTATGCATTGTAGATGGGTTAAACAATCAATATTCAGTTGTGATTATGATGGTTCATGCATGTGTTATGTAGTCGCTGTTGGTCCTGGTGACCAGCTTCTGAGGCCGGAAAGGAAAACATCCAACACAGAACAGTCAGAGGAGGACCAGGTGGATTCAGCGTTAGACAGTGAGTTAACACACACAACTTACACAGTGATTCATGAAAATCAGGCAAGCGTTAATGTAAATGTGTTTTTCAGATCAGCGTGTATGGCGATGTTGTGAGATCATGGCTGAGCTGGTTGAAGCACTGCAGAGTGTGCTGGCTCTGGGCCACCATAGAAACAAGAACATCCCAGCATTCCTTACGCCAACCCTACAGAATGTCATCATCAGCCTGGCCAGACTGCCCCTCGTAAACAGCTACACCCGCATCCCACCACTGGTGAGAGCATGTGTGAGAGTTTTTGTACATTTTGTCTATAGGTGTTCAGAACTGTAAGTGATTGTGTGTTTGGGGATTGTGTTTTACAGGTCTGGAAACTGGGCTGGTGCCCCAGGCCTGCTGGAGAGTTTGGCACAGCATTGCCTGAGATTCCTGTAGAGTTCCTGCAAGAAAAAGATGTCTTCAGGGAGTTCCTTTACCGCATTAACACTCTGGGTATGAGGGATAGGGAGGTTGGATCTGTCTCTAATAGTAGTGAAATAAGTTAACTTGAAGGAATAGTTCACCCAAAAATGATAATTCTCTCGTCATTTACTCACCCTTATGCCATCTCAAACTCATATGGCTTTCTTCAGCAGAACACAAACAAAGATATTTTGAAGAATATATGATTTTTGTGTCCATACAATGCTAGTCAATGGGGTCCAAAAAGGACATAAAGGCAGTATAACGGTAAATCTGTACGACTCATGTGGTTTAATCCATGTTTTCTGAAGTGATACGATTGGTTTTGGGTGAGAAACGTTTTCACTATAAATCTTGACATTTGCAGTCTCCTTGGCACATTCATGAGAGAAGCTTGTTCACACTTCCTTGCGATTTGAGGCATGCGCAGAGTGTGAGGAAGTGCCTTTAAGCTCAAAAAAGAACATAAAAATGTTGAACCCCATTGACTTGTATTGTATGGACAAACACACATCATGTATACTTAAAAAAATCTTTGTGTTCCGCAGAAGAAAGGAAGTCATACGAGTTTGAGACTGTATAAGGTCGAGGAAATGATAAGATAATTATCATTTCTGGGTGAACTATTAGAGGAATGTTCCAATATAAACTCTGTTGACCGCATCTGTGACATACTGTTGATTACAGAGGTAATATATATGGACTTATATATACAAGTCAGTTTGAAAAACAAAAGTTACCAAAATGCACCCACAATGGAAGTCTATAGGACAGCTGTGTTGTATGGTTGTAAGTGCTAAACATTAAAAACATTTTAGCTTAATTTGCATTTAACCTGGATTGTGTTTAAGATTTTTAAATAATTATTCTATAAGAGAAATGAGACGCACTGTTCTTTATTTGAGGATCTCTAGTTTGATTTCAAGTCATGTGTTTTCCTTATAGGCTGGAGCAGTCGGACACAGTTTGAGGAAACATGGGCCACTCTGTTGGGGGTGCTGGTCACTCAGCCAATCACGATGGACCAAGAGGAGGAGTCCCAGCAAGAGGTGAATCATTTGATTTCTGTCAAAAAGTTAACTGTCCACTCATCTGGGTATTGGATGCGTTTGTGTTTTGTCATTGATGGGATGTCCATGAGTGGCAGATGAGACACGTCTGTTTGTGTTTCAGGAGGATCTGGAGAGGACTCAGATAAATGTACTGGCAGTGCAGGCCATCACCTCTCTGGTGCTGAGTGCCATGACTCTACCAACAGCAGGAAATCCAGCTGTCAGCTGCCCTGAACAGCAACCCCGAAACAAAATCCTTAAAGCTCTGGACACTAGGTGTGTACACACGTATTTAGCTTTATTTTGTTGTGAGTATTTCATACTTTGGCAGTTATAAGATACTAATTGTGTAGAAGTGAATAGTAAATTGTGCATGTTTTGCAGGTATGGCCGTAAGCTGAGTGTGATCAGAGGTATGGTTGAGCATGAAATTCAGGCCATGGTGTCCAAGAGGGACAACATCGCCACACACTTCCCCTATCAAGCCTGGGACCCTGTGCCATTCTTATCATCCTCAACGGCAGGTCAGTGTCCAGCAAAATGATTCTCTTACACTGTAGGTGCTTGCGCATTTTGTCAATACATTCATGACCTTTGCGTATATGTGTACGTCTTCAAACTCAGGCACCCTGATCAGCCACGAGAAACTCCTTCTGCAGATAAACACAGAGAGGGAGATGGGAAACATGGACTACAAACTGGGTCAAGTTAGTTATCCAGAACATGAACACTTGAATCATTGTAATTCACTTTTGAATTGACACATTAACTTTAATGTCTGCATTTTACTAACAATATTTGTACACTTTGCAGGTGTCGATTCATTCAGTGTGGTTAGGAAATAATATTACCCCTCTGAGGGAGGAAGAGTGGGGTGAGGATGAGGAAGATGAAACGGATGCACCCGCACCTTCCTCGCCACCATTATCACCAATCAACTCCAGGTCAGAACACACACAGTTACTAGTACTACAGCTCATTAAAACACTCCTCCAGACTGATACTGTCTTCTTACCCTGTTCAGAAAGCACCGTGCTGGGGTTGACATCCACTCCTGCTCCCAGTTCCTCCTGGAGCTCTACAGCCAGTGGATCCTCCCAGGCAGCCCCAGCAGTAGGAAGACACCTGTTGTGCTCATCAGTGAGGTGGTCAGATCGGTGAGTTTGTGCTTGAATTTACGTTTAAATATATTTATTTAGCAGATGCTTTTATCCAAAGTAACGTACAAATGAGTAATGCCACGATACTACAAGTGATTCAGTCTAGAGAGATGGTAACACGAGACATGCAGCAGTACAAATTCCAGAATTGTTCAGAAAATACAAGGTGGTGCAGAATTTTTGGTGAAACATTCAATAGGTTTACATGAACTAAAAATAATAATTTGTCTTGTTATAATGGTCTTGTGTTGTGTTCATTTCCCGGTCAAAAATGACCGGCCCACTAAGATTGTTAATAAATCTCTCACATTGCATATATTATCCCAAGATATTGCATTAGATCTTTTTTGTCAACTTCTTTTTTAGTAATTATGACAGGTTTTGTACTTCTTTTTTTTTTTTTTAACATATTATAAAAAAAATATATATTTTTATTGATAGGATTCATTAAACTGAGCTTATACTGTGCTTGTGGGGGCACTCCCTGCAGAAAATAATAATAATAATTATGTAATAAATGAATAACCTCTTGCTTGATCTTAGCAATATAGGTGTCATTTTAAAGCTTAGAATCTGGACTTTACAATGCATATAGCTGATCCTATCAGTTCTTAAATAATGCTTTTTAATTTGCTGACAAATTAGAACAGTTTTGTTCTCATAATTTGCAAAATTGTTATCACAACAATTATATTCAGAGTTGGTAAAAACATAAAAAAGATGAGATAGATATGTGTTACATATCTTTGAAAAGGGTCTTAAATGCAATGAGCAAATTTGTTTCACTCAGAAGCCAAACTGCAGTGAGTATTAGTGTATGAAATTCCACTGACACACATAAGTATATTAAACAGGAGTGTCTTTTTGTCACGTTATTCCTTATTACTTCCTGAAACATGCATATAAAATAGACAATGACATATCGTAACTTACAACAGACTATCCAGATTCAAACGAGCCCAAACACAACATAAAATGATGTAGATCTCGATATATTCCTCAAAGAGTGTACAGGGAAGGACGATGCACAAAACGGTGTGTGTGTGTGTGTGCACGCGTGTGTTTGCGTGCATGTCCAAGGACTTTGTGTGTGCAAACAAACGGCTACATATGTGCACATCTAAAAGATTGAGATGCTCCTGAACACTTAATAGTTCTGTATTTTGTAGTCTAATCCATTCATGGACAATGGCCGGTCACTTTGGACCAGGAAAACCACAGGTGTAACAAAGTGAAATAAAACCAATCAAATTTTATGAAAATGATCTTAAAAATCAATTCTGTGTTCAGATGCCTTGTGTGAACAAAGTCATGAAATTTTATTCCAATTGGATGAAATAAACTACAGTTTTCAGGAAAAAACAAAAAGTTTAATCGGTCAGTTTTCATTGGAACACAATATAAGGGTTCAAATGCCATTTAAATGCTTTGGTCTGCATAAAATGTTCCAGTATTATTTTTTTAATGTATAAGGTCTTCCGGAAAACGTCTACGTCACTTCCTCAACCAATGTCCTTACTTAAAGGACCTATTATTTGATTAAGCAGGTGCCATGTATACTCGAATGTAGCTCGACTATGCAAAAACCAGTTATAGCTTGATTATAATGGAGCATGTGAACGTACTGACTGTGAGACAACTGAAAGAGAACTAACTAACTTTTTTTATTTATTTATTTTTTTAAATAAAGAGTAAGTGCACTTGCGACTGAAGTGTTCACAATCTTCATTTTCAAAATGCTTGAACATAGCCTATTTTTGCTGTTGTGTAAGTGATCTCTATTTCTCTCTTTCAGCTGCTGGCAGTGTCTGATCTCTTCACGGAGAGAAATCAATTTGATATGATGTTCTCCACTCTGACTGAGCTACAGAAGGTCCATCCACCAGAGGATGAGATCCTCAACCAGTACCTCGTACCGGCTATCTGCAAAGCAGCTGCAGTGCTGGGCATGGTGAGTGTGTGTATATTGACTTCTGACCCAGCAGATGCATAAATAAACCATCACTATATCTTAAAGCAGTTATTGCTTTTAAATTGTTTGGGAAAATGTGTGTGTTCAGGATAAGGCCATTGCTGAGCCTGTGTGCCGTCTGTTGGAAAGCACCTTACGCAGCACTCATCTGCCCAGTAGGATCGGTGCGCTACATGGAGTTCTATATGTGCTGGAATGTGATCTACTGGATGACACAGCACGCCAGCTCATACCTACTGTCAGCGAATACCTGGTCACCAACCTTAGAGCTATAGCACAGTGAGTAACACTCCTACCTGAACACATACATACACAGCAAATACCATCAATTCAACCTTGTCACCAAGAGAGGGACAATAATTAGTAGAAAAGTAGATAAATGTTTTTAATATTTAGACCGATTAGAAAAGTAATAGCACATCTTTCCTAAACAAGCCACACTATAACAGGTATCATTCATGTTCGTAACACAAACAGTGCAGGATAAGTTACATGCCAAAATTGAATTAGCATTAGAAATGGAGATTAGTGGTCGAACAATATATCGACGAGGCCAATACTCTGAATTTGTGTAATTATCGCATCGGCCGATACATTTTCGCATTAGTTTCTTAAACCGTGAGGATGCAGTGAATCGCCTGCTTACATGTGAAGGAGCCGTCTGAGAAATGTAAATGACCAATCACAGTTTGTGTATATGTTATGTACATTATTAAATTGTCTGATTTATTGGCCTATCGGCCACCCTGCTCTCTGGATATCGGCATCTGCATCGACCATTAAAAAACCCATATCGGTCTTAGCAAGCACCATTAATAATTAGTCCTTTAGCAGTTTTTTTTTTTTTTTCAGAACAACTTACATTACACGTATTACAAGGACAGTCATGGCACTGAACCTGAGGTTAAGTGCCATGCTCAAACAAAATGTGAATGACCTATGGGCTCACTCCTTGCAGGGATTGTACTGACTAGCCCTGAGCTTTAACCACATAGGAACACCAACCTTAGTGGCAATGGCAGTCCAATCATTAGTGTCACACTAACTCTTAGAGGTTAACGGTTAGCATCCTGCATTGGATGAAAGACTTCACACTGATACCATCTCTCTTAAGAGGTTATCCCCCATGCAGTCAAAGCTAATGCCAAAGCCTCTATGGCATGCTGAGAGACTCAATAATAGGTTCATACTGGCAATCACAACACAAGCCCACACACTTCATGGTCATCAGCTCCTCATTAGCTGTAATGTATGGTGTCTTACTGAGATCTGAGATCTCTCATTAAAGATGAAGGCTAGAATTAGCACCTGATAGCCTCACTAAAAATAGATGAGTGTGTTTAGGCCTAAAACTCTCTCTCTACCTCTGTGCGTGCGTGCGTGTGTGTGTGTGTGTGTTCGTGTGTGTGTCTTTTAGCTGTGTGAACCTACACAACCAGCAGCATGTGTTGGTGATGTGCGCCGTAGCGTTCTACATGATGGAGAACTACCCACTGGATGTAGGATCAGAGTTCAATGCTGGGGTCATTCAGGTGAGAAGAGGCCACTGATCATCATTATAAGAGTCAGTGAGTGCGTTTACATGCACGCCAATTTGCTGATACGAAAACAGTGTTTACATGACATTTGAATGCATCGGATTATTCCCTTCTTTTAACTTCAAAACATAAACAGACATATTATGCACAACACTTGCGCACATTGGATAAACTGGTAAGAATGTCGTCAAAGGTGTTTACACGCAGAGCGAAATCATTGTAATGGGGAAAAAATGTCAAACGGTTTTATTCTTAAACAGTTTATGACCTTACCCCAATAAAGGAAAGCTATATAAGCCATTTACATTACCTTCTACATGCATGTAAACACATTCCTTGACTGACCTGATTTGGGGCTGGCCGATATATGGAAAATTCACAATACATTTGCAATGATTTTTGCTGCAGATATAAAATTAAACTTCATTGTGAATATTGCTGGTTTAAATGCGCTTTTCTTTTAGTTATAGTCATTCAATGAATCTTAGTCTCGCAACGTGCGTGTTTAAGACAGATATTTTAATAGTGTCTCTGATTTAAACTTAAATACTGTTAGTAAATAATGGTGTAAAACTTTAGCTTTATTCATTTCCATTCTGTTTCGATAAGTTCAGACGTTCATTTTCAATGAATCATTTTGAAACTGATTCAGATTTTTTTGCATCATCACTCAAAAATGTTCACAGAAAAATAAAAATAAAATATATATTGTATTTATACAGTGTCAAGTAAAAGTATGTGAAATCTTTGGAATTAGCTGGTTTTCTGCATGAATTGGTCATAAAATGTGATCTCATCTTCAAAGTCACAAATGTAACAATGTGCTTAAGCTAACGACACACAATTATATTTCAGGTCTCTATTAAACACATCCCATTAAACATTCACAGTGCTTTGGAAAAAGTAAGTGAACCCTTGTATTTAATAACAGGTCGATCCTCCTTTGGGAGCAATAATCTCAACCAAGTGTTTCTGGTAGCTGCGGATTAGACCTGCACAATGTTCAGAAGGAATTTTGGACCATTCTTCCTTACAGAACTGTTTCAGCTCAGCCATATTCTTAGGAAGTCTGGTGTGCTCTCTTGAGGTCATTCCACAGCATCTCTATTGGGTTAAGGTCTGGGCTCTGACTGAGCCGCTCCAAAAGTATTTTCTCATTTTGAAGCCATTCTGTAGTGCATTTACTTTGACGTTTAGGGTCATTGTCCTGCTGCAACACTCAACTTCTACTGAGCTTCAGCTGGTGCATAGCCACCCTACATTATCCTGTAGGATATCTTGATAAACTTGGGAATTAATTTTTCCCTTGATGATGGCAAGCAGTCCAAGCCCCGACGCAGCAAAGCAGCCTTGAATCATGATGCTCCTTCCACCGTACTTCACCGTTGGGATGATGTTTTCATGTTGGCATACAGTGCCCTTTTTACGCTATACATAGTGCTGCGTGTTCTTCCCAAACAATTCAACCTTAGTTTCCGGGCAGCAATGTTTTTGTTGGAAAACAGCGGCTTTCTTCATGGTTTATTGCCATGGACGCCATTCCTGTTTAATGTTTTCCGTATAATAGACTCATGAACAGAGATGTTAACCAGTTCCAATGATTCCTTCAAGTCTTAGCTGTCACTCTAGTGTTCTTTTTTACCTAATTGAGCATTCTGCAGTGTGCCCTTTGAGACATCTTGGCTGGATGGCCACTTCTAGGAAGAGTAGCCACAGTAATAAATTGTCTCCATTTATAGACAATTTGTCTAACTGTGGACAGATGAATATCTAAGCTCTTTGAGATATCTTTATAACCCTTTCCAGCTTTATGCAAAGCAACAATTCTTCAGTGTAGGTCTTCTGAGTTCTCTTTTTTGTGAGGCATGTTCCATGTCAGAAGATGCTTTTTGTGAATAGCATACTCAATGTTTGAGTGCTTTTTATAAGTCAAAGTAGCTGTAACCCACATTTCCAATCTTGTTTCATTAATTGGATGCCAGGTTTGCCAGCTCCTGAATCTAATTAGCTTTTGTTGACGTCATTAGCCTAGGGGTTCACATACTTTTTACAGCCTACACTGTGAATGTTTGAATGATGTATTCAATATGTACAAGAACAAAACAATAATACGTGAGATTAGTTAAAACAGATTGCGTTTGTTCATTATTGTAACTTAGATGAAGATCAAACCAGATAAGACAAATTTATACATAAATGCAGGTAATTCCATAGGGTTCACATACTTTATCTTGCCACTGTATATTACCGTTTATTGTTATATTGATGCATATAAATTAAAATGATTAAATATGATTTACCATCTTTATAGTGAAAAACATGCCTTGATTAGTTTTACACTAGATTTTATTGTATTTCACTTCTTGCATTTTGAATATTGTGATGTATATCACAATACTGATAAATTTTTAAAGCTATACCACCAAGCCATAATATGATCCCAGACCCCAACTGATTCATTTCTCCCTTCACAATATTTCTTCTCTACCTTTCCAGCTGTGCTGTGTGATGCTGTCAGCTAGCGAGGAGGCCACCCCATCCGTCATTTACCACTGTGTACTTCGCGGTCTGGAGCGATTGCTTCTGTCCGAGCAGTTGTCACGCATGGATGCAGAAACGCTAGTCAAGCTGAGCGTGGACCGGGTGAACATGCCCAGTCCACACCGTGCCATGGCTGCCCTGGGTCTCATGCTCACCTGCATGTACACAGGTGTGGCTGCAGAGGAAGGCAGGACACATTTCAGCTTCATCTTTAATACTGACCCACCCTACTAACACCCTAGACCACAGTCCCGTCTTAGATGCTCACCCTACTAATATAACTCATAAAAGTAGAGTCCTCAGTATGACTGCAGAACCAAGTGTATGAGTTCTTAAGAAGCTCTCTTTATTCGGGAGATTGTTGAAATATCATATTCCTTTACAGTCCTTACCATGTATAGTCTGATTTATGTGATTAACTTAAAGGAAACAAACATAAAAAGCTAAAAAAAGAAGGATGGCTTCCATAGTGTGTATTTTTCTTGTTTAAAACCTCCAAAGCTTTTTTTATCTGAATAGATCTATTATGGAACTTTTCCTCTGACTGGTGGCTGTTGTAATGTCACTCTACAGGGAAAGAGAAGGGAAGTCCTGGCCTCCCCACTGATGCAGATACTGCGGCTCCTGACAGCGAATCAGTCATCGTTGCCATGGAGCGTGTATCCGTTCTCTTTGACAGGTATTGTAGATGGCTGTCTTTTTGAAGAAACTTGATGCAAAATAATTTTTCAGTGCCGCCCCCAGACATTATATCTATATCTAGAGTTCCCCTCAATTTTAATTTTACTCCAGTTGAACTAAAATATACACTGATGAGCAAAAACATTATGACCTCCTGCCTAAAATACTGTTGATCCTCCGCGTGCCGCCAAAACATCGCCGACCCGCCGAGGCATGGAATCTACAAGACCCCTAAAGTTGTCCTGTGGTAACTGGCACAAAGACATTAGCAGCAGATACTTCAAGTCCCGTAAGGAACCGCCGTGGATCAGACTTGTTGGTCCAGCACATACGACAGATGCTCAGTCAGATTGAGATCTGGGGAATTTGGAGGCCAGGGCAACACCTTGAACTCATCATCATGTTCCTCAAACATTCCTGGACAATGTGTGCAGTTTGGCAGGGCGAATTATCCTGCTGAAAGAGGTCACTGCCATCAGGGGAATACCATTGCCATGAAGGGGTGTACCTGGGCTGCAGCGACGTTTAGGTAGGTGGTCAAATTGATTTCTACATGAATGGCCGGACCCAGTGTTTCCCAGCAGAACATTGCTCAGAGCATCACACTCCCTCCACCGGCTTGTTGTCTTCCCACAGTGCATCCTGGTGCCATCTCTTCCCCAGGTAAACGGCGCACACGTACACACAGCCCCATATGCAGCACGGTGCGATGCACTGTGTGTTGTGGCACATTCTTCCTGTAACCATCATTAAAATTAAACATGTGCCACAGTAGACATTCTGTCGGTTCGGACCAGACGGGGTAGCCTTCGTTGCCCTTGCGCTTCGATGAGCCTTGGGTGCCCAACACCCTGTCGCCAGTTTGTGGTTTGTCCCTCGTCGGACAACTGTCGATAGGTACTCACCACTGCTGACCCGGAGCCTTGCCGTTTCCGAGATTCTCTGACCCAGTCATCTGACCATAACAATTTGGCCCTTGTCAAAGTCGCTCAAGTCTTTACTCTTGCCCATTTCTCCTGCATTCAACACGTTGACTATGAGAACTGATTGTTCGCTTACAATCTAATCTACCCAGAGCTTGACATGTGGCCTTGTTAGGAGATGATCAATGTCATCCGCGTCACCTGTGAGTTGTCATAATGTTTTGGCTCATCTGTGTATTTGTGGGTTTATGATGCTATTCTAGTGATTCATCTCTGGAAATTTCAATGCTATTTCTGCTTCAGGATTCGTAAAGGCTTTCCGAGTGAGGCACGTGTGGTATCCCGGATCCTTCCTCAGTTCCTGGATGACTTTTTCCCTCTGCAGGACGTCATGAACAAAGTCATCGGAGAGTTCCTGTCCAATCAGCAGCCTTATCCACAATTCATGGCTACGGTGGTCTACAAGGTAAGAATTGTTTTCTGTTCGATGCAGTTTTTGGAATTTTGTGTTGATATCATATACATGGTTTTAGATTCTCAGTAAACTGAGAGATGAACTACAGTATGATATTTAAGGGATAATCTACAGTCAGCCAGTCTTTATCTCAAAAGTAAACCCTGACAAGGTAGTCAGGTCTTGAATCACTATGATTGTGTTTGTTTTGCGATAATGACCCGCTGACTTTAGATTATCGCACTTATTACACTGCTACTTAACAAATAATTAAAGCTGCACTATGTAAGATGTTTAGGTTAAAAATGAACAAATTGCCATTTTTGATTAAGTACATAAACACTCAGTGTTCAAAAACAATGTCCTTACCTTTGATTCATTTTGGTAAGCCTATAAAAATCATTTGTATTTTGAGCTGTCGGGTCGGATTTGGTGCGAAATCGCTGGCTTATGTCGTTCCTCTTTGCGTCATGACGCCATGTCCGTAAACACAGGAAAGAAGAACCATCTGTCACGTGTTCCGTCTGAAGACGCTGTTCAGTTCAGTCAGTCACACAATTTAGGATGGCATCACTGCAGTCTGGATGGATGTTTATCTGTTATCCGTTTGGCGAAGTTGTTTACCTGCTATAATGCTTGGAATTGGATACAGTATGTTATCTGGTAGCATTGTCATTGCTTGTTTTATGTTTTTAGTTTACAGTGTCATTAGGCCTACGGTTTCACTTGCTTTATCAACTGCCATGTTCATTTTTTCATTTTAGTCAGTTTTAGTCTTTTTGACGAATGTCCTTTAAAAATAGTCAATATTTCGTCATGTCATATTCATTAATTTTTCTGATAAATGATATAACGTTTTAGTCAACGAAAGTAATATATTTTACTTGACATGCAAAATGGATAAAAAGTGTCAAACTGTAACAGACCAAACATTTATCAAATATTTAGAAAAAAAAAATTATATATATTTTCTAATGTAAACATGTATCAAATATACAGTATTCATGTACATAGGCCTACTGTCCTTGTTGTGAAAAACTTGAGCTCCTGAAATAATCATTTATCCATCTTATTCCTGGGGGTCTTATTGGGGAATCGGATGTGGGATAAACTTCTGCCAGAAATCGTTTTGTAGCATTCGCTAATGTAGGCAGCAGTCATTTAGACCCTGTTTACAGCTGCTATTAGGATGTGATTCGGATGATCCGATGACAAGTGATCAGTACTATATACAGGTGTAAATGGGGTGCAAAACCTTTTGTGATCGACTCACAAAAAACGCATACGGAGGTAGTCAAAATTGCGTTTGAAACGCTGTAAACACTGTCCGGGATGCAGCGAAACGGCACTCCTTATCTGTCAGTCAACAGCTGTGCTAAATCAAGAGTTTAAACTGTTCATGACTCTGGTGACACATGGCTTTAAAGGGAAATAACTGTAGTCTTCTGATGTCCTATTTCGTAGCTGCCAGTTACTGAAGTGCGGCCATATCTAATATCTTCTTTTTATAGATTATCAAGATGTTTCGTCTTTTGTTTATATCTTGCACTGTTAGTATCTTACAGTAGAATACAGTAGTCAACAGTATGCTTTCATAAAATAATGTAATTATCGTCATATGCGCTTTTTTCGTCTCGTTATCATTGATTGAAGTGTTTTTTTTTTTTTTTTTACCTTTTCTCCCCAGTTTGGAATTCCCAATGCACTCTAAGTCCTCGTGGTGGCGTAGTGATTCGCCTCAATCCGGGTGGCGGAGGACGAATCTCAGTTGCTTCCGTGTCTGAGACCGTCAATCCGCGCATCTTATCACGTGGCTTGTTGAGCGCGTTACCGCGGAGACTTAGCATGTGTGGAGGCCCATGCTATTCTCCGCAGCATCCACGCTCAACTCCCCACGCGCCCCACCGAGATCGAGTACCACACATTATAGCGACCACGAGGAGGTTACCCCATGTGACTCTACCCTCCCTAGCAACCGGGACAATTTGGTTGCTTAGGAGACCTGGCTGGAGTCACTCAGCATGCCCTGGATTCGAACTCGCGACTCTAGGGGTGGTAGTCAGCGTCAATACTCGCTGAGCTACCCAGGCCCCGACGAAAGGTTTTTTTTTATTTTCGTCAGTGATTTCATTGATGAGATTAATAATGTAAAAAATAATGAAGTCTTACGTTGAACTCGAATCAACAGTACATGAGTTTCACCTCTTAAATTGATAAGTATAATACAATACAAACACTAATATTCGATAAAACACTTGAATAATCATATTAAAATATACTTGTAACTGGTTGTGATTCAGGAGAGTCCCCTGTTCTCTATGTAAAAGTGCTTTGAGTGTAGTGTCAGAAAAGTGTACAATTCATTCATTCAAAATATGTAAATAAGAATGTTGTTTATCTTCATCAAAGCAAGTAATATTTCATTTTGAAATGTTTAATCGTATTACATAATATCAACATGAAAATAGCACGTTATGACACTGTCAGTCATGATCACACACAGGCGATGTCCAGGTAACCTCAAATCATGAGATTCATCCGCCCGAGCAGTAGTGTCAAAACACGATGGAAGTAATGCATTCTTCCGCAAATTGCTTGCCATTTTAAATTTCAACACAGATGTCACTAGAAAGCACAAAGTTACTTAGTGCAGCTTTAAATGGACATAAAATAATGATTTGAGTTGAAGTAATGTGAGAAGAAACAGACAGCAGTGTCACCAGAAATGGCTGAATCCAATCTCCGTTTTGTGTCAGGGTGCTGTTGTTTATATTGCGTAAATGGCCGCCTGACTGTTTATTATCCACTTATTACATGACCACTTGCCAAATAAATAAATAAAAGGACATGAAATATTGATTAGAGTTCAGTTATTCATATGTCTTGAGTCATTGTATAATCTGATGATATGTAATTTAAGGGCGTGTATTTCTTGCTACAGGTATTTCAAACACTTCATACGACTGGCCAGTCCTCCATGGTCCGTGATTGGGTGCTACTCTCTCTTTCGAACTTCACACAGAGAACACCTGTCGCCATGGCAATGTGGAGCCTGTCCTGTTTCTTTGTCAGTGCCTCGACCAGCCAGTGGATCTCTGCCCTGTATCCTTAAACACCTTTGTATACCCATACATGTGTGCCCTCTTATTTCCATCAATATCATGGATAACCATTGATATTATTTCACACCTTTATAGAGCGCAACAGTGCCCGCCCACTTTTTCAGCCATCTGGGTTCCGGAAGTATTTTCGCCCATTCATTTCTTCCGTAGACTTTTTATAAAACCCTTCATAAAAGAGTTGTAAGCCATGAACTAAACCAACCAGTTCCGAGGTGAATCACAACAGCACAAACTTTGTTTTGAGGCAAAAAATTCTTTGAAAATCAGACATAAAGACAAAGTTTCAAGACCGTGTACTTACCGTCTTTCATGAGGGCACAAACTACAATCCCATGAGGCATTACTAATGATGTCATTGAATAAAAACCGATGTGAATATATAAAACTATTGATTTTAGGTTGTTGATTATAAGTATAGAAACAATTTAGTTTATTGCAAAATATTTCTGTATGTACAAATATATATGTAGCTTAAGTGTGTAGAGACACTGACTCGATTACGTCATTCACAGTGTGTCATGGGAGTGGGCAGTCGCTCCGAGGCATGTTTCGTGGGTTTTGTTGGCCGTGGTTCTCAGATTGGTAGATCTTTCTCTGCTGTACCATGGATAATATAGTTGTTTACATTGAATTCTGCTATCAAACACAATTTTTAAACAATGAATTTGAAATAGCGCAGACGGATGGCTTCAACGGAAGCATATACCATCGATGAACAACCTCGTAGCTCACGGTAGTTCAGTCTTTAAAGGTTTGTGAGTTATCGTTGAAAATCAATTCATCAATGGGATAAATTAATGGGATTTTTACTTCCGGAACCAGACTGTTACGCTCTGTTTTGACAATACTGATACAGTGATCTTAAAGGAATATTCCGGGTTCAATACAAGTTAAGCTTGATCGACAGTATTTGTGTCATAATATTGATTTCCACAAAAATGTATTTCGACTTGCCCCTCCTTTTCTTTAAAATGGCAAAGATCTGGGTTACACCGAGTCACTTACAATGGAAGTGAATGAGGCCAATCCATGAACATTAAAATAATCACTATTTCAAAAGTATAGACACAAGATGTAAACAATATGCATGTTTACATGATTTTAGTGTGATACAATTGCTTACTAACCATTTCTGTGTAAAGTTGTATCCAATTTTACAACTTCGTTGCCATGACGACGTAACGCCTTAAACCCTAAAACGACCATAAAAATCTAAAATAATGCATGTTTAAATAAAAGAATTAATGTAAGTGCTTTTATAAAATTATACGCTTCACATTTCTGCCTTTTAAACCCTCCAAAAATTGGCCCCATTCACTTCCATTGTTAGTGCCCGACTGTAACCTTGATTTTTGAGACAACATTATTTATTGTGGTAATTAACATTATGCCACAAATGCTGTCGATTGAGCTTAACTTGTATTGAACCCAAAAGATTCCTTTTAATAGCATACTTCGTTTCGTGCATTTTTCCTCTTCCTCTTCTTCCTTGTTCTCCTTAACTCCTCCCTTCCTCTATAGCCTGCCTCATGTCATTAGTCGTATGGGGAAGTCAGACACAGTGGACATAAGCCTCTTTTGTCTGGTTGCTATGGATTTCTACCGACACCAAATCGATGAAGAGTTAGACCGCAGGGCCTTCCAGTCTGTCTTTGAGATGGTGGCTTCTCCTGGTAGCCCATATTACCAACTACTCTGCTGTTTGCAGAGCATTCACCAAGACACATCACTATAAAACAGACCATAACAAGATTAGTGACAGACCACATTACATTAGGATCTACATTGCAATTAGTCATCAATGAATGGTAACATAATGTGGCCCATACTAGAGCAGAAGACATTATTGGATATATTGAGCTGAATCTGTTAATATGATACCATCTGTGTTATGCAAGAGGACATTTCCCCAAATAGTTCATAGTTATTAGAGACAGTGGGGACCAAAGCACTTTCACTGAAGTATGTGGCCACAAAAATCACATTGCACCCAAACACCTAAAGTCTTTATTTAAAAAAAAAAAAAGTATGTCTACTACCACCAGACAGCCAGAATATGTGACTTTAACCTCTTGGCACTAAGAAAAGTTTTTATGAAGGCAGGCTTTTTTCTCCATAATCTGTTTGTATAAATTCATTTGGAATCTACGAATGTTACTGAAGATTTCCTGTCATGCAGTCTAAACAGTCTAAGCAAAGATCATCAGTAGAACATTGATATTCTTCTACAGAGAATTTTCAAATAGAGTTTCATAAACAAACCGACTGGAGAACATGTTGCGAATGTTGATACAAAAACTACAGAGTCAAATCGTCCGTTATTAAAACACTTCAGCATCTCAAAGATCACATTTGTGTTTACAGACCATATGGAATTTGCCCACGTTCAGCTACTTCAGGTTACTACAAATGCAGATATACAAGCTGGCTACAGTCAGTACATCCAGTTATTTTATACAATACCTGTTTCTACCCTGTTCTCCACCATTCACACCTAAATTATCTGAAACAAAGTTTATTATTCCTCTTACAATTTAGTTGTTTATATATTTTTTTTTTTTTTTTGTTTTTTTTTTTTTTTTTTTAAGTTGATGCATTTTTTTTTTTTTTTTAAAACACAAAACCGTTGTGAGCCGTTTTATATGGAATATGGCTATTTTATTTGAAATAGCTATAGCAGTTAGCGGAGAGGTTTTTAGATTACACGGTTTCTGCTTCCGAACATGACAGCTCAAATCTTCATGACATGATATGTACCTTGCAACACATTTATCTTTGATTATTAAGCTCAGGACGTAAGATATGATTATTGGTCTAGTTTAATGACTGGAAGTATGCATTTTATTCTAAAGTGTTTACATCCTGTACAATTTGTGTAAAAGTAATGATATTTGTGATGAAATTAATAAACTGTGGTGCATGACAACACCCGTTAATGGACATGAGATGGCATAAAGTGAAAGGCCATTAGCAAACAAAAGTGCGCAGTAACCCAGCCTTTCTTTTCACCTTTATGAGACTTGGGGGAGAGAAAAAAACAAATAAACAATCATTTAATTGTTGTCTCGGGTGGCATAGGAGCCTTCACTGTAAATAGAATCCTTAGTTGACAAGCTGAAGATATCTTTGTATATTAACTTGAAGCATGCTGTAGTCTGTTTTCAATATTAAATATTTATGTGATGTCACAGTAACAGATGAAATGGGATGACTGTTGTGATTGTTAGTGGGATGACAGTCTACATGGACACTGTTTAACTATAACTACCAATGACTGACAAATTTGGCAAATTGACAACTCACAGCATGCTTTTTAGTTGCTACCGTGCACACAATTAGCTGGTCACGTTTGATAGTATACAGACTATTAGATGTTTGTTCATTCTGAAGCGATAAGATGTTTGCTTTGTCTTAGTAAAGCAGAATATGTACATAGCACTTGATATTTTCACTGCTCAGTGAAAAACCTTTTCTTCTCTGAAATGTATTGGCACGTTCACCTTGCTTCAATATTGCCCCATGCCTACAACATTTCTCGCAAGTAACATATTGACAGATTATAACGCCATTCAAAATGATGGATTTACGTAGTAAGATTGTTTGGTTGTTGGGCTGCCTCAGTGGACAAATAGGACAGTAGTGTTGAGGTCAGATGCAGCTAGAATAACTTGAATGCCTTTAACAAAGACCACTGGTGTGGTTGGACCAAACATGAAAATACTACAGAATTGTAACATTTAATTTGTGCACCTAAAACTGACCATTTCAGACATATCTGACAGTAAATACCTTCCATCCTTTTTAGTGTTTATGTGTCTAAGAAGGGGAGGGGATAACTCTGACTGGTTTCATGCATCTCAAGTGAAGATGTTTTTTTTAAGCTACTCGCTTTGCATTATATTGCTCATTCCCAGCAAATTCGAGAAGGAAATACAGTAGCTGCAGGTAGAGCTCCAAAAAGGGGCGGGAGCTCCAAACCGCCAGCAAAGATATAGGGAGCCCCTAACCTTGAGTGGAAGTGAAGCCCCCTTTTAGAGGAACATAGCCCTCTTTGGGAGATTCCTCCCCCATTTGGAGATCTCCGGCCCACATCTAGACCTACTTGGCAAATTCAGGAAATGTTCGTGGCCCTGTTTATCTCCATTTTTATCTCCTTACAAAAGTAGTGATCCTTTAGAGCAGATATCAGATAAGCCTATTGTATCTGAGATGGGTGAAACCTAATTGGAGATTAGCGGATAGGAGCAGCATGCCCCAAAAGTATCACAGTATAGGAAGCCATGATGGTCTAGCACCGGAGCCTTTTTTTTATGGAAACCTATTCCCTTTACGTTATTTATTCAGCTCACTTCTGCAGGCTATGGACAGTAAAAGAAGACAAACAATTGATGTATTTATTTTAATGGATTGTTTTAACGTCAAATCATGAGAAGACTATAATATAGAAATAAAAGATTACAAATATTCAGTTTGTCTAATTGTATTTTTTTCTTTTTTTTTTTCTTTTTTTTTTTTGTTATTATTTGCTTTGTGTTTGCTTGAGATTTTAGATGAGTTTATTTTGCTCATCCTCTGAAACTTAGTTTACAATCAGGGCAGATCCAAGGGATATTCCAAGAACTGAGCTGTGTGGATGTATCAGTGATGGGTTCAATACAAGTTAAGCTAAATATATGTTGATTACCATAAAAAACAATTTCGACTTGGTCCTTATAAAAATCAAGGTTACAATGAAGCACTTACAATGGAAGTGAATGGGGCTAATCCATAAATGTTAAAAACTCACTGTTTCAAAAGTATAGCCACAAGACGTAAACAAAATGAATGTTAAAGGGATAGTTCACCCAAAAAATAAAAATTCTCTCATCATTTACTCTCCCTTATGCCAGATGTGTATGACTTTCTTTCTTCTGCAAGAAACAAAGATTTTTAGAAGAATATTTCAGCTCTGTAGGTCCATACAATGCAAGTGAATTGTGACCAGATCGTTGAAGGTCCAAAAAGCAAATAAAGGCAGCATATTACTCCAGTGGTTAAATCCATGTATTCAGAAGTGATATGATAGGTGTGGATGAGAAACAGATCAATATTTAAGTCCTTTTTTTTTTACAATAAATTTCCACTTTCACTTTCACATTCTTTTGTTTTTGGCAATTTGCACTCTTTGTGCATATCGCCACCTACTGGGCAGGGAGGAGAATTTATAGTATATAAAATAAAAAAAAGCACTAAAATATTTATCTGTTTCTCACCCACACCTATCATATCACACCTAGCTTCTGAAGACATGGATTAAACCACTGGAGTCGTGTGGAATACTTTTATGCCACCTTTATGTGCTTTTTGGAGCTTCAAAGTTCTGGCCAACATTCACTTGCATTGTATGGACCAACAGAGCTGAGATGTTTTTCTAAAAATCTTCGTTTGTGTTCAGCAGAAGAAAGTCATACACATCAGGGATGGCATGAGGGTGAGTAAATTCAAAAAAGTGTTTCATGAAATTATAAGTTTCACATGTCTGCCTTTGAAACGCTCCAAAAATTGTCCCTATTAATTTCTATTGTAATTGGAAGAAGTTATTGAAGTATATACTTTCAATATCATGTGGTTAAGGAAAAGCCCTTTACCGATGGTGTCCTTAAAAAATATAGATTCCTCCTCCTGCTGCTGTCCACACACCAGCTGCCCTCTCCTTTTGTTTACTCCTTCTGCAGCACTAAGGTTACCATGCCATTAAACTTCGCATCAGCTGAGGACACATCCATTGCAAGTAAGAACATCAAATAACTTAATCTGTAATTACAATATATAACTAAATATTGTCCGCACACCCCTGCTAGGTAACTTGTTTTATTTCATCACAGGAAAGTTTTGGGAAGTTCTGGCTAATGTAGGTTAGCAATGTAGCCATGGGAATTTCTTATGCTTCTGCGGATAATAAAACCTTTGAGACTTTTTAGGTAAATTATACTGTCACTTAACTATATTTGAATTTATCAGAGGTCTTATTAGCTGTTTTAAATGTGTTGCGTCTGAATATATGATAGTTTGTCTGTCTTGTCAGTAACGGGCTGTTGATGCCGATAATTCAATACCGTTAGATGTTACCACTCACTGGCCAGCTGTTCGCGAAAAACAATGCCGAACTCTCGATCTCTAAAAAATAAATTCTTTATTGGAAAATTAATATGTATTAGGATGTACATACTGGGGTTTTACATTTTGTCGTTTTTGGCTGTTGTAGTTTTGGGCACCTGTAGAATAACTTTTTGTGGTCAGTTGGCGAGTTATAGACAAACTGGGCGTGGGTTGTTCTGGAGATGATTGACAGTTGTGAAAACCAATGAGAGATACGAAATATCTAGAGACAATCCCATTGTCATGGTTACACACGTTGACGCGTGGGCATTCCAACAATGGGGAAGTGAGGGCGGGACAAATCCGCTCAGCAAGAGTGGATGAGTTCACTTCGCATCTTTAACTTTACGGTCCTTCGTTCAATAAGGAAAACAACTGTCGACCTCTAACACTTTTACATTTGTGAAGTCACGTATCCTACCAGTTTTTTGGGCTTCCAACCCGTTTTGAAATGCCAGCACGGAAATAAGTGTTGTCGAACAGTAGCAAACTTTAATGCACTTTTCTAACACGTTGTGGCTTTTTAAAACGTGACAGTCCTTTAAGGACTTGTGTTTTTTTTTTAATTTCATGAACCTTTTTGTTGTATGTATAATCCTTTAAAAATTGTTTTCCTTTTAACTTTTTTCTAGACTTCCGTAAGCTTGACATCACTCATATTAATTATAAAAAGTAGGCCTTATGTATCGTCTTTTTCTGACATGCATTAATTAGGGGCCGTTAACGCCGAACCCGTTTTTGCGTCCGTCTGCGCTTTTTACGTAAACATGCGTTGGACGGACGCGTCACGCAGTTTTTCCAGTGTCTCGCGCTGAAGCGCCGCGTTTTTTAGACGCCGTGTCAAGTACTTCAACTTTTAAAAACGCTTCTCGAGACACCACCGTTTTGTTATATTCGTTGTGCTGTGTGAATCTAGCTTTTTTCTTCTTTTTGTTTTTCTCTCGTTTTTTTCTAGCGCAAGAGCGCGTTCCGTCCTTATGCTATCTGCGCTACTTCTGTTGCCTAGCAACGGCTGCCTTGCCTTTCACCTGCAACAAGGTGAGCTACCTGCTCGAATGTGTGCTGTGGTAGCCAGGTGTGTGAGTGGGTAGGTAAGGAGTACACTGCTAGGCCTACATAAAAGGCTTCCTCAAGGTTCTTCAACACTGAAACTAAAACATGACAAAATAGTAGCAAAAATGTGGTACTGCATTTCTTGATTGTTTTAATGAATCCTTAACTCAAACATGAGAATTCTGTCATCATTTACTCAGCTTTATGTGGTTGCAAACCTGGTGCATGCCTTGAAACAGTCAGTCTACTGTCTATAGTCCCAAGCACACTTAAGGCCATACTTCATACGAAATAGAAAAGAACGGGTGTGACGTAATTTAGAACAAAATCTGGCCAAAAAGAAGGTGTTTTTGTGTTTGTTTCGGTAGTTTGTAACAGTTTGCCTGGGCGAACTTCTAACCGGCTGCTAAACACCTTCTTGATGCCATTGGTCCACGTCATTGGCAGGGGCGGATTATGACTAGCAAGGGCCCCGGGGCCAATTTTCTTTTAGCAAAAAAAAAAAAAACAAGCATGTAACAAAATGTGTGTGAAATGTTTAAGGGGGCATATATATATATATATATATATATATATATATATATATATATATATATATATATTATATATTTTATACATTATAAAATATTTTAACTTAAAAGACTTTACTCTCCATTGTGAGAGCTTCGATGGGCTGAAAGATGTGGGGCTCAAAAATAGTGGTCATTTGGTCATTTTTATTGGAAATTCTGCCTGGAACGACCCTACAGCTTGGCTACAATTATTATTCTCCCATCATAAAAGTGCTGTGAAGGCATAATTTAAGCCAAAATCCCCTAGACTACATTACATTGACAGAATGTTTGAATGAGCTACGAGTTTGAACGTTTGTGATTTCAAACTTAAGCTGTCAAAACATACACACAAGCCCTTTAATCTGCTCCTTTCTTTCTTTCTTTCTTTCTTTCTTTTTTCTTTCTTTCTTACCGTAAGACCTGTATATTATTTAACTTTAAAACTATTTTAGACTTTCAGACCAGGTTTTATAAAACCAGCATTATAGTTTATTTGACAAAATTTGTAATCAGTACTTTTGTCCCACACAAACCACATGTTGCTTGATT
Organism: Myxocyprinus asiaticus; assembly: GCF_019703515.2. NCBI lineage: Eukaryota > Metazoa > Chordata > Actinopteri > Cypriniformes > Catostomidae > Myxocyprinus > Myxocyprinus asiaticus. The sequence continues at coordinate 14,894,535 of NC_059350.1, forward strand.
TCAATAAATACTAATTTTGAAATATCAGTAACAATTTAAACGCTACTGTTAATTTTACTTCTGCCAAGTTGCCAAGAAATCTGCCAAGATTTCACGTAAAAAAAAAGATGAGTGCATCAAAATATGACGGTAGCTGTTTTTGGAAATTATATTACAAAGTCTTCTACTTCCAGAAGAGCATGGAAACTTTCACCAGGAGACAGTAGACATCTCATACACATTGTGATGATAATGTAGAGGTTTTAGAATGTCATGTATCAAATATGATAAGTGCGGCGTTATAGGGTTAAAGAGTGGCTCAAAAATATAATTAGAAACAGGAAGGCAAAAGGGTCCTATAAGAGGGCTGCGGGCCCTCATAGTCACAGGGCGCTGTTGAGGGGGCCTTGAATAAGCTGTGGGCTGATTCTCTGTATTGTAATTTATGATGATAGTGATACTACTGCAAAATTGGGTATATAAAAGAGTGTTAATGGGTAGAATATAGACAAAAGAATGAAGAAAGGCATACGTCACCTTGGGCAGATGTGTAAATGGTTTTCGCTGCAGAAGGCACTTGAGCGAAGCAACATATAAAGACTAATTAAACAAAAATAAATCACATGATATGTTCTTGGAAAATGTCCCTACGTGAACAATCGTGCAGATGTGGGTAAGTTTGCACCAGCTCGCTAATAACTTGCCATTGTATTCATGTTGACTGATCTTAAATAACTGAATGGGAATTAGTTGTTACCTCAAAGTAGGTGGAGCTCCAGGTCACACCTTCCGATGACGTAGACCAATGGCAGTAAGAAGGTGTTCAGCAGGTGGTAAGAAGTTTTCCTAAAAGTTCGCCTTGGCGAGCTGTTATGAACCACCGAAACTAACTAAAAAGCACCTTCGTTTTGTACAGATTTTGTCCTAAATGATGTCACACACATTTGTTCTTTGATTTTGTTTAACAGCCTTAACATCTCCATTAGAAAAAAAGAAAAAAGTAACATGGGTTTGGAATAACATGTGGCTGAGGAAAGGATGACAGAATTTTAATTTTTTGGTGAACTGTCCCTTGTTTTACTCGACTTCAAATACACATTCCACATTGAGCTCCTGAAATCACCCATTCACCATATTTATGTATAATTTTCTCTTATATTGTTTAAACTGTCAATGCATTAATGAACCTTCCTTTCTCTCCTTGTTGAAGATGTTCTGTGAACATTCAAACATGCAACAGGTTCCTACCTCACACAGGAGCTACACAGTAGAAAGGATGATATCACTCTACTGGTACATTTAGCCCTCCATCTCTGCATTGAAGCCCTTGTCAGAAGTGAGTGAAACCAGGAGAAAAAGGAGGAAAGATGTTTAGACAATCAGAGCCAGGCAGGAGGCGTGGGAATGCCCAGCCGTCTGCACGCATAAGAGGGGTGGAGGTTGCTAGGGGGAGAACAGGCTATGGCTTCACTCTCTCTGGTCAATCTCCCTGTGTGCTGAACTGCATCCTGAAGGGTAGTCCTGCTGATTATGTGGGCCTTCGTTCTGGAGATCAGATCCTAAGTGTGAATGACATCAATGTGTCCAAAGCATCTCATGAGGATGTGGTTAAACTCATTGGCCGCTGCACAGGTGTCCTACACTTGGACATTGCAGAAAGCAATCACAACAACTCACAACTAGATTCATGTTCAAGCGATGAGGAAATGGGGTTCCACAACCACAAGAGCCACTGGTTGAGGCCAAAGATGGATTCAAAAACTCTCGGGATAAACCGTGCAGAACGCGTTGTAGCGGAAATGCAGTCTGGTGGAATCTTTAACATGATCTTTGAAAATTCCAGCCACTCATCCAGCAGCTCAGAGGCAGTGGCTTGTGCGTCTGCCTCTAAAACAAGGCCTCTTTCAGAGCCAGACTTCCCATATGGAAATGCTGGCTCCTGCAAGAGTGACCCCAACTTACTTACCGAAGAGGAGATGGCCAATATGCTCAATGAGGACTCTGTGTTTGTCGATATGTTTGAACAGCAAGATGAATTTGCCCTGTTGCAAACAGCTGATTCTGCAGGGATCCTAAATGTTGGTATGATTGTGGGTTATCTGGGATCTATCGAATTAGCCTCAGCAAGTGTCAGTTTGGAAAGTGACAGCCTGCAGGCAATTCGTGGCTGTATGCGACGTCTTCGTGCAGAGCAAAAAGTGCACTCGTTGGTTCTGCTGAAAGTTATGCATGATTGTGTACAGCTATGCAATGACCGAGGCACTGTTCTAGCCACCTACCCTGCAGAGAAGTTAGCATTCAGTGCTGTATGTCCAGATGACCGCCGCTTCTTTGGTCTTGTCACCATGCAAGCCGAGAATGACCATGGCATTAAAAGACATGGCGAGGATGATCAAAGCTTGCGAACATCTTGTCACGTCTTCATTGTAGACCCAGAACTTTGTCACCATAACATCCACCAAGGTGTGGCCCGACGTTTTGGCTTTGACTGCACTCCGGACCCAGATACTGGTGGCTGCTTGGAGTTCCCACCAACTTCCCAGCCACTACTTCAGTTTGTGTCTGTGCTGTACCGTGACATGGGTGAATCTATTGAGGGCATGCGGGCTCGTGCTTTCCTTGATGGCGACCTGGATGCTCAGCAGAATAACAGCACAAGCAGCAACAGTGACAGTGGTATTAGCAACTTCTTGCCAGAGGAGAAGAGTAACAGAGTCCTCTTGGTTGACCTCGGTGCTAACCCTGGTCGCCACGTGCCCACAGGTTTATGGGAGACCCTGCCAGGACCTCGTAACCAAAGTGTACTAGGAGGTCTGCCACCACCACCCCCCATTCCACATCGTAATGGCTACCGTCCTGACCAGTTCATAGACCACACTCAACCCCATCCGCATTCCCATGGAGACCCACCTCCAATTTCTGGCAGGCATCTAAACTCCTCCTCACGGCTGGATGTGTCAGGCCTGCCTTCTCGCTCTCACTACTCCGCCCATGGCAAGAAGGTGACAGGGGCTTCAGGCCAGCGTTGGCTGCCTGTTCATGTCCTGAGAGACTGGCGTCAGGGACACAGCAGTGATCAGGAGTCTTATGCAGAGTCTACTGACGGATGGTCCAGTGCTAACTGTAGCACCTTGCCACCACCCATGAGTAAGATTCCAGCTGACCGGTACCGTGCTGCAGGTGAGATTACCTCACAGCCTCAACGGCTCCATGCCCAGAAGGATGAGTGGGCTAAGAAACTGTTTGGGGAGAAGAGCCCACGAGAGCACCAGCAACACCAACAGAACGATGGCAGAAGAACTAAAGACGAGAAAAAGGTACAGGGATTTTTCAGCTTCAGAAACCCTTTATGCACATTCTTTCTTTACTACTGTGAACCACTAGAGTAGCTGAAATGCATTCAGAATGACTGTTTCTGATCCTTGGGATTATGAGTAAATTAGTAAGTAATTATTCAAATTTGATACTGGTGCAGTGCATTGGTTCATGAGCCAGAGACTGTATTGTTCAAACCATTTGTCTGGCAAAAATCTTTGTAGACATCAACTGAAGTTCCTTGAATGGATATCACTTTTTCCCTTGTCCTTATTATCATACACAACATGACTTTGTTGTTTTTAATTGGGGTAGGAAGTTTATCCTTTCCACCACTGAGTTTCTGCAAAAAAAAGAAAAAAGAAAAAGAAAATCTAATTTGCAATATTGCAATCTAAAATCTAGAAGATATTTAAAATCTTCTGTTGGTTCTGCAGTTTTGCATTCTCATTTAGTAAAATTACCCAGAGACATTACTGTCAAAAAGAAGATTTCTGTCAATTAGGTGACATGTGTAGCCAGGCTCAAAATACCCTCATTCTAGTTTGCAGCTTTAGAGGCAGCTTCTCACTTGGAGGGAACATGTTAAAACTGACCCTGAGATGAGAAGATTGAGACACAAAGCAGGCTTCGTATCATCCTCACAGTGGAAAATTTTCAGTTCAAATAGATTTGAGCCCCTGCTCTGCTCTGACTGCTGCTTTTGCCCTTTAGCAGCTGACCCCAGATCAGCCATATTTATAGAGTTCCCCCTAAGTGTGGTGGATGTCAAACCATTAAAACAGATCTGATCAGGATACATTCACCTTAAATGCTTTTATGCCACTTTTGGTTAGGTTTAAGGTTAACGATAAGGAGGTACATTTTGTTCATTTAAAACTCGTGACAGCACTAACTCTAAAAACCTAATCTATTTGGGAGAACATTCAACTTGCTTTTAATGCCACACAATGGAGATTTCACTTTGGAACTGCTGCAAAATGTGTAATGAACCACGTAGTTTCATTTTCCAACAATCTTTTCTTTATTTTTATGAGATCATGCTGACAGTTTCATTACTCTGCAGCTTGCCATCATTGGCTGAACTACAACACCATGCCCCCAAAACATATACCCTTACTACAAATTCTCATCTTTTACAACAGACATCCCAAATCAAGTCTAACAAATAATGCCTTTGTACAGTGCTACCATTGTATAAACATGAACCAGACTACATCTACAGTTTTTGTACATGTCCGCTTCTTTAAAAACACCATCAAATTGGTAGAAAATTAGTAAAGCCTAAAGGCCGAAACATACTTCACGCAAGTATGCAAATGCAGACACGAGCTCTTGGCCAGCGCATGGCCAACGCGTTGTCCCATTTACATACATTACATGCGCTCTTGTGTTGCTCTGGCGGTTACAAATCTCAGACCACAAGGGGGCAATAGATTTTTTAGGCGTAACCACAAAACCGGATGTGGTAGATGAGTCAATAGTTGAGGAGTGGGGAGAGACATGGAGAAAAAACAAGTTCATTTGAATGGACTGGGGACAAAAAGTTGTGTATATATTTTTCGAAAAAATTCAACTCAAATTGCTGCTCAAGTCCGCAATGACAGTTGTTGATTGAAAGAAGAAAATCCGCTCTAGCACCCCCTGCAGCAATGCAGAGAATGCAGCGCGTACTTGTGTTGGGAATTGACCGCTGACCAGGGGCGGACTGGGAAGAAAATTTGGCCTGGGATTTTACATAGAAACTGGCCCAAAAGTTGTTGAGTTGGGGGGGGGCTGTCCTTTTCTGCATATCGTTGCCCCTGCCGCATATCGCGGCACCGTTTTGAGGCGCGTTCTGCATAACGCAGTGGCCCATGCGGCCCCATTTCGTGGCCGGCCCACCGGGAAAAGTCCAGGTTCTCCCAATGGCCAGTCTGCGCCTGCCGCTGACAAATTTCACAACGCATCGACACGTGAAATCGAGCTTGCATAAAGGTGCATCTGCGTTCACGTACTTGCGTAGAGTATGTTTGGGCCTTAAAATACCTCGAAAGGAGACAACAATGATGTCCACAGGCCCAAATCAACAACACAGACATGATTGTTTGGATTTCCCAGAATAGCATTGTTGTTATCTGCATCATCTGTGCTATGACAATAGCTCCAGGTCCTACTAAACAAAGTAAATGCATGTCAGGCAACAGGGGTCTCTGGTCATTGCTTTAATAGAGTGCTTGTTTCTTGTTCCATTTGCTTGTTTGTCTTAGCTTATCTGGATTTAAGCTTTTAGTTTTCCTTGAAATTGAAAACTCACACAGGTGGTAGCAGCCATGAATGATGAAGGGGTTGAGGTATCATGGGAGCATCAGCACGAGTTTATAGTGGACAGTCAACCCTAATAAGGGTAATAAATTATGTTAATTAATGATGGAAGTGTTATTGAAGTCAAAACTATCTTCTGTAATTTGAATTAGTTACATAATCTCAAACAATAGAGATCTGTTCCCAGTGATCATTTCATTATTCTACTCTAAACTCTCTCTATTGTGTGAGGTCATGAAAGGGATAGACAAAACATAAAACTTACTCTCTTAATCACCAATAGGCGGCACTGTTCTACAGTATGAGTATCAGTTTACAGATTGACTAGATGTGAAATTTAGGCAGTGTAGACCTTATTCAGAATTGTACCACATTTAATTTTTGACGGGAATGAAAACAAGGCTGTGAGGGATAGACTTACAGTTTCTTCAATGGCATGCACTGTGTAAAGCTCTAGGAAGGTCCTAGATCACATCTAATTTTATCTTGTGTTTTTTTTTGTCAGCTGAAAATGTTTGCTTTTTTTTTTTTTTTTTTTTTACTGTTTCATAAGCTGAACGATCAAAACCAATTTAAACAACAGTACAAACCATTAAAGAGACTTTAAGTCTATCCCTCACAGCCTCGTTTTTATTTCCATTAAAAATGAAATATGGCACTACTCTGAATATGCTACTCATTTATATATCAATAAAGGTTATCATTAGTCATTAAGACTTAGAAACATGATGCACATTTCTGAATTTTATAATGATTATTCAGTTAGTTGTATGGTTTGGAGAAAATGGTCAAGAGAAGCTAAGTTTACTTGTCTGTTTATACCAGAGTTATTATTCAAATGAAATGTCAAGAAGTTATACTTCATTTAAAAGTAATTTAAACAACATTTTCTAATTATTGTATAATTATAAATGCAGTTTTATGACCTCATATCAATTGAGAGTGCGGAATATTTGTAGTTATTAAAGGTATAGTTCACCCAAAAATGAAAATTATCTCATCATTTACTCACCCTCATGCCATCCCAGATGTGTATGACTTTCTTTCTTCTGCTAAACACAAGTGAAGATTTTTAGAAGAATATTTCAGCTCTGTGGGTCCATACAATGCAAGTGAATGGTGGCCGGAACTATGAAGGTCCAAAAAGCACATAAAGGCAGCACAAAAATAATCCATATGACTCCAGTGGTTAAATCCATGTCTTTTGAAGTGATATGATAGGTGTGGGTGAGAAACAGATACATATTTATGTCCTTTTTTACTATAAATGTTCACTTTCACTTCCACATTCTTCTTCTTTGTGCATATTGCCACCTACTGGGCAAAGAGGAGAATTTATAGTAAAAAATAACTTATTAATGTATCTATCTCACCCACACTTATCATATCGTTGCTGAAGATATGGATTTAGCCACTGGAGTCTTATGGATTACTTTTATGGTGTCTTTATATGCTTTTTGGACCTTCAAATTTCTGGCTACCATTCATTTGCATTCTGAGGACCTACAGAGCTGAAATATCCTTCCAAAATTCTTCATTTGTGTTAAGCAGAAGAAATAAAGTCATACACATCTGAGTTGGAATGAGGGTGAGTAAATGAAGTGTGAATGACATCAACGTGTCCAGAGCCTCTCACGAGGATGTTGTCAAACTGATTGGCCACTGTTCAGGTGATCTACATGCTGAAAGCAGTCAAAACAACTTTCAACTAGATTCATGTTCAAGCGACGAGGAAATGGGGTTCCACAACCACAAGAGCTACTGGTTGAGGCCAAAGATGGACTCAAAGACCAGACTTCATTTTTAGGTGAAATATCCCTTTAATTTAACATTTTATTTGTCACACTGAAGGACTATTGATTAAATGAATTGCAAAAAGCTGTGTAATAAATGGTGACCAGTTACAGCACCTAAAATGGAATATATACTTTCCCTTATTTATTATTGTACGTTTTAATTTAAAATCTTGTTGCAGAACAAGAAAAGCATGTGCAGAACAGCAACTGTTAGTGTTGTGTATGTTGAATTCCACTCAAGTCATGTCGAGACTTGAGGAGCGCAGTAGAGAAAAGTTGACATGTCAAAGAACACTTTCATCTGAATCATGACTGTTCCTAGACTGTAGCACTGAACATTTATTTGGAGTTGTGTTCATTATAAAGTATTCAGATGTTTACGCTTTGAGTGTAAATAAAGACTTTCACTGGGTTGTTATCTTCCCTCTCTCTAGGAATGTAAATCCTTAAAGACAGCACACGCTTGAAGCAAAATGCAGCTCAGTGTCATATATTGGACATCTAACACACTGATTTTTTTTTTTTCTTTGTTAATCAGCCAACTTTTTGCCTTTTTTTTTTTTTTTTTGTGTAAAATATCTAAACATCATTAAAACAAGATAAATGTACTTAAAAAAAAAATTGCAGAAGGTTATAAACTAATTTTCAAAGAATCTATATGTTGAATTAAGTTTATTTTTCGTTGCCTGACTGGCAAATACTTTTTGTTTCTTGTTTAAAACATAAATCTAACAAAATACGATTTTGAATTCTTTCTTAAAACAAGAAAGAAGAAAAGTTTGCCAACGGGGTAAGTAAAATACAAATAAAAATCTCTGAAAACTAGTTTTAATATCTTAAGCAATTTTGCTTCTCAAGTAAATGTGTCTTGTTTTAAGAATGTTTAGATATGTTTACTGAAAAAAAAAAAAAAAAAAAGACTGATTTAAAACTACAAAATATAGTTTTGCAGTGTATTATTTGTGCAAGCTGTCTTATAAACGTCACTGAGCAGCTTTGCTTCAAGCATGTGGCATCTTCAAGGATTTACAGTCTTATAGAGAGGGACAGAGTTTTGCACTCAGATGGACAGAAAGAGGGCCTAAGATGGGGATACAACACAGATAAATGGATAGATGATGTTTTTTTAGTGACATGTCTTGGTATGGTTTGTCATCCCCTCCTCTTGGATGAAGTAAACAGGAAAGAAAGTTCCTCAAACATGGCTCCTCCCTGATAAGTCTTAGAGCTCCATGCAGCACACAGTACATCCCTGCTCACCACAGTAATCCATGATATTATCTCAACCCAAAGACACAATTGCACTTAAAGAGGAGAGAGTGAGAAAGTGTACAGTACAGAGTAAAGAAATCAATCGGTTAGATTCTGATGTGAAATGAAGCTTGACTTCCAAAAAGAGGGGGAAAAAAAATATGGAACTTTTAAACCTTTAATTGTCTGTGTTTGACACAATCCGTGTAAATCAGAGTTTTTGACTATCAACTTTTCTTGTTTTAGTTAGTGAAGGCAGGGTCCAAAATGAACTTGTCAAAACGAACACCTGTCAAAAGTGGCTGAATGAGTGAAATTACAACCATAAATATTTCTTACGTGCCGTAAAACTGTATTTTGTATTAAAGCTGAAGTTACTTTTTCAGTGTTAAAATACTTCTATCCCAGCTTAATATGCAGAAACACCTATTAAGTAAGCCATGCATAGGTTAATTTTCTCGAAAACTGTAAACACTGTCTTTGTGGCACTATAAAATTCCTGAGTTTGTTTTGAGCGACCTGCTTAGACCCTCCCCAACAACGTTACTCAAGCATCTGACGGTTTTAACAACAACAGATGAGGGACGTATCCTGAGAGAAGGATATAGATGCAGACGGAGCTTCAGAAAGGGGCATGAGCTCCAAACTGCCAGCAAAGGGAGCACCTAACCTAAACCTTTCCCGAACTACTTGACGCAGCCAATTGTTCGCAAGGGTTCACGCGCACAAAGTGACGTCATCGTGGCGTTCGCCTGGCCCCTGCAAAGCTCCATTTCGCGTGGTGCGCGCGCACTGCTTCATCATTGGACAAATGTTCCTGCACTTTTGAGCCAGCATAAAACTACTGTTAATAATGCTAAATGGACAACATTTTCGACAAGCATCTTTATCAGCGTGGGTATAAATGTAACTGGAATTCATACAATTATTTTAAATGTAAAAGTAACAACCTTTGCTCTTAAATATAAAACACTAGTATCTTTACTGTTAACAAAAGTGCTTGCGTTTAGCCACAGACAGACAGTGTAAAGTCTACTATTGGTTCATAAGTGTTTTTGTTTAGTTCACCTCTTGAAAAAGACCAGCGAACATGTACTTTTATTATAATACCTGGCTATGTAAATGTAAAGTTCAGGAAAGCACTTCTGCACTGCCATCTGTCATTTGGAGAAGAGTGCAACTGCGGCACGTGTCAAGTATGGATGGAAAAAGCAGCACGTGCAGGACGCGCTGCGATGCCAGGCGAAGGTATAAACAAGGCTTAATCGTGTGTGGAAGTGACGCCCCCTTTTAGAGTTGGCACAACCCCCTTTTGGATTAACCCTGCCCCCTTCTGGAGTAACCCTGCCCTCTTTTGGAGATTCCGCCCCTTTTGGAGATCTCCAGCCAGCAGCTATGTCTACTTGTTTGCAGAAAGCTGTTTTGAAAACATCGTTTATTTTTGCAATTCTGTTCGATGGCGTTAGTGTCGCAGAAATTACATACTTCAGCTTTAATTTTATATAAAAAATATTTTGTCCCTAAGAAAATGGGATTGTTTAGCTGTTTTTCCTAGCGTATTTGTGACAAAAACACTGGTCATTGTGTCACTATATCATATGAGATAAGCCAGTCTCCATAACTCATTTGAAACTGCACCTCTCACAAAAACGTCAAATTGTGATTTTGTTTCTCATTTATTCATTTAGATAGCTTAATGCAAAGAGTCACATGGGATACATGTGTTCTGGAGAAAAAAAACTTTAGGTGTCCTAGATAAACTTCTGATAGTTATGGAGCCTCTTTGAGGACACAAAGGAAATTTATTTTCTGAAATTCAGTGCTCCCTCATAATTAGTTTTGCATTCCCTCACAATAGTTTGCATGAGAGAGGTTTTCTTCAATAGACTATTTGTGTGTCTTTTACATCAGCGAGAGTCAGACTATTGTTCTTTCAAAATTATTCAAGACGTATTAATTTGCAATTCCCAGTAAAGTTACTGGTTACATTTGGTGCTTGGCGAATGCACATTTTGGATCCTGGGTGACGGAGTTTGACTAACTATGCCAGTTCACTCCTCTGCAATCTAAAACTGATTCAGGGCTTTAGGCTGTGCTCATGTAAGCTTAGTCATATGAGCCTCATGTTTCTTTCTTTTCTTTTCCTTTATTATTTATATATAAATAAACCTCAAAACATCAAATACTAATCCACTTTTTATCTCCTAGTTTTCAACTCTGAAGTGTACTAAACACAAGTCTTGCAAAGGAGCAATTCTTCTTAAATATGTAATGTTAATGTTGTGTGTCCTCCAAAACCCAAGTTGGCAGCTGTATGCTTCTTTACAGCGAATGCTCACAAACGTCAACCAAGGAAGGCTGTTTAGCCCACGGTATTTCCTTTTGATTAGTATGTTGTGCTCTATTGCCATGGAAATCGTTGTGGCGATCAAGAGGTGGTCATTCATGTTTGGATCACCCATTCCTCAGTAACACGGCCAATTGTGTTTCTAGTGACACACCTTCTGGGTCTAGTATTCTGGTATCCAGACAGGATGCAGAATGTTAGAACATTCACTACACTGCAACATTTGAACCATCATGTTGAACCCTCATGTTTTCCTTGAATTGTCAGTGATTCTTTAGTGTTTCGATTCCTAAGGGATTAAAAGGATTTCATCCAAAAATGAAAAATGTATGTACTCACACATCTCCTTAACATTTCCATTTCTGTTGGACAAAAAGAAAGAAAGTAATATGGGTTTGACCAACATGAGGTCAAATAAATGACTACAGATTTGTCAGTTTTGGGTGAACTATTCCTTTAAGTCCATATGTAGATTTACATTATTTTTACTTTACAATTCTTAACTTGTGTGGCTTTCATTTAAAAGGGGCCTGTGTTAATCTGTCTCCATAGCACAGATAATTTGCCTCTTCTCTGATGCTTCTTTTTATGGTATGCACATAATGTGAGTGTGTATATGATCACAGTGTCTACATGCTTGACCTTAAATTCATCGGTATTGTGAACGTGTGCGATTGAGAGAGAGGCATTATGTAAATGTCCTCTCTTGTTAGCATAAAAAGAGGACACACATGTGCATAGCTGAAGTATGTACTGCCCTGGCCTCCATGTGTGTATGTTTGCGAGCTCTTGATGTGTCATATTGATGAGGCTGAACACACATTTCTGTGCGTATCTAGGCAACACAGAAGACCATTTGATTACACTGCTCTTGTCATCTGCTCAATCAGCCTCTAAACTTTAGCCTATGAAAATTATCCCTCTCTTCTGTTTGCTCTTTGTTTCTCTGTCTGGCCATTTGACAGCTAGTCTCTCCACCACTGTGTACTCGTCCTCCTAGGCTTCTGTTTAACATTTCTGTTGGACTTTTTTCTCTGAACACATAACAGCATGCCGACATGTCATCAAGCTCTTGTTCATTTATTTGAATTCATTTGTTTTAAAGATTTTTTCAGTTTTAATGCCAGGGTGGTCGACTAATTGATAGGGGTGGCTAAAAATATAAATGTTCAGATGCATCGCAATATTCATTTGAACAATCTCAATATTGATTCTTAAAACCCAAGATCGATCTTTTACTCTATGCACAGCCCTCTACAATCAGAGGAAATCAGTCACATATTCAACCAAATTTCACACTCTGTGACTTGTATATATTTGGCAGCTGGCTGGTAAATGTTCAGATTTCAATCACCAGTGATTGTATAGTGGTGGAGTTCGGGTTGCCAACTATCTACCAGCCGAATACGGGACATTCCAGCTTTAAATATCTGACATTTTTGTTTAGCGGGGCTTCGGTGCAAGACGCTGCGATATGGTTAAAGAGGTCCACCTAGAGCTTGTTTGCATAGGAAAACATTTGTAAAACATCACGGACGGATGCAAAAACACGTTCTGTGTGAATGGCACCTAATATGCTTAAATACCACTTTACTAAAACGACCAGGATGAACCACATTTCTGTCAGTATTCACTTTAATTAAACACTACTTTTTTGGCAAAAGAACGAAGCTGCAATCAGTGTAGACTGACAATAATTTTCTGTCAAGCATTTTCTTCCCCATAATTAAGCTTGACAAACCAGCTTTCTGTTTAAAATTGGACTCATCTTTTGAAATATGAAAGTGTGGGTGAGGAAAAAGATACATATTAAAGTCCTTATTTACTATAAATTTCCATTTTGAAAGTAAAAGTGAAAATGGATTGCCCGATGGGGCAAGTGACATTTCCGTCAAATGGCTCGAAACTCTCACTGGCCCCGGGCCAGCAGGCCATTCTTATTGTTGACCCCCAACTAACCCCCCACAATCTAGTTTAAGTAGCCACAATCAGCGCTAAAATAGAGCAGCATCTTGAATATTTAAATTAAGTCATTGTCATTCCTTTCCGCACAAACGTGCCTGCTTTCTATAAAAAAATTAGCCTCAATATAGTTTACACTTTATTCGCAAAACTCTGTGCTATTTGCCGGCGCTACTGAAATTGCATTATTACTGCCTGAGGAAAGCAGGAGGTAAACTGAATTTTATTCAACAAGAGATGGTTTTGTACATTTTCTATCGATCATAGCAGCAGAAATTCATCAAATAACGATCCAATGATAGAGAAGAGCGTTATAACCTGCCATATATCCAGATGCCCGGTGTAGTCAAGTGCACTTTCAGCATGTTAAAGAGATGATTCAGGTGTCTGGACCACACTAGTGGAGTGATGCTGTAGAGTCCTGGTAGAGTGAGCTAGATCACTGTGGTCTGATGCATCCAACCAATCCGCAAAACCAGAATTAAACATTGCAAGCTATGTTTAATAGTTTTTGTGGGCACGGTTTCGCTGTTGTCTGATCTGCATAATTCCTTGAGGTAAGTAGACAATAAACCAGCGCATACAGCGACTGCAAATAAATTGCGCTTTTATCGTGTGCAATTAATTCTTAAATAATTATCTTCTGTGACTCTGTGGTGTTTTCAAAACATTTCTCTGTTTGATTGAGTGGTCTCACATCTCAGCTTGAGGCTCAACCAATGGCATGATTTATGAACCATCTGATTTTGAACAATGGAAATGGAGGGGGAGTGTTTGGGAAACCTGTTTGGAAACACTCATGGTGGTTGGCAAGGCAAGCATCACTATAAATATTGCTCATACTTAGAGTTAGGGATTTTTCAAAACTGTTTTGTGAAGCATTTGTATAATGTCTGAATTAGGGCTGTTGATTTAAAAAAATAAAAATAACGCAATTAATCATGCCCTCTGACGTTTACGTAAACTTGGATTTTCCTACCATACGAGCCGCAAGTGGGCGGAGAGATCTTCCAGTGTTCATTACATATGTGAGACGGTTGTAGAGGTGATATCAGCAAGCAAAATCACTGACTTTTTCAAGCTTGAAGTACATCTGTTTTTACGAGTCACGTGAATAGGTGGCAGCGTGCGCCTCAACAAACCTCACAAGAAGTGCAGCCACAGAATGAGAACCACTTTCTGAGGAAGCACAACAGAGTACAGGAATCTTGAGATGTTATTTTCAAAGTTTCCACTACTTTTAACTTGACACAGCGTCCTAAAAATGTGGTGTTTATGACGCTGAATACCAGTGAGATGCTCTAAACGTGTCTGTCTGAGGCACACACATGTAAATAGAGCGGCAATTAAAAATAACGCAAGACGGAACGCAAGAACGCATATTGTGAGAACTGGACAAAATGACAAACCCAATGCAAAACAGATTGCTGTCAACTGTAGGCTTGTTCATTGATATGAGAATAAAACAAACACTATACAGTTGTGCTCAAAAGTTTGCATACCCTTGGAGAATTGGTAATATATGTACCATTTTTAAAGAAAATATGAGTGAGCAGGCAAAACACATTTCTTTTATTTCTTATGGGATTCATATTCAACTGTAGGTTATAACAGAACGGCACAATCATAAAACAAAACATGGCAACAAAGAAAAAAATGAAATGACCCCTGTTCAAAAGTCTGCATACACTTAGTTCTTAATACTGTGTATTGCCCCCTTTAGCATCAATGACAGCGTGCAGTCTTTTGTAATATTTGTCTATGAGGCCCCAAATTCTTGCAGGTGGTATAACTGCCCATTCGTCTTGGCAAAATGACTCCAGGTCATGCAAAGTCTTTGGTCGTCTTGCATGAACCGCACGTTTGAGATCTCCCCAGAGTGGCTCGATGATATTAAGGTCAGGAGACTGTGATGGCCACTCCAGATCCTTCACCTTTTTCTGCTGTAACCACTGGAGGGTCAACTTGGCCTTGTGCTTAGGGTCATTGGCGTGCTGGAAAGTCCAAGAGCATCTCATGCGCAACTTTTATGCAGAAGAATGCAAATTGTTTGCCAGTATTTTCTGATAACATGCTGCATTCATCTTGCCATCAGTTTTCACAAGATTCCCTGTGCCTTTAGAGCTCACACCCCCCAAAAACATCAGTGAGCCACCACCATGCTTCACAGTGGGGATGGTATTCTTTTCACTATAGGCCTTGTTGACCCCTCTCCAAACATTGCGCTTATGTTTGTGACCATAAAGCTTTATTTTGGTCTCGTCACTCCAAATTACAGTGTGCCAGAAGCTGTGAGGCGTGTCAAGGTGTTGTCGGGCATATTGTAACAGGGCTTTTTTGTGGCATTGGCGCAGTAAAGGCTTCTTTCTGGCAGCTCGACCATGCAGCTCATATTTGTTCAAGTATCGTCGTATTGTGTTTCTTGAAACAACCACACCGTCTTTTTCGAGAGCAGCCTGTATTTCTCCTGAGGTTACCTGTGGGTTTTTCTTTGTATCCCGAACAATTCTTCTGGCAGTTGTGGCTGAAATCTTTCTTGGTCAACCTGACCTTGGCTTGGTATCAAGAGATCCCCGAATTTTCCACTTCTTAATAAGTGATTGAACAGTACTGACTGGCATTTTCAAGGCTTTTGATATCTTTTTATATCCTTTTCCATCTTTATAAAGTTCCATTACCTTGTTACGGTCTTTTGACAGTTCTTTTCTGCTCCACATGGCTCAGTATCTAGCCTACTCAGTGCATCCACGTGAAAGCTAACAAACTCACTGACTATTTATGCACACACACTAATTGCCATTTAAACCTGTGTGTGTCACCTTGTGTGTCTTTAACAAGGCCAAATATTCAAGGGTATGTAAACTTTTGATCCGGGCCATTTGGGTGATTTCTGTTATCATTATGATTTAAAAAGGAGCCAAACAACTATGTGATAATAAATGGCTTCATATGATCACTATCCTTAAATAAAAGACAGTCTTTTTGCATGATCATATTTTCAAAATCAGTGCCAAAATTTCACAATTTCTGCCAGGGTATGCAAACTTTTGAGCACAGCTGTATTGAGTTCTTAAGCCATTTTTTGTATTGTCTAATCAATGCTTTATTCATTTGCCACAATAATGCAATTTATCTTAAACTGAATTTCAGTCCATATTATATATTTATTATAGGCCCTACATATTATATTTATACATATTTGAATTATTATGCATTATTTATATGAATTATCTTTATTTGGGGGCGTTTTTCAGCAAATAATGATGTATGTGATTGATTGTGATTAATTTGATTAATTAATCAGCATGTCATGTAATGCGGATGATAAAACTCTCATAGACTTACAGGAGCCTTTGGGCACCAGAATATCATATGGACTTGGGGGTGAGTTCTTTTGACTGTTTACACATGATGTTGCACATGATATGGCAGGGGCCCTCAGGGAACTCTGGGGCCACATGGGGGCCCCTGCCATATCTAGGCACGATAACAGTATAGAGACATGTGAAAACATAGGAAACTTGTCAGGCCAACTCCAATGTTGTGGTGGTGAGTTTTGCATGGTCAACCACCACTCACATTTTCTCTAGAAAATGAAAAAGTGGTTATTTTCTGCAATTCTGTTTGGTGCTGCCAGCAAAACTGGCACATCTTTAAACTACAAGCCTTTTGGTCTTGGAATGTGCTCACCTAAACACAACTTCAGTTATTGAATGAGCTTAAAATGGTATCCTTCGTCCAGTTAATCTTTATATATACACACACACACACACATGCACACTCATTTCCCTGAGGGAATGAGCAAACTCTATCCACTCTGAAGCTCAGGTTCATGTGATCCTGTGCTATCACTAAGCACTCCTCTCATAATCAAATCAAACAGGAAGAGGAGAGTTGTTTATTGGCTCCACACAATGAATAAGAAAACTTTACATCTTTCTCAAAGAGAGAGAGAGGGAGACAAACGCTTACCTCTTATGATTCCCAAGAGACTGTTTTGGTAAGATGGACATTGTGAAATGATTAAGTGCTGAGATTGAGCCTAACCACCAGACTCTTGTCTCTTGTGTGTGTGGGTCAGGTTTTGTCTACATTGTGTAGCCCAAATGTACCCACAAGGACAGTAAAACTTAAAATCACCTACATACTGAAGACAGGCCAAATGTCCCTAGTCTCCTCATGGCATAAAAAACATACTAAATAACTATTTAATTAAAATCTAAAAATTCAGTTAGGTTAAGGGTTAAGTGTAGGGTTAGGGTAAAAGTGGCTCAGTATAAAAAGAAAAGAAGTCATTGGAGTTATCATGGTTAACATGGTCAATGTGAAAAGTTTGCTTACATTATATTATTAACCTAGAAATAGTGTAAAACTTTTTCATTTTACGCCATAACCTTTCATTATTTAATTTTTTCAAAATCCTTCAAAATTCCCAGGTTCAATGTAGTCTCAGACTTTTGGACTGCGCTGTTTATGTATATCTAGACCAGGGCTGGCAACCTAGGGGTAATCACAGAGGGTTAATCACTGTAGTTAAACACTATTAAAGTGTGACAAAATGGTGCTAGTCAGCAACAGATGAGTGCAGCACGTGCAAACCATTCGCGCTTCACGAGCCTCTGATGTCGCAGCACTGCGCTTCACTTTGATAAGTCGTGAAAAGTAAAAGTGTCCGCTTTGAGTTGGGTGCATAGAGTGGATGACAGCCTATATGTTCTTGTTTTATTGGTTCCTTTTTACAAAGCATAATGTAAATAAAAAAATACTGTTATCAGTGCTGGAGATGTTCATCCAAGCATACCCGCTCCTTAAACCACAGTGACGGTGACTTTCAAACCACATAATTAAGGGAAAAGGACAAACACACAAAAACACACATAGTGGGGTTCAAAAGTCTGAGTCTGATTCATAATCTTAATTAAAAAGTACAGCCCAGTGATTAACAAGGGAAATTAAAAATGGCACTTAATGTCAAAAAGTGTGCCGCCCCCTGATCTAGACGTATCTCACTGTGAATTTGGCGATAGCAGATTCACAGATAGCAGAAAGTTCTGCTGCTGAAATTGGTCTGTGGTTATCAAAATTTAAACCACTGCCCCCAGAGGCCGAAACTGGAACTGTTGTTGTTAAATGTATGGGCAAGTGTGAGCACCAGTTTCTGAGTGAAATATCCAAGGAGTAGCACCAAAAGAAAGTATTTGTATATCTTTAAATGTGGTAATACTGTCAACAGGAATGCATATTTTATTAACCATACGACATATCCCAAACCCTAAACCTAAATGTCAGTAGAGTAAAAATTTATCTTAGGGGTAAAATACAAGCTCCAAATCACACTCATTATTGATTATGTGAACACGATTACTTCCTGGTTTCCAGGGGACTAGAACCTGTGTTTTTGCAAGTCAGTAAACTCAGCAAAATGGGGTCGATTTAAGGGTACCAGAATATTTGGTAGCAATGTGTTGATTTCCAGTGTGATCATGTCGGTATACCAGTATTATATCTGCCATTCTCCACCCAAATCTCTAGATATCCGCATCGGTCATTGAAAAAACTAAATCGGTTAACCACTGTAGAAAGATATACTATTGTAGGATGTCTGTCATTAATGTCTTTCTCTGTCTCTATCAGGGTGGAAGATTCAAAGGTATCACTATGGGCTTTCCTCAACGTTCCTCCGGCCGACGATCTTTCGGACGTTCCAAGCGTCTCAGCATGGCTTGTTCACTCGATGACCTTGAGGTAATGTTCCCCAATAGGGCTGGGTGATATGGCCTCAGAAATTATATATCAATATTTTTCAGCCTATTGACGATATCGATGCATGTCTCGATAATTAAGTGATTTTATTTTTTTTTATATAATTTCTTAACCATTGAAATGCACTTTTATGTTCCATATACAATGATACATATAGTAGCTTAATAAAAAGCATTATTTACCTTCATATATTTTTACCAAAAATAAAAAAAATCTTTTTTTTGGAACGCTGTTGAATATTTTAGTCTAATTGAGTCTTATACTGAATTATCATTGTTATTTTGAGGATTAGATTTGTGTTATACAAAAGTAATTTATTTCTGCCCTATTTACTTCAACTTCACCTGGGTCTTTTATTTTGAAACTGAAAGTGCTGCGTGTATATGACTGTTTACAATGTAATAGTTTACAATCTAGTGAAACGCTGTCATCTCCTCATTTTCTGTTATATGGTGCTGCGTTTCTAGATATGTATAATAATTTGTACCAGTTACTAATGTTTGGAATTTTGTGAATGCTTGAAACGCAGTAGCCTACTTTGATTTCACAATACATATGCTGCCAGCATGTCACCGGTTATACTGAAGCGCACACAGACATGTTTATCTGTCTTTAAATATCAGCCCTTTTTGTGGTTTTATAATCACATATGACCAACTCGCCATTTTGATGTTATTTTGATTAATTGTGCAGCTCTGAAGTTTCGTAAAATGAGTCTACTGATGCACTCTTTATGAAACTTAATGGCCCCCAAAAAAAGCTAATAAAAACCATTGCAATATTCATGATATTGCTTAATTTTGTATCATCAGCAAAATTATAGCGATTATAACCCTATTCTCCAATACTTTACATCTCACATCACCATTTCTCCTACCCTTCATGTCCTTAGGAATTTGTCTTAACATTCCAGTCTTCCAGTTTCTGTCTAGTCTCTCTCTCACACATACTGTATAAAACTTCCTAGCATTTTGATCCCATCACTCAGAGGATTGGGAATGATTACATAAGGACTGAGTGACCTAAACAATACTTCAGAGAAAAGACATCCAGCATGCTGATACAAACAATTAAACAAACAAACACAATTAACTCTCTGGAGATCATGCACTCTAGGTGCCTTATTTACGAAACCATGGTTGTGCCATGTGCCTTTAGAGTTGATGCCACAGCGAGGGTATTCCTGTTTATTAACGGATCTGGTCACACTCACACGTGAGTTTAATTTTAGACCAAGCAGTCAAAGAGATAGAGTGTATCCGCGTGTCAAGTGACACGCACACAAGTGTGGTGACAGCAAATTTCCATGGCAACGGAGGAGATGGAGGACAGTGTAATTTTCAGATGGAGGAGCTCAGGGGCATGAAAAGACTGACAGCACGTAACATCTCAGTCTGGCCTTTGATAGCATGCTAGTGGATATTATGCTTTTATTCATTTTGATTTGTGTTTAGAGGCTTAATTTAGAACACTGGCTTATTTTAAATGAACCTCAGTGTGTAGTTAACATCCATTAATAAGGTAACCACTATCAGCGGTGTATCAATAATAGTGCTGACAAAACATAGCATCTCTATTACTATTACTACATTTACTACATACTGTGACTACAGGGGATTTTCAAAATCCCTAACCCTGACCTTAACCTGCCAGTGAGCCCGCAGAGAACAAAATAATTATCAAAATATTAATATCTACTGTCTTGAGCAACACAAAATAGGTATCGTTTTAAAGCTAAGAAGCTGTACTTTACAATGCATGTAGGCATTATTACCAAAAGTGATTTGAATTTGCAGACAAATCAGAAGTGTTCCGTTTTGATAATTAATTAATAATTGTACACTATACCTATTATTGTAATCGGTACAGACATCAGACTGATCAAATAGCCATGAGTCGTATGTCATTGGTAAGCTCTCAAAGAGTAGAATACAACCCGTTTACCAGTTTGTTTTGACATACGTTACATGTAAACAGGTTTTGCTAATAAGCCGCATTTTCACTTATAACTTCACGAGACATAAACATAACATAAATTATCACATACCATTACTTAGAGAAGGGGACACCTGTTAGAACAAGCCCACACAAAAGGTAATCGGATGCATTGATCATTAGATAATTCACACAAAGCACAACATCTGAAATTATGTAGTACATTGTCCAGCATCAGGGAACGTGAAACCAATCGTATTAGGATTATATTGCTGCAACCAGAGGTGGAAGTCATCCAAATTTAGGCAGTGAGGATCATTGTAATTACATATGTCCACCAGGAGATGGCGCCAAGTACATGACACAGACTCAATGATGGCTCTAATGACACAGTATGAAACTGATTGAAATCTCATTATTTATCATAATCTATATCATTAAATATGTGAAATGTTTTCTTTAAAACGAGACCAAAACATTGACCCTCTTTGTTTTTGTTTTTTGTTTTTTTTTTTTGTGTGTGTTTTTTTTTTTTTTTTTTTTTTTGTAGAGTTATACGCCTTTAATTTTGGGTATGCCACTGAAACAGGAAATCTTTAAAAGCACCTTAAAGTGTTAAGGCCCTGCATTCATCTTGCATCGCTTGTGCTATGGACATGTATGATATTTCAAGTTGTCAAGCTTGTCAACGACTTGCTATTTTCCTCTGGCAGAAATATAAATGTCCTATAGACTTACATTTATAGTGCTAATCAGGGCTTTTCAATAGCTACATTTAATGAGTCCAGTTTCACTTTCAAATCAACATTTCTAACTCGCTTTCCACTATTATGAATAATCAATCAATAATGCATTAAACTCTTTCTTCATCTCTTTTTGAGAATATAGTTGTTTTGAAGTCCCTTTCTATTAGAGAAGTCACATTGTGTGTAAATAAGTCTCAGTGCCACTCTGACGGACAGTCACACTGTTGGTTGGCATGATAAAATCAAAGAATGAAACGCTTCCTCTAGTTAGTAGCTGGAGCAAATTCTGGCCTGATTGCATAAAGCTGCTGTATTGGGTAAAGAAGAACTGACTTAGCTGGAAGTTTGTTATAGATCTGTGCTGTTCTAATACTGAAAAAAGCTTAGGGTGTAGAAGGTAAAGTAGGAATGCTGTTAACAATGTACTATTAAAAATTGAAGTGTTGTGACTTTTAGTCCATTTCTAGCTTTGAAGCCATCTATATCCTAGTGTACTCTTAAAAGTTGACAAAAGTAACCTTTAGCAGATATATGCATTTAAATTACATCATCTTCTTGGAAAATGGACCAAAAATATCATCTTGCACTACACAGATTTATCCCAATAAAATGCTCTCTAGAATGAGAATGTCCCACCCCCTAATACCACCTGCAACCGACTAGCAAGTAGAAATTATGGTTCAAGGCTGCAACGTAACTAAACCCTATTGGCTATTTAAAAAAAGGGAATTTTATAAGGACCTCCCAAACTTCCTGTTTTAATAGGCAATATGTCAACACAGGAAAGAAAACTGTGCTTGTGAAGTGATTTCATGGTTTTTTTTTATAAATAAGACAAAAACTGATAATGCTGTGGATGGAAAGAGACCTTTAATGTGACATTAGACTGTTTTATACTTTCCTCCTGCTTCATTTGCTTTAATTACTTTCTTTAAGTTTCTCAGTTTGCATTGTCTTCCAGTTGCTTCGTCTCTTTTCTCAGAGCTGCACATGCAGGTTGGCGGCACTTGTGTGCGAACAGAGCACGCTTTGTGAAGCAGCACAGTAATTAGTGTGTGTGTGTGTGTGTGTGTGTGTGTGTGCGCTAATGAGCATTGAGTAGCATTCCTCTCATTAACAGGGACTCCGGTACAAACTCACACACTCTCTGCAGTGAGGCATGAACGTACATAGACACTCTTAAATTACATGCTAATTGCATACTGTCCTTAAATGCTGTGACACACACTCTCAGGTTCAGAGATGAACATAGGCAAACAACAGGAAATTTTGTTGTAATTGCTGCCTTTCCTTTTCCAGTATGCACACACACACACACATGTCCTCTGGCTGGCCTATCATGTAAGAGAAACGGCGCAATGCAGTTATCTTGTTAGTGAATGTTTACCCGGCGAGATGGCATTTTTCTTCATGCCCATGGTCACTGTGTGACATCATGCCAGCCTTCAGAGGCTTCAGTTTGCTCACTGAGCCAACAAATACAGTACCACCCCCATTCAATACTCATCGTGACCATCAGTGGAAGTCACAAATACAGTGTATTTTTAAATACAAAGTAATTTTACAACAGGCTGATCGAGCATAATTAAAACTAAATGACACTCCAGAGACTAACTTCATAAACACAGATCTTAAAAGTCATTATGAATATTCCTACTGCTCATTCCTGGTATTATTGTGAATAACTGATCAGTATTCATTATTTGAAAGAAAAAAAAAAGTTTGCCTTTGTAATCTTTCATCAAAATGTCTCTGAAACAACTTTCCTTATCAGCTGACATCACCAACCTCGTATTTTTCACGATCCAATCCATTCCCGATGAATCAAATCAAGTTCAACCCTACAATTTTACTTATTGTATATACTTTTTTTTAACTAAAAAATAGATAGGTTTAGATAAAATGGGTTTGGACACTGTTGCATGTTAATTTGAACGCTTAATCATTTAAATGATTCTAAAACCGCAAACTAAATAATGTTTTGTCTTAGTGCTGAGACTCTTAAACAAGCCTGATCTCATGAAAATTATGTGACTTTGGTGACATTTTTGCAAAATGATATTATGTAATTCCTTAACACGTATCACAGAAGTTGTGAGGTGAAATGTCTTCTGTGTGCCAATAAAAGCTAGTTACATTTTCTTAAACAGATTAAAGATTTTAGGTTCATGCTCTATCGACCTTTAAATAAACAAAACCTACCTCCCTCCCTAATCTAAACCTTAAAGGAATAGGTCACCCCAAAAAAAAAAAATTCAAATTTGCTTATAATTTACTCACCCTCAGGCCATCCAAGATGTATATGACCTTCTTTCTTCATCAGAACAGGATTTAAGATTTTTAGCAAAGTATCCCAGGTTTTTAGCTTCATCCAGTGCAAGTGAATGGACACCAATTTTTGACGGTCCAAAAAGCACACTTAGTCAGCATCAAAGTAATCCACACGACTCCCGCTGATCAAGTAATATCTTCTGAAGTGAACTGATATATTTGTTTGAAAAACTAATTGCTAATTAAAACTTTATTAACTTCTAAATTGCGTGGTATCTCAACTGATAAAGCATTGTACTTGTGTTGCAAAGGACCAAGGTACAAGTCCTGTAGAGCACACAGGTTTACATAAGTCGAAATTGTCGTAAAAGACATCACAAAATTTACTGGTTGCTCTAGAAATTGCCAAATTGTCACACTTGCTTTTTATAACACTATCGGTTAGGTTTAAGGTTAAAAATCGCTTCCTGTAAACACTGAATGCCTCACGTCGCTGTCGTGTAACGTCATCATGTTGGTGCGTTCACGCGAGAATTCAGAAGTTCTGTTTACCACAGAGGAGCATACTTCACATGAGAGTTAGGTCAATTCAGACAGCTACAGAGAGCTGGCAGAAGCACCGATTTAAAGTTAAAAATATTTAAGTAGCGAAAACCTGGAATACTTTACTAAAAATCTTAAATCCTGTTCTGATGAAGAAAGAAGGTCATATACATCTTGGATAGCCTGAGGGTAAGTAAATTATCATCAAATTTTCATTTTTGGGTGAACTATTCCTCTAAACCTAACTGATTGTGTCATTAAAAGCAAATGTGAGATGAAAAACAGATGAGGTTTTGAAGGTTAATGCTCTATCAAATTTTATATCAACAAAACCTACCTCCCTACCTTAAACCTAAACCTAACAGATAGTGTCATAAAAAGCTAATGTGAGATGAAAAACAGATGAGGTTTTGGAGGTTAATGCTCTATCGAGTTCTAAATCAACAAAACTACCTCCCTACACTAAACCTTAAACCTAAACGATAGTGTCATAAAAAGCAAATGTGTAATTTTGTGGTTCTTCTATGACACTTTCAAATCATGTGTCAACTCGCAAGCTCTTTAGGACTCGTACCTTGGTCCTTTGCATTACAAGTGCAACGCTCTATCAGTTGACCTAACGCACAACTAGATACATATATAGATAGATAGATACTGTAGATGGATGGAGGGATGGAGGGATGATAGATAAACTTGTCTCAACTCAGCGAATGTGTGAGAGTCTTGATCGTGTGTGAGCCTGATTTGAGTTTCTCAGAATTGCCCTTTGTTTGTGCATGTGTGTTTCTGGTTTTCTTAGTATATGTGAGAGTATTTTCTCACTTATGTTCTTTTAATTACTGTGTGTCTAACTGGATGGATAATGTCATATGAGGGCATTTTCTAATCAATAGCATAAGCAACAAGCAGCATGTTTATAAACTGTGTAATTTTCCATAAGGCTGCAGGGTACAGGAGGTACATAGGTTCAGCATTACATTTCGAGCCGTTCTGAGTGATTGATTCATCACAGTGACGATTCGGCTCACAGGTTAAAAACAGAGTGCCTGCGGATCCTTACACGCAGCGTACAGAGCTCTGAGAGAACAGGGTTGGGACTTGTTGAAGAATGTAGAGCTTCGTACCTGCTTGTTGTTTATTAGCACCTGTCAAACAAGACAAATCCAAATCCAGATACACATGCACAAACAGACTTGGATATTACAATTACACAATCATGTAAAATGGATATATTTCTTAGTCTTTTTGTGCATGTTTACTGCAATTATATATATATATATATATATATATATATATATATTGACCTAAGCCTAGCCCCCCCTCTTAATTGTTCCAACACACACACACACACACACACACACACATACATTCATTATGATTCTTTCACGCTCCTCTCTCTAAGCAGATGCTGCACTCCAGGCATACCAAGTACGTGACACAACACATTGTGTAAATAACATGAACAACCCCACTGTGCACCACTTACATTGCAGTGCGTGTGTGAGTTGCATGTGTGTGGCTGTTTCTCACACCTTCGTGAAGTATATGAGGGTGAACACACACACACACACTCCCACTCACGAGCGTGTCTCTGCATCTCTGTCTGTGAGCCCTGGGCTTTGTGGGCGGAATAGGAATTACAGCGGAGTGGGTGGAAAGACTGAACGAGAGAGTGAGAATCAAACTACACAAGACACCGAGATAGGGACAGACTGTGAACGCAGCCTCTATCTCATTGCATACTTGTGTGCACTCACACACACTCGTACACACTCATACACACACACACACACTGTATTGGAAGCAGCCAGTGGATGGATGTGTTTACAAAGCGTGGAGTCATTTAACGCCAGACTGTGGAGTCTTACACTGCCATACATGGAGCCAACTTTGAGCGTCAATTCTGACGGAGTAAGTACCTGTGCACACATAGATACACATACACAGATGGACATATGTGCAAACTAGCTTGCTTGATTAATCTGTCAAGTCATGTAAGAGTGTGTCCACTGAGATGGGGGTTGTGGATGCACTGTTTGTCAGTTTTCGAATGCAGGAGTCAGCGTCTGTTGTTAATATTTAAGAGTGTGGTTGTGATCAGGAAGCGGTCTTTAGATTCTTTAACTGCTCACACAAGTGCTTGTGAGATCTTGCTTTGGAATGCAGGTCTTTGTCTGTTGAAGCCCCAAATTAATTTAAAAACCGTGCTGAGGCATGGGTTACCAAGTGTGTTTGTGTCTTCTTAAACACTAATTTGATAGAGTTCAGTGACAATTTGTTTGATGTTTTAATTTTATATATGCATTTAATTTTATGCTAAAATGGGCAAAAGCAAAGATATTTTAAAAAGTAATCATATAATTTACCTCTTATGGTTTGATCATGAATCATCTTGCATATCATCATCATGTGACTTGATTTGTCCAATCAGTGGTTCTCGAATTGCTAGGCCCTCCCGATGAGAGAATTTTGTATTTATGCTTTGGAAAATGTATTTGTCTTTCAGCGTTGTTAGAGTTTTATGTGGTTTTTGAGGCTTCCAGATGTTTTAAAGCAGGTGTATCTTTAAACTCACATTTCTTTGGGTGTTTTATTTTTTAAATTGTCCAGCCTTCATCAGACAAAACAATCATTTCATATGAAGTGCTGCTCTTCCCTTTTAAAAAAAGAAGAAACGGTAACCAAAAAGTTTAAAATCATTTAATCAGATCTCATTGAGGAAGCTGGGGAAATTATCTTTGCTATTGTGAAACAGAAATAGTTTGTTAGTTCACTCGTTTGTACTGTAATGGAGTTGTTTGTGCTGAATAGTAATTGAACTATTTTGTCTGAGGGAAAGGACAATGATTTATTTATTTATTTATCTTTGGTGGAGAAGTATTTCACTTGACAACTAGGACACAAGCTCATTAGAGAAATCTTTTAAATTCTTTCTCTCTGCTGTCTTTGTAACTCAAATTTTAAGTAGCATTTTACATCTAAATTACACTAAGCATTATTCATATTAACCTTGGAGAATTTGTTATGAATATCTAATCAAAATTTACCACAATTTCTTTTAATAGTTTTTGTTAATAACATTTAATAATTGTGAGAGTGCACGTGTGTTGAAAAAAACAAACAAACAAAAAAAAAAACAGCAGAGGGCAATATTGAGACAGGGTTTGTGTCTTTTAATGAAAAAAATCGAGAGAGAGCGAGAGAGAGAGAGAGGGGGAGAGAGAGGGGATGGATGGATGGATGGATGGACGGACGTATATGCTTATTCCTTTTTTTTGTAGGTTATGCATTATTAAATATACTTATTTACACAATGTATTGTTGAGTGGTGTCACCTTCATTCTTGCTATATTCTGAAGGTTCAATGAAAAGAATATGCTGATATGTAGTCATATGCTCCCTATTTTCTGTTACACCAAAAGTATATTTCCTGCTTTTGTAGTGTTTGAGATGTAATGTCAGACTCAGCATTTATGATTGTATCTGTGAACATCTGTCCCTCTTCTAGCCCTTGTACATTTTTAATGTAAGATTTTGCAGTGTTGATCAGGTTTGTCATCCAATATATGTTGCGCTGGTAGACTTTAGTGTTTAATAGTAATTTGAATCAATAGTGATAAACAGTAACTTATCGTAACAGTAATAAAACCATTACCTTGAATCAGATAATTGCTAAATGGCTTTTTAAAACCTGGTCTAACTGAATCACGTTACTATACCTCGTTACTATACCTACTTTTTGCAAAATTATTTTTACGTGGCTCGTTGTACATATCGTGGCAGTTTCCTGGTGAAATAAACACTAGAGGTGCTGAAACAACAAAGACTTTTATTCTTTTTCACTCAAATCAGGAGTAAAATGGCAGATTATCAGTTCATAAACACTTTTGCCCTGTTCCCCACACAATGCTATCTTATGACATCTAAACACTCAGTATAGTGCATGACTAGTAAGTCAATACATTTTAGCATTTGCATTACATAACCAAGCGCAATTAGATGTTTGTTCAAGTGCACTCAAATTGCGTGGTATCTCAACTGATAAAGCATTGTACTTGTGTTGCAAAGGACCAAGGTACAAGTCCTGTAGAGCACACAGGTTTACATAAGTCGAAATTGTCGTAAAAGACATCACAAAATTTACTGGTTGCTCTAGAAATTGCCAAATTGTCACACTTGCTTTTTATAACACTATCGGTTAGGTTTAAGGTTAAGGGTAGGGAGGTAGGTAGGTTTTGTTGATTTAAAACTTGATAGAGCATTAACCTTAACCTAATCTGTTTGGGATCAAATTTAACACTCTTTTGGCACCACACAGTGGACCAATTTCTTTTTTCTTTATACATACAGTATAGGCAATGCAAGCTTGGTGGTACAGCTTCCTGTATACTATACAAAATCTCATCATAACGTAGTTTTGTGTCACTTGCCGTCCCTGTCATTTCTTTAGTCAAGTTATGACCTGCATTTTTCAGAGTTTAGACAAGTCATCTTTCCTCAAACCTCACCATTGGGTTTATTTTCATTGGTTTCATGATCTCTTAATGCTGTCCTGTCATTGGCCACCAAAGTTTCCAGTCATGTCTTCCTATATAGAGTTAAGTCTGTCTGTCTGCCAGCCCACCTACCTCACATAAGCACCATTTCCCTTGTTACAAGCTGGAAAAGAGAACCACTGTTAATGCCTTCATGCCCATTGTAAACAGCAAAAGAGGACGGTCATGAGAACCAAAAGGAATGTGGACTTGAATTCAAATGCCTTCAGTTTTTCTCAGTATTGTGTGCTGGTTTTCTCTTGAGAGCTTTAGGATTTTCCATGATATATAATCTTAAATGTATGCTACAGCAGTGGAGTAACAGATCTGGACACAAACAGTGGATATAAATGTGAACTAAATCAGTGTCATATCTCTGTTGAAAACAAACCTTAGAAGCTTATCCATTAGTTATGTGAAACTCAGAGCTCATTGCCAGCTCATTTAAAGCAATCGTCATTATTTCTGTTGCTCTGTCATTGCTATTTCTCCCAATATTTCCAGTCCAAAAATGATGCATCACAAATGTAATCAGATCTCCTAGTTAAAAGTTCTATATTTATTTAATGAGACCTAATTAATTTAATAGACCCAGAACAGATAAAACATTTTCAGAATAAGCTTTTGTATAAACTCATTTAGAAATTAGAATTTAAATTATTGCTTATACTAAAGGAATAGTTTAGGGATGCACCGATGCATCGGCCGCAGATATTTATTGCCCAATTATTATTGTCCAAATTAAAACCATCAGCAAATCAGTTTTAAGCACGAAAATGCCGATATGAAAAACCCATGGTTTGTTTATAGTTAATTATCATCACACGTTGTAAAAACTCTGTGAATTCAAATGAACAACCCTGAAATAATTATAGCCGCAGAATGTAGAAGGGTTGGCACTCCTAAGAACATGTCATATTTAATTTTTAATAATTTTCATTCTCACAATAATGAAGAAAAAACGTTTTTACAGACATGATAGTTGTGAAAGTGACACTTCCCTATACATGATAAGTTAAAACAATCCAAAATGCTTTGAAACCAGCAAACTTTGACTTTCATTAAGGCTACACGACTGATTTAGTTAAGATTGAAATTGCAATATGGTCTTGCATCAGTTATTTTTCAATATTTTTTTCTATTTATCTTTCATTTTGGCTCTCTTTAAAAATTTGGCCTGTCATGTGTTCAGCAGATCCAATCCATGTTTAATGGAAATTATTTATTTTTAGAACAATAAAAAGCTTTTGTACCTCTTTTTTGAGCAAAAGAGTGATCTGATGACAAAATATGGTAAGTGGCAAAATACTGGTACCAAAAATGTTCATATTGGTGCATCCCTAGAATAGTTCAAACAAAAAATTATATTCAAGGGATGTGAATCAATTGCATTTTTTTTTTTAAACTAATTGATAGCGCAGTTTACTGTGATGTAATGTACGTACATGGCACATTAAAACAAACATTAAAATAAAATCATGAATATATTTACTTTATAATTTGCATTCAAGAACTTGCAAGAAATTGATTCGTCATCATTTGTTAATTATTTAAATATTTATTTTAAAGGCGCTCTCAGTAATTTTTTCCTCATTAAAAAATGTAACTCCTAACGACATGAATTGTAATTTTGTAAATATATTTAGGAAGTCATGAAGACTCCAGTCATATCAGTAACCTTATAAAAGCTGTTTTATTCTACATGGAGAGGGTCCACACATGGGGGCTGCCATGTTAGAATAGCCAAATACTGCCAAATACTACTCGCTTAATCTCAGTAACCGTCCTGTTACTCAGTGATTAAAGTAATCATGGCTGACTGTGAATACTAAATTTCTACAATGGCATTTGAAACTGAAGACTATTTATTTTAAATTATGCTGCATCCAAGCCACTAAGTGTGAGTGTAAGTCCAAGATGACACAAAGAAAAAAGTTACTGAGTGCACCTTTTAAAAAAAAAGTTTTTTTTTTTTTTTTTTTCAGAATAGTTCATTAGAAGAATTTTACAGGTTTAAATTTTTTTAAGTATATGTTTACATGCCATAAAATCAGTAGAAATGCTGTAATTAAAAGTTCTGTAGCGCTGGGGAGTTCAGAAATCTGCCGTTTTCCAGTAGACTTTTTTTAATAATAGGATCAAATGGGCAGATTCAGTTTATATCAAGCTTTATGGCCAAGCTAAACTTAAGTGTACATGCCAATGGATTATAAGTCACTATACATACAGATATAAACAAATTGAATGCTGAAGTTTAATTTGCTGAAGTCTAAAATCTCAACAAAAAAAAAATGTCTCTGGCTTCCTTTCAGTCTCTGTTGCACACACACTGGGTCTCTCTCGCAATTGTTTTTTTTTTTTTTTTGGCACTGGTTCAGATAACAGTTAGTGAGTGTTTTCGGGTGTTGTGAAGAGATAAAGCAGCTTGCCCGTATCTCTCCCACACCTGCTCACCACTTGAGGGTGAAGTCTCCATTCTCTGTACAATAAATCAGCTCCTGTGTTTAATATAACTGGGACATGCGTCACGCGTAATTAATAAGCGTGCATTGCTCCACACAATCAGTTTTTGTGCTAGGATGTGCAATCGAGCGTGTACCTCCTGGAAATGTATATGCCACTTTTACCCACAAGAAGTGGGGACAAACTTAAGTGATGTTTCAGGGAGTGAAAAACACGGATCCATGCATTAACTGCATTCATTTTTTAATGTGTTAAACAGTCAGCTATTAATCACAGAAATTATCACGTTAAATTTCCCAGCCCTTAAATATTCTGCTATTATTTACTCACCTTAATGTTGCTTCAACTGTAACGTATAGACTTTTTCTTCTGTGGACACAAATATTTTATTTTGTATTATTCACACTGCTTTTTGCTATACAATAAAAGTGAATAGTGACTGGGTTAGGGTCAAGCTCCAAAAAAGGACAAAAGCTAGTTGATAAAAATAGTCGATATGACTCATGCATTATATTCCAAGTTTTCTAAAGCCATATGATCACTAGGTGATTAACAGAGTGAAATCTAAATCTTCACAAGACTTGTGCACAGAAGACGAGTGCAAGTTGTTTTTTTCCTTTCCTTTTTGAAGCTTGACAGTCCAGAGTCACACATTTTTTTCTTTTATAAAGCAAGTCAGCCAAGTATTTTTGAGATCTTTCTTTTTCACCCATTTACTCCAGAAATTGCCAATTGCATCTCATATTTTTCAGTCGAGCCCATGAGGGTTGTATCAAACACTGCCTTTGTACCTCCAGCTCTGGGACATTTTTATTACTCACTCTCTGTGTGTTCTGATAGGAACCTGCCTTTCATTAGAGTCCACACTCACGGTGTGGTAATTAACGTTACGTCATTCTCACACTCCTCTGGAACTCACTTTCCTCCAATAATATTTCATTCAGCAGGACGTTCCGTCCATCCTCTCAGATTCCTCGTATTTCATAGGGCCGAGAAACTCAGTGGAGCTGCCGAGTTCAATGGCTGTTTTTCTAGACATTGGGAAGTTAAGACAGATGATTGTTTAAAGTGGCAGCGCTGTGCTGCTGTGCCGTTGGAAGGTGGGAGTGAGAGCAGCTTCACTCCCAGTGAAGCTTGTCTTGAATGGAGGATTTATTTGAGTCGTGGCAGAGCCAGGGATGGTGAAATGGTCGAGTAAGCATTTCTTGATTCCTCTAAAGAAGAGAGAGATAGAAAAAGAGGTGCTAGTCTGTGTTGCAGATCACCAAGAGAACAGTCTGTCATCTGTTCTTGTAGTTAGAACGCAGGTCAAGTAAAGAGAGAGAGAGCAAGCGATGAAACGGAGAATCCCAACATTTTCGTCTCCTGAATTTTTCACTAAAAACCCCAGTGCTTCCTGCTGAGAGTTGGGGTTGTCACAGTAACAGCACAGAATCCTCATCAGAATTGAACTTCCTCGTCAGTAAGAGAGAGTGAGTGTCTGACTTTGTTGAGCATGTCAGCTCTTGCTTTTAGAGAAATGAAATGAGTTCAGTATTGGCGTAAGAGTCATGGATCCGTCAGTCAAAGTGTTGGGTCTGTACATGTTTGGAGCTGCGCTATTTGAGCGGACACACATCGTGACAAGACCATGAGTCTGAAAAAGAGGCTTTCTTTTAAAAGAGTCTGCTCCTTTCATACGGTAAGTAATATCCACGAGTCCTACTACTGTATGCCTTTATTCCCTTTTGTTATGTTTTGTTTTCTTTTTTTATTGTTTTTTTTTATCTGTCTCTTCATCTGTCTATTGTCTTACTGTATGTGTCTTGTGTCTAGACATATGTCTTTGTGAGTTGTTTTAAAATGTTAGAGTCTCTTTTGTAAGTCCTATCTCAATGGCTATGTAAATGTCATCCAGACCTGCTGTCTGAAAGAGGAGGCAAGGCGCACCTGGGCTGGACTTTTCAGTGCTTCATCAAGCTAGCTTGGTCTGGTCCCATTAAACTCATATCCTCATGAGAAAAGTGTTTGCAGAGAGATTAGATGTGGTTATTTAATCAGACAACGGCTCTCTTGGCTTTCCTAAAGAGTGTCTGTGAGTGTGTTTGACCATTCTCAAAGCCAAAGCAAACAGGCAAATATTGGGTATGAATCCATACCACTCCTTTCTAACACTCAATTGTACACACTGTCTCTGGCTACCTTTTTCTATACCATGGAATTTGGCGCTCAATGCGAGGCACTATTCACTTCAAATTCAAATGTAAACATTGGAATCTGTTTGTGCGTGAGCTGTTAGACTCACAGTTTCCTGCCTCTTCTGAAAAAAGTTTGTGTTTAGCTGGGGGAAAAACAAATGTGTCTGTTGCTTTTCCACACACCTTTACTGCAATGTGAGACCATTACATGTTTCTTACTGACCAACATTACAGAGAGATGACGTTCTTCATTTTTCTTCGGAAGTTTCCCACTGTCTTTATGAACACACTTAAATCTTTTTTGTATTCATTTAATTTTTGAAAGCACTTAACATTACGGTTGTAAATGTTAACAATAGTTGCATTTGAACAGGAACTAACAATGAACAATACTTTACAGCTTTCATTAATCTTTTAATGTTAATTTCTGCATATGCTATTATTTTAACATTAAAGGTTATGCATTTTAACATTTAACATTT
Organism: Myxocyprinus asiaticus; assembly: GCF_019703515.2. NCBI lineage: Eukaryota > Metazoa > Chordata > Actinopteri > Cypriniformes > Catostomidae > Myxocyprinus > Myxocyprinus asiaticus. Next base: position 14,928,404 of record NC_059350.1, read on the forward strand.
AAAATTTATTTTTTTTATTTTTTATTTTTGCCAAAAAAGTTAAAATATAGGTTAACATTAGTTAATGCATTATGAATACAATTTATTACACTTGGTTAATATTCATTTCTGTATGTACTGGCACATTTTTAATATTAAAAGATACAAATGTAATATTTAACATTAAAATATATTTTTTGTTTGACAAAAAAATTATGTTAACATTAATTAATTCACTATATGAACTAACATGAACTATATATTCACTAGTATATTTATAAATTAACATTACCAAGATTTAAAAAAAAATATTTTATAATGTTCATTGTTAGTTCACGAAACCTAATGCATTAACTAATATGAACATGTAGAACCTTATAATTGTTATCCATTTTTTCCACATACTTCTCTGCCCTGTCTTTTAATATCTTCTTCGGACTTGAAATCAACAAGAAATAAAAAATGACCATACTTACTTTCTTAATACACATTCCTGGTCTTATTGTGCGCAATTCATCTGTGCATGTTTTTCCAAAGAAAGAACTTGTTTTTGTAATCTTTCATTGAATATAAGATGTGCTTGTTGTGACATCACAAAGCTCATGAATATACAGTAAGTTAGGGTAAGTGTTTTTGGACATTTTTCATTAATATTTCCTTAGTTTAGGAAATATAGTATATTTCCTTAGAAGTTTTATATGTCAATTCCAACCATTTCTAAAATATTAAGTATATATTTTTCATGAAATATGTGAAAAGTCTGGAATGGGCTTAAGCGGTACATGATGTGCTTTTTATTAAATAAAAAATATCTATATTTTATTGTTTACAGTTGGTCAAACATATCCAACATGACTGGTAAATATCATTTAAAATGTATACTAACACAATAATCAATTCTATGTTATGTAAAATATGTCAGTAGGTGAACAGTAAATGTATTTAGTGAACAGACTAAATACATTCATCACTATTAAAAATGTTAAAATATTGGACCAGTACTTGAAAGCTATTTCAGTAAGTGGTCAGGACCTGTCCCACCAGTCCCACACATAAATGATGCCTATGCCTGAATCAGACCAACACCTGTCCTTGCATAAATGCAAAAAGAGTTTTTGTGATTCTTGTGTGATTATGTGTACAACCTAAACATACAGCCTCCCTTTCATTGATTTGCATTGAAAGTACAATACAAATCAATATACTGTATATCAACTAGAAAGTACAGCAGGCAATAGATTGTAAAGTGGGCTGTGATGGGCAGTATAGTTTTTGCTGTTCTTTAGTCCCAGTCCAGCCGTGCTTGATGGATAGCAATTATGTACATCACTGTCAATCAGGCCACTCTAAAAGAATGAGTCAGGTTGCAGGAAATTATGTGATAACCTATCCATGTTGATTAGGTCAGACAACTTAGAAGCCCTCCGTTGTCGTGACAACGAAAAGAAATTCAATTGCTCACTGGGCACTGTACCATACTGCAGTCAACTTTCATACTTTGTGTCTTTGGAGTGAGCCTGTGAATGCTGATTCAGCATCAACATCAGGAATGTGCCTCATATAGAAAGGTGAAATGTATTCCCATATATCTGGATACATTCACTGCATGTGTTTGTGAGATCATAGGCCATCCAACGGCATAGAGTTGAGAGTGTATGTAAACCTTGAGGAATTTATGGATTTCTCCACAGTCTGTCCTCTATTAGAGAATGCACAGTGGAGGGGAAGAGAAGGAAAAACACATTAAAGGAATAGTTCAGCCGAAGATGAAAATTCTGTAATCATTTAATCAGCCTCATGTCGTTTTAAACCAACTTGACTTTCTTTCTTCCATGGAATACAAAAGGAGATGTTAAGCAGAATGATCTCTCTTTGGACGGTTGTAAATGAAATGTTGCAGGTTAAAACCCTACGTATAATGGGCTCCTAGGGGTACTTTCACTATTGTGCCCTTGAGCAAGACACTGAACACCATGGTGGTTCAGAGAGACTGTCTCTATAAACTTAACATGGTGCTATTCTATGGTGAGGTGACGTGAAAGTTGTGGAAACAAATTTCACCTACTAGTCCAGTGGCAATAAATAAAGGTTCTAAAAAAATAAAGATTTTCTTCTGGCTCTTCAACAATGAACCAACAGCACCATCAGCCCTGTCACCTACTATGGAGCAGCTTCCATGAGCAAGAAACATCTATAATTTTCTTTCAAAGAGAGAGAGAGATTTGGGGTAGAAAGAGCCAGGAATGTGAAGGGCGGAGAGGTTGGAATAAGGGGGCTTGGAAAAGGCCGCTTATATTTCAATATGTGGTTACATGTAGCCGCACTGCCAAAAAATGGAGGGAACCCACTGGAATCAGAGCAAGAGGAGGAGGAGGAGGGAAAGAAAGAGAAGGGGTCATAGGGGACAAGAAGGAGAGAAAAGAGAGAGTAGAGTATGTGTAGAAAAGATGCGTGGTGCTGTGGTTCCTCTGTCAGTCATACCCACAGTTTTCCTGACTAACCACTGGACTGGGACATGATGATTCTAATTTCTGCTGGACTATTTTCAGGTTCTGGTCTCCATAAGAATCTACCTATACAAGTGTTCCAGATACACAACAACAACCATTTTAAGTGTTAGCTGGTCTACTTGTGCAGTTGTTGGCTGTCATTACTCGAAGTAGTTAATATCAACTTAACTAACCTCAGTTCATAGCTTCACGTCATCCACCCACTCCATAAACTTTGATGAATGAGGCACTTTCAAAAGGCACTGTCAAAAGACGCTCATTGCAACTCTCTTAAGTATTACCACTATGGAGCCACAAGCTTTATATATATAAGTGTTATTTTATGTGTTTTTGAGTGAGATGAATATAAAGGGGATATTTGTTAGTGTTTAATGTTTTGTTAGAAGAGTTTTTGTTATGTTGGAGTTTTGGGGGTTACCATTATAGTGAAGAGTGGAGCTTGAGCTAATGATGAGAACTGGTACATGTCGCACGTGAAATTGATTGCTCGCTACATTGAGCAAATGCTGTGCTAACCCTAGTAAAGTTACTAAACTACACTCTTTAGTTCTTCCAACCAGCATGTATTTAGCATGCTAACATACACTTACACTAATTAGTACATAAAGAAATGTATGAGTTACGGTGACACGTCTAATTTCATTGGGCTTACCCAATTCAACTAGGTTCTTTCTACACAAAGTGTTTTTGAGATTACATAGAAATTTTAAGTTAAACTCATTTCAAACTCATGGAATCACTATCCGCGATTGACTTGTCACTTGATGAGCACTATTAGTGGGACACATTAAATTGCTACTTATGTAGAACATTAGGAAGTGGAGTGTCCTAGTCGACTGCCTATATTTCTTATGCAAAGATCTAGAGCATGGTTTTCTGGCTTTGTCAAATGGTCTTTCCAGATAATGTAAGCAATATTTTCAAAGCATGTTCTACTTATTAAAACCATGCTTAAAAAACAGCTTAAGCAATCACAGGCTCGTATAGTTTGGCTTGCACTATTGTCCACAATAAATATACTGTAAATGCACAACCGAATGAGTCAAGTTAGTTTATTTGTCATTTGAACATCTTACACAGATTACACAGGGCATTAAAATACTTGTGATGATGCTCAGATCAGATGCGAGTCTACATACAAACTACATACAGAATATCTATATAAAGTGTAAACAAAGTTAATAAAGAAGATACAGATTTAGGAGAAGGTGTTTAAGAAAATATATTTTGTGAGGTAAATAATACTGAGTTAAGAATTAAAAGCTTTGAATTGTCATGTAGATGGTGAGATTTGGTAGGAGACAGTGACAGCAGTCAGACTGCAATTGCACTATAGTGCATTGTAGTATTGTATAAAAAATGTTATACAATAATGTAATAGTGAGGCATATAGGATCTAAATGACCATGGCTTGACACTGATGTGAAAACAGGTTAGGTAATAAATTGTGGAAACTTTTAACACTTTTGTGTTTATATAGTAAAGGTATCTAGCTTTCAACAAGGCTAAGCAGTAAATGATTTACACATCATAGTCCTCAGTGGTGGTGATGTAGTCAGTGTAGGACAGTGTAGAATGTGTTGTGTCCCTCATGACACTGGGCCAAAGCAATGAAGAAGTACTCTCAAACATTTAGACCCAGGACAGATGTGGTCAGCCAAACTAAGATTTAATATTTTCTTTATAAAGGCTACTCCTGATTCTCTGCAACTCTCTAGGCAGTTTTTCCAACTTGTGGAGTTTGCAAAGCCCACTGGGTTTCTAACTGCAGAATTAAATAAAAACATTCAGGGTGTTTTTGGTGTTTTTGGCAAGGTCATGTTGGGAAAGCAGTTGTTATACTTTCAGCATGTCAAATAATTGACAGTTTGTATAGAGTCTGTATAGTAGAAACTCCATATGGCTTTCTTTTAATCTGCCTGTCTTGGCACCAGCAACCAAACATTTGGTAATTCTCTTTTTTGTCCTGGACTTTGCATGCTCAGACTCCCCTTTTTACTGTTCTTTAATTGCTTTTTAATCGACAGCCTTTTCTTGGCCTGAACTGAGTCTATTGTTGTTGTTAAAATATAGTATTTAGTTCAAGAAGGCCTCGGGTCAGTTTTGCCCAGAGTTTTTGTCTGAAAGGAGCTCAACCTTTGTACGTGTAAACAATGTGTAATTTCAGTTCTTCTGGAGATCAGTTGATACTTTCAATATAGTTAGTGCTTCTCTGAAATTATCTTACCGCCCGCCCACAAAATTCAAACAAAACCGCAGAATTCCAGTGCCCGGCATTCACGAAGTTCTACACATTCCCCACACGGTACGGGTTTGTTTTTTTGGTATAGGCTTGGTTCATTATAAGTGAATTTTGAAGGAGTTTTGAATAGATGTTGTTTAAATATGAAGTAAAAATTTTAATTAATATTTTAATGATAACATTGATTATTTTTTAGCTATCAAAATCATTGTAATGCTCTCAGCTCTGTTTAACACACATTTTACCATTTCTAAATTCATTCTTCAGAATTCTCCTCTATACATGCCAACATTTTTTTAAATAGTGTACATTCATTGGGGATATTAAACTTTTTTTTTCCTTAGGGTGATACTGTTGCACGTTGTTTTGTGTGTGTTCCATATTTTGGTTCAAATAATTAATCTATTAAAAAAATTAAATTTTTGTAGATTTTTTGTAAAGATATTTGTAGAGAAAATGCACTATGTATAGTATATATAAGGTCCACACTCCCTGGGAATTTTGTAACTATCTGACCTTTGAGCCAGTATTTAAAGGAAATCACTAATTTGGCACTCGTCCCATACAAATACTTTACACATCCACTCACCTGAATGCCACTGTTGCGACTGTAACGAGAATGATTTGACCATACAATAAAGGGGTCATTGCTGTTCCGATGCTTTGTTAAATAAAACTTTTGAAACAAATAAAATGGTCATAGCAGGACCTTTCTCTCTTCACATTGCAATAAAATTAATATAATATATAATATTAATATTAATATACTAAAACTAGCTTTTGTCCTTTGACTAATCCAAGTGTCATGTTGAGGCAAATCAGACTGGGCAGGTCTAATGTGTCACAGTGGGCAGGGTCTAGAATATCACGGTATTGCTGGAATGTAGCTGATGCATTTCATTATCTATCAGGGAGTGATTGAAAAGGAGTGTGTGAAAAGCCATTCCAGTAAAACAGGAAGAGCTGGTGTGTGTATTATGCCACCAGAGTACCCAGGCATGTTGCAGACATCAATGTGTGTTTGTGTTGGTGAAGACAGTCACTCACACATGTCTCTCTGTGTTCTCTTGCAGTCTGCGGCTGTCTCCGATGGTGGTAAGTAATCAAACAATGTTTCATACAACCTCAAATCACATCTCGGTCTCTCTTGTTCAATTGTCTGTTTTTATGTGGCATCACAAACTTCATTTGTCTTCTTTACCTGCCTCTCTTTCTTCCTCCCACTCATATCTAAGTTCAGGTTCATTACCTGAATAGTTTTGTTCTGTGACTAGTTTGACTTTTTCACTTCAGATCTCTGCTGCTTAAAAGTGCTAATTCTCTCTGAATCTCTCTGTTTACCTACCACTGGGATCTAATTTCTTTTATATTACTCCTCTATCAATTTCTTCCACCGTTTTTGTCTCTTAGCCTTTACTTCTCAATTTCTCCAACAGTTGTGTCAGACGTGCTTTCTTCTTTATCTGTTTTCAATGTTAATGTCATTTATATCTGTGAAACTGAAATAGATTGAGCTCTGCCCAAATGAAGGAGAAAGCAAACACCATTTTGGCTTTCTTTTAGTTTGCCTGATCTCTTGATAAGATTGGCTTTCTTTTGTCTGTACAATCCATCCCCTCAGTATCCAACTATTTTATCTGTATTAATTGAGGTTTTTCTGTATAAATTCTTGTTGGAAGAATATAGGATTTAGTGTTGGAATACCTGGGGTCATTTTTGCCCAGTGTTTTTGCCTGTAATAAAAATGTGATTTAAGTTGTGGGAAGACTATGTTGGAGATTCAATATTAAAAATTCAAGATTTGTTTTCTGAGGTGATACCTTAAACACGGACAGTGCTCTTCTGAAATCACTACATATTACTCTTTCAAAACACAGTATAAAGTGACAAAGCAAAGTCTGTGTTTCATTTCATGATTGTAAAACTTTCAGTCCAACTTCCTCTTTTTGCACACATACCAAATCATACGGAACAGTGGCGTTAATTGTATAGTTCTGTCATCTGTGATTCATCCGGCCTGTTTTAGCCAAAATCTCTGTATTTCAATTCCAGCAGCGAACAAGCCCTAACTGCCCCTACTCCTATCTCCCCCTCAGTGCCCCAATTAGCATGTGTGAATGTGCCAGGGTTTCTGTGAATGTTTGGTTAACACTACTGCCAGAGCCATAGATCTTTCAGCCTTATGCATAACAAAAGGCACAGAGGGACAAATATATGCATGCAGAACTGTCAGGAACTTAACTTCAACATGCCTTAGCTGTTAGCTTTACGGTCCTGTAGTGTCTTTCTTAATGTGTATGTGTATGTGTTCTAATGGGCACACAATAGTTTGTGGTCTTATCAACATACAGTGGTCATGAAAGGATCTGACCTGAGATCAGCATGTAGTTTACCAGGACAGGTTGGATCAGTGTTCAAATGCAGGTTCAGATGTTTGGGTCAGTTTTATCCCTTAGAAACTTCTCCAGGATCAGTTATCGGCCTGACAGGATGTCGTAAATCAACCAGTGAAAACGGAGAGAGTGAGCTTAAGCCTGGTGTACACTACACGATTTGCAGTCAGTGCCCTGCGTCTTCAAGTCTTTTTTTTCTGTCATTCTGGTGTGCACAGGACATGACTGATTGAGTGTATCAACTACAAAACCATTCGTCCCGACTGAGGCCCTGTGTACACCTGGTATTAAGATGCCTTTTGGGTGATCCGACCAGAAGTATACAATCTAAACACATTACGTTACACCTAGTCATCTCTTTTGAACACTTGTGTTTGGATTTAGAGGAGAGAGTCGTTGATTTCATGAGGACATACATCAGTTTTTACGTCTGTGTATTTCTGAATGATAATAAAGCGCAAAAAGCGTAAAAGATGAAAAAGATAGCGCTAAAAACCTAATTTTTACCTAACAGTTCCTCCTAATTATAGGAAAGCATGATGTTTAGAGCACAATTCTGAGTTATTTTAGTGCAGAACCTGTAACTGAGCTTCTGATGTGTGTGCTTCTCATATCTGTGTCCCTTTTGTGCATGCTAATGCATCACTTTTTAAAAATTTCAGATTGTATGCTTATTTCCCTTAAATCCGCACATAACCAACAACAAAAAAATACCTTTACAGCTGCCCTTAGCATCGTCCTGTTTCAAACTGATCGCTCAATATGCATCTTTAATCTTTAAAATTACAATAAAGAAATTCATTTACAAACTCAGTTTATTCTTGATAACGTCAACAAACATGAAAGAATGGTTCTCGCCCTTATTGACGCTTATTTGCAAAGGAAGAAAAAAGATAAACAACTGAAAATAATTAAGACTGTGGGTAGGGAGATGTGGGTGATATTTTATTTTATTTTCGAAATTTTTTTGTCTCCTGCTTACCAATACATTGCTCTCCTCTTGCTCGCTCTCTTTATTTAATTGGTTGTGGCTCATTGTCGATCTCTGGCTCGTCGGGACAGTGCACACATCTGACAACAAGATGTCCAGATATCAAGCTGTTTTGAAAACTGTCGTAGCATCTGGGACTTGTTGGGGCTTGTCGCAGGAGTGCGCACACTATAAGACCGTTGGTTGTGAGATCTGAGACTTTTCGTCGTGGAGCAGTCTCCAACTCAAAACATCAAAGGAGACGAGCTGGAGGCGTGTTGTTTACACTTGACTTAAAGACCACTTGTGCTGTCAGTGCTGCCCATCAATTTCGACATTCATGCGCAAATCTCAGCATCCTTTCATTTTCTTGATTACCTTGCTGTCTCGAGACCTCAACTGTATTCTCAGTAGATGTCTTGGCATGACCTTTACATTCTGGACATCTCCTCTTGCAAAACAGTTTACAATCTACATTTATTATGACTATATAAGTGGACAGTTTATGCTACGCAGAAAAAAATGGAACTGTCCACCATAATGTTCCATCTCCCTGCTGTAAACGGCAAGTTAGACCAGCATTAAAAGCCATAATGGATCAAACTGATTTATGCTGGTTTTGTGTCTCACTGGGAAAGTATAATAAAATTAGTCCATATGACTCCTGCATCCTATTCCAAGTCTTCTGAAGTCATACGATTTTGGAGAGAAACTACCCAAAATGTAAGTAATTTTTCTGTAAAAAATCTTGACATCCATTGCATGTTCATGAACGCTCTAAGAGAAGCTTCTTTAGAGTGGCACGCGTGTTCACGCGAGAACTTGCGTTGTTTTAATCACAATAATAATTCATTAAAACATTTCCTTTTGTTTTCTGCATAAGAAAGTAAGTCATATGGATTTGGAACGAATGAGGGTGAGTTGATGGTAGAATTTTTATTTTTTTGGTGAACTATAACTTTAAAAAGCCTAGTTTAACACATACTGGTGACTGTTTATGCTGGTCTTTTTAATAGTGTTTGACTGATATATCGACATCATCCATTAAAAACCCATATCGATTGAACTCTACTTTTTAACATGGCTGTTATTGTGTGTGTTTGTCCTCGGTTAGGGTGCTGCTGGGTGGCTGTGTTGGTCTAGCATTAATATTGCAGGTTCCTGCTACCTCTACCGTCTAAGTTTCCCTCACCTCTCTTCCTTCAATTATTTATCACCTGTCCGTTCAGAGCTTTGTGTACATGCCACTGTATCTGCTTTCCTCTATGCAAGCATGTGGATTCATCATCTGTGTTGTTTAGATAGTTCCTCGTTTCTCAAAATGTTTCAAGGCAGTGTGGTGTGCTTGAACTCTATGGAGGGTTTCATGACTGTTCGCCATCTGCTCCGTGGCAGTGTGTGGATGTAATGGTGGGGTGATGGATGTCAAAGCCTGGCGCCAGGTTAGCATGAAATATCTGGTGAAGTGGCATCACACAGGCTCGTACCAGCTCTACCCAGGTAAGAGGCTTCTGGGGAGTGCCTGAGTTTATCAGCGATGCGGAGAGTGTCTATCTATGGACAAAATACTTTGGTTTCCTCCAGAGTGCTTATCTTTAAAAGTAGGCTTATAAACAGCCAGGCCAAAGTTGGCAAGCAAGTTAAAGATACAGAATCTATCGCTGAAGTTTATGTTCTAAGATCTGACAAGTTGTTTTGTTATCATATTGCTTAGCCTTTGCAATACAGCTGTTGATTTAGGGGTTTTAGCTGCACACGCTCTTTGCTGTTCCTTCCAGTGGTTTTTGAGGATTGTTAACTAAACAATCTATTTTGTTTCTTTTATCAATACTGTTTGATAACAAGAGCACACCATCCACATCAGAATCACCCAGAAACAAAAAGGCTCTTAGCAGAAATCTAGCAAACAGATTTAAGACACTTATTCGATTAATTCAAAATCATCTTCTGAATGATTTTACAGAACTAGTTTCTCAATTTCTCACTGTGCTTTGTCTTCATTGGTAAAAAAGCACCTCTGACACTGTAACCTACTCCTTGACTGTTTCAAACTTTCAAATTCAGATAACTTCTGCATAATTTAACATCTTCAGTTCTTCAAGCTCTGACTTTTCTGTTGTTGTCTCTATGCTTTTACTTCATCAAACACAAGTCTATTTTAAGTGTATAGCCTTAATTTAGAGCAACCCGACTCTTATTCAGACAGTCATGTTGATTGCATAACTCATGTCCTTTTGGGCATATCCTGATTTGAAAAAGGCGATTTGTTTGAGTCAAACATTTGTGGTTTTAATAGGCTTTGGTTATTGTGTAAGTCTGTCATATGCTATATGTGAATCAGTGGCATTTTGTCATATTGTCACTGAAATGGAATTAAGAAAAAGCTTACATTGTGTTTGGTGTGAATGATAGTAATGTTATCTCATTGTTTGTGCTGTAGAGTTGAACAGTGTGGACCTGAAAGGCTGCGGCAGTGATAACAGTCTGAACAGCAATGCCAGTCTACCTAGCGTGCAAAGCCATAGACGCCACACTGAACGCCGCGTCGCATCATGGGCCGTCTGCTTCGAGCGGCTACTACAGGATCCCGTCGGTGTCCGATATTTCTCGGTATGTCGGATCAGTTCAAGTTTATGGTTATGTCCAGTAGCCTAACTGAATTATAGAACTGTGGCAGTGCTATAGTACATTGAGGGTATTAGATGGTAATATCATGGTACTTGAAAATATGCCATGGTATTTAGATGGTACTTCAAGGTAATTCAAAGAATATCATGGTATTACTATCATGGTAGTGTCCAAAAACATGGTATACTATGATATACTATGATACCATGTCCAAAAACCATTGAAATACCATATGGTTATATATTTTAACCGTAAAAGTGCAGCCATCAGTCTGTATACACAGGATGACAGTTTACTAATTCCCACCTTACAAAAAAGCTTAGCAGATGCTTTCTTCTGAGAGTGACAGCTGTCTCGACAAGGTAAAATGAGGCACTCTCTAAATTCGAGGTTTCAAACAAAACCAGCAGGAAGTGTTTGAAGATTATTCTACTTATCTGTAGAGCAAAGCATGTGTAGAGAATTAAGTTTGGTAGGTGAGTAATAAGTAATACAATTTACTTTAGTACATTTAGTATTTTCAAGTGTACAGGACAAAGGTATGTTATGGTTTGGTTTTGAAGATGAATTAATCTTTATTTATTTTTTTCTTTTACCCTGCAGGAGTTTCTGAAGAAGGAGTTTAGCGAAGAGAACATTTTGTTTTGGCAAGCCTGTGAATATTTTAGCCATGTACCGGAAACGGACAAGAAACAGGTATCAAATTGTCATGTTCAATCATTTTGATACCAGCACCAAATGGAATTACAATCTGTGGCTGAACATAGTAGCACTGCCTCAACCAGTTTCATGAGTTTGGGGCAGGACTACCTGTTTGATAAAACAATGGAAGCCTGTTTGGAAAGAGTTATTTAATTATTTTTGCAATTCCGTTTGGTTTTAAAAGTTACACACTGCACCTTTAATGTTGGTACAGCTTCGGGTACTTGAAATCATTTTTGATAGCTATTTATCAAATCGTTTCTTCTGCCCATGTCCACAGCAGTCAGTTTTACGTACTAAACACGTCCTTTGTGTGGACAGGACAAAATAAACAATGTTTTCCATTTGCTGTTTGATTGTGACATTGTCTTAACCTTTTGCCCCCCTAGCTGTCCCAAAGGGCCAGAGAGATCTACAACAGCTTCCTGTCGAGCAAGGCCACCACACCCGTCAACATTGATAGTCAGGCCCAGCTGGCTGACGACATCCTCAACGCTCCAAGGCCAGACATGTTTAAAGAGCAGCAGCTACAGGTGAGACAGAACACAAAAGGAATGCACAATTTAGCATGCAACACTGTTTACTGAAACCCTGGGTGTAGAACAGTCTATTTCGGAATAAAAAGCATTACCACAGTGTGTCAAATTGTCAACATTTCCCAATGGTCCTGAAGGCATGATGCCAATCTTAAAGATTTTGAAATTTTGGAAAATCCGTCTACATGCCTTTTCCGGTCTTTTATAACATTCTGCTTGATTGATTTCCCAGACTTATTAATTATAAAGAGCAATTGTATCCTGATTCATGCAGGTGATCTCAGTGTTCTTATGGCAATCAAATCTGCTTGATTTCATTTGTATGTCTGTGTAACCTCCACAAAATATCTGTAAGGATTAATCACCATAGTGATGCAAGTTTTCAGGGCTGTAGATGTTAAATTGTTGACTCCTCTGATTTCAGCACTGTGCTGTCATGAGATCACGAATGTAGCCTCCTGAACACTTCAACCTCATGATAACCGAAAAGAGACCTGCAGGCAACCTTTGTGCATGTTGTGGGAATATGCAGGAATGTGCAGTTATAAAGTGTCTTCTAGGCAAAAAAAAAACAAAACAAAGTAGCAGCATTAAGAGGCTCCAAGCTGTCTGTCACCGTTTTATTCACAATCTCTTTAATTAACATTAACACACGAACCATAAAAAGGGGCCCCGCCCATTAGTAATGACATCACAGCCCTGATGGCAACATTTATTTTAGGAAATTTAGTCATCTTTTCAATAGTTTTCCCTTCTCCTGTAAGTTATTTAGCATTTTTTGCAGTGCTGAGATGTTTTGTTCTAGTCTCTTTGAATTTCTCATTTAAAACTTTTTAATTTGCCAGTCAACAAACTTCAGTTTTCTTCAATCAGCACACATCTTGTTTTCTGCCAGCTGTGTACATGAATCTACATTCAACTCTTAAAGGGATAGTTCACCCAAAAATGAAAATTCTATCATTTACTCTACCTCATGCCATCCAGGATGTGTATGACTTTCTTTCTTCTGCAGAACACAAACAAAGATTTTTAGAAGAATATTTCAGCTCTGTTGGTCCTTACAATGCAAGTGATTGGTCACCAGACCTTTGAAGCTCCAAAAAGAACATAAAATCAACATAAAAGTAATCCATATCACTCCAGTTTCACTTTTACATTCTTTCACATTTTGAAAGTGAAAGTGGAGATTTATGGGGAAAAAAGGACTTAAATATTGATCTTTTTCTCACTCACACCTATCATATCGCATCTGAAGACATGGATTAAACAACTGGAGTCATATTATTTACATTTATGTGGCCTTTATGTGATTTTTGGATCTTCAAATGTCTGGTGACCATTCACTTGCATTGTAAGGACTAACAGAGCTGAAATATTCTTCTAAAAATCTTTGTTTGTGTTCTGCAGAAGAAAGAAAGTCATACACAACCCGGATGGCATGAGGGTGAGTAAGTGATGAGAGAATATTCAGTTTTTGGGTGAACTAACCCTTTAAGTGTGTGATAAATATTATTTTTAGTGATTGTGATTCAGATACATTTATGCTACATTACAAAGTCTGTAGAAACACTCATTTTCATGATATAGCCCATATTCAACTTCAGATCCCACATTCTTCTGTGTTTGTATGTTCGCCAAGCTGGTCACCATTAGCATATGTTGTGTTTAGGATGCATGTCCCAGCATGTGATGTTTATGTGTTGGTTAAGCAGCTTAATCAGCAACCCCAGAAAAACTATGCTAGTTGACCACCAGCTTTTAAAATTTTTAGTTTGCACTATGACTATGCTGATTCAACATCTTGACCAGCACCAATCAGCATAAACCAGCCTGGTCTTTTCTTTAATCAGGGATTTTATACTGTAGTTCCATTCTCTCTCCTTCCTTCCCTCAATAGATCTTCAACCTGATGAAGTTTGACAGTTACACTCGCTTCCTAAAGTCCTACCTGTATCAGGAATGTATGCTTGCAGAGGTGGAGGGGCGTCCTCTTCCAGACCCCTACCAGGTTCCCAGCAGCCCCACGTCCAAACACAGCACAAGCTCTGACCGCTCCAACCTCTCTACACCCAAAAAGGTAACATACATACAAGTGATGACTTGCTTGTTTGCCATATTCATGATGATGGTCTCTTGAAAGTTGGCCTGCTTTGAAACATATTCACAAAATAAACAATCTATAAGACACATCAAAGGAAGACACCCCTTAGTCTAAATATCGCTCTGTGGAAAGTTAGCCGACACTTTTCTGTCTTTAACCAACATATTTGAAACATATTTAATATTTAATACTTTTTTCTGTTACAGATCAGTTATTTTTGAATATTTATGAAATTGTAATGTCAAAAGTATCTTCGGTACCAAGTCGATACTAAAATAAAATAAGATGTAACTATACTAGTGTTTCTGCAGTACCGGTAGTACAGAGCACTGACTCAATTCTGTACCTGCGAGTTGTGTGAATGGCACATGATTAGAGCATGTTATTCCTTTTACACTAAAATGGACAATTAATCAAATTAAAATAGTGATATGTCCTAGTGTGATTATTAAACCGTGTGATTATAAAACCGCTGATTTAATTAGATAAATATAGGCTGCAAATGCTGAGCACTTCAGCACACATGTGAATGTGTGAAGCAGTTTATAAGCTGAAAACACAGACTGATCAAAACACCACATTTTATGAGCATCACGCGCTGTGCGAAGAGCGTGAGCATTTACTGTAAAGTGCACAGTGCCTGCAGACTATATACAGTATTTATATAATTAAATCACAGCCTTTGTGCTTTAATAGTCACACTTGGCCATATAACCAGCGTCTTAACTGGAGGTGCGAAACTAACGTCTAGAACACACAACGGCAAAGCCTTCACGTCAAAATAAAAGTTTGATTCAAAATAAAAGCTTGACAGGAGACATGAAGACATCGCAACAGAAATATATAACTACTTTATAGTACAATGCAGTATTTACTGTAATAATAATAATAATAAGAAGAATTTTATATTTAAGCAACATCTCACATGTGAGAGTACTGTTGTACTGAATATAAGTTTTTATCTATGTTTTCATTTATAATGTGATGCTCTATTGTGCAGCACTTTATTTGACAAAAATAAGACCAATTTGGTGTTTTGGATGATGCTGTGAGGATCTTTACCGAAGCACTTAAAAAAATGCAATGGTATGTTGTTGAAGTTTTATTATTCATTTAATTAGACACTATTTTAGATGATAAAATTGATTAAATTTTAAAACATGGAACGGAAAACAAAAAATTTGGCTGGAAAAAATAGAATTTAGAATAAACAATTCAAAATGATTTCAAAGGGTCCTACTTAAAGAAAAAACTTAAAGCAATGTTCACTTAATTGAGAAACTCTTCAGGGGAACATGCGATTGTTTTTATTTTTTACATTGATACATTGAACTTCGTTAAATAAGGCTTAAAGAGTTTGTTCAGGAGTATGTTACCTTTTTTTGGGGGGGGGGGGTCTCGAAATTGTTATCAGAATTGTGACATTTTGCTGGTACTGGTACCTACTACTGAAATTTTGGTATCGTGACAACACTAATATGAAAAAGTGATTGTAGATTCATGATCTTTGTAGGTTAAGTATTTATCTGTTAAGGATTATATAATCAGACAGTGTTTATTGATATAAATGGCAATTGTTACCAAAGGTTTATAATGAATTTAAGGTTATTCGGCTAAACATCTCAGTTTAGATTGTCCTTCAAAGGCATTTCCACAATTAATTATGTGGGATTGCCTTCCTACTCTTAAGCATTTAAATGCAACTTTCTTGTTGTCATAGAGGTGTGAGATTCAAGTCATTGTTAGTACTCTGTGCCTGTTTACACAGTCAAGTGTTAGTATAGTTTTCACAGAACCTTTCAAAGGCACTGTCAGCTCAGTCAATGTCCCATTATGCCCTCCAGTCAGATCTAATTTAACACAGTCAATCGCTGGCCAGCTCTGAGTTTTTACACCTTACTCTTAGCTCTGCATATCACTGGCTTATGTCACATTTGAGTTTTTCACTGACAGCCTGTTTGTAGAGAGACTTTTTTAGTATCTGGCGTATAGATCGAGTTATAAGCAACACTTTGTTTTTTAGAGTGGAAAATAATTTACGATGTTTAAAGGTGCAGGACGACAAGAAGAGCAAGTCGGGAAGGTCACTGAACAACACAGATGACAGCAGAGAAGAACAGGGTGATAAAAAGAAAAACATTTTCTTCTCCTGGTCCAGAAATAGAAGTTTTGGAAAAGGATCCAAGAAGAAGGATCTTACAGATTATAGTGAGTGGAAGAAATCAATGATGATTCCATTACAATACATTTTTCCACTTTTTGTCTTTGTTTCATGTATATATGGCTTCTGTATACGCTTTACTGTTCACTTAGGATGCACTTAAAAGTTTCTTAATTGAGGGTTAGGGGATAATCTTACAGTTTTTCCAAAAGAATTTCATTTACATTTTATGATTCTATGCTGTCTCCTTGAATGTTTATTTTGGAGTTTCCAGTTTGTCAGTTATGGATATGTTTTTTTTTCTTCACCACAGATATTACAGGGAGTAACGGACGGAGAGAATCACAGGGTTCTTTGTCATCTGGTGCAAGTTTGGAACTTGGCACCTCTGGTTCCGGAAAAAACGAGGTGTGTTTATTGTGCCTGACTCTGAACCACTCGAGCTGATGTCATATTGAAAACATATAGTTAGAAATCCTATTAAATTCAGTTCAGTTTTTATATTCAGTATATTGCTTTATAAAGATTTTTTTTATTTATCCAAAAGCAGCTTTACAGAAAGTAGAAAAATAGAAAATGCAAAAAATGTCTCTGTCTATCAGTCTATCTATCTGTCTGTCTGTCTGGCTGGCTGGCCAACATTTGTTTCTGTCTCTGTTTCTCTATTGTTTATTCCTTTGTGGTCCTCTGTTTGATAGGCCGAGGTGTCGCGTAACTCTGTGTCATTGTCCGAGCGTGCGGTGCGTCACTGTAACATTAACCTTCCGGATGGCTCATGCTGCTCAGTACCCATCAGGCCTGGCAACTCCATCAGAGAGGTGTTGTTGGGCTTGTGTGAGAAGATTGGCATTAACCTGGCTGCTGTGGATCTGTTCCTAGTTGGCGGAGAGAAGGTAAGATATCTATCTGAGCGCATTTCAGGTCACTGGTGCAGGGTGCTAACTTTGATCATGTTATTTGGTAAAACATCATTAATTGAGGTACCTTTATTTTTGCTTTTTACTTTTGGTTTGTCCATCATTCAAGGTTACAAGGTGATTTCATTATGTGTGTTTGTGCTGAGAGCAGCATACATGTGTGTGTGTGTGTGTGTGTGTGTGTCTGCATCATTTGATACTGCACTGCTGTAATGGATTATAATAGCATGTATTGTCCTTGTGTAAAGCCTTTAGTGTTGGACCAGGACTGCATGACACTGTGTTCCAGAGACCTGCGGCTGGAGAAACGTACACTATTCCGGTACACACTGTTTATCTGTTTTATTTTTGGCTTATCTGTCAGTGCTTTCTATCTGTCTACTCATTTGTCCATAGTTATACATAGTTTTACAACCTAACTAAACTACGTATGTAGGGTTGCACATTATATTGTGACCATATTGGTTATCGGCCTGTGTGTATATGTGTGTGTGTGTGTGTGTGTGTGTGTGTGTGTGTGTGTATATATATATATACACACACACACGCTCACACAGTACTGTGCAAAAGTTTTAGGCACTTGTGAAAAATCTTGCATAGTGAGGATGTCTTCAAAAATAATGCCATAAATAGTTTTCATTTATCAAATCACATCATACAAATTCCAGTAAACATAAAAAAGCAGTTCTTCTATCTATTTAGGTTGTCTCAATTGCTTCTGTCTCTTCATGCAATCCCAGATTTACTCGATGTTCAGTGGGGGGCTCTGTGGGGGCAATGCCATCTCTTGCAGAGCACCCTGTTCTTCTATTCTTTTCTATTTGCAAAAGTAATGTTTGGGAGTCTAAAATGTATTTTTCCTATTGACACACTAAAGCTGAAGATATAAATAACCATCTTAAAACTTTTGCACAGTACTGTGTGTGTGTGTATATATATATATATATATATATATATATATATATATATATATTATCTGTATCAGAATGTATTGGATATTTACAGACTGCTATTGGATATTTAATTGTGCCCATTTTTTATATAATTACTTTTACCATTGTTTAGCACTAACAAAGAGATAGCTATAAAGTACGGCAAAGATACGTTATAACACTTTTGCCTAATTATAACCATTACGCATGTACAACTAATTATTAAAATCTGTTGGTTGTAAGTCTCTGAGTAGTCAAACAGACCTTTATTTTTAGCAGATCGCAACGAATTGTTATCCACCGTATTTATGTATATTATAATGTTGTAATGCCTGAATTAACTTGTAGCATTTAAAACTACTTATTTTAGTTTTTAGTGTATTTATTTATATTTTATTTTTATATATGTATTATATTATTTAATTTATATATATAAATATATACTAATATTTAATTTATTCAAGTTTATGAACCTCAACCTCTCTTCCTCGCTCTAATAGACTGGATCTGGTGCCCATAAATCGTTCTGTCGGGCTGAAAGCAAAACCCACTAAGCCGGTTACAGAAGTGCTGAGGCCAGTGGTGGCTAAATATGGTCTGAACTTAGGAGACCTGGTGGCCAGAATAGTGAGTAAAACACCTGTTAAACATTTTGAAGTATTGTTTAATGGTTTTATCATGTCCTATCTTTGAGCATGTATCTTAGAAAAATGTTTATGCTCAGTCCAATCCGAATACATTAAATGCATGTTCTTGGCAGACACCTTCTTATTTAGGCAAGCTGTTCAACAGTTAGTTGGTCATTTCTAAAAAAGTGCTGTACATGTTTAGAGCTTTGTACAGGTTTTATCATCTGTTTGATCATAGCATTATGCACCATGTCCCACCAACAACATGATGACGGTGTGGTTTTTAGGTTAATATCTTTTGGAGTATTGGGTTACATAGCACATGAAGAATGTTTCCGTCATCCTGCCCATTTAGCTGGTTTTGTAGCATAAATATCTATATGGAGGAGGGATGTTGTGGATTAGATTGAGAGATTAATCAAACTGTACCATAAAATGTAAAATATTATATTTTATACTGTCATATGTCATCAGTGTTTTGTGAATAGATGTTAGATTTGTTGGTGTTTCTGTGTGGGCAGAGTGGAGAGAAAGAGCCTCTGGATCTTGGGCTTCCAATATCTAATCTAGACGGATTGAGAGTGGTTCTGGAAATAGCCGACAACATTCCAGGAAAAGGCAAGATGTGCACACACATACAGAGCAGATCATTCACATCATCGGATCTGATACTACAGTTTCTCCCCTTATGAGCAATAGCACAGAAGACAAACAATTTTCTTTCCTAGATTAAGCTATTAGAATCATCTTGATTTAGAATGTTCTTTATACCTTATACTTACTTAAGATGTTCCCTGCAGGGAGCATTCGGGCCCTAAGCCTTTATTTTGTGGACCCTGACATACCTATTTAATTTAATTAATGTAAAATACATGCTATTGAATTCTGTTTCTCGAGGGCCACATCCTGCAGGGTTGAGCTCCAACTCTAATCAAACACTCCTGGACTGGACCAACTAAATTACGGTCTTCTGGATTACTTGAAAATTATAAGTGTGAAAGAGCAGGGTTGGAACTAAACTTTGTAGAACATAGCCCACCAGGAATGGAATTAAATAGCCCTGGTATAGTGTGTTTCCCCTAATGTTTAATTTTGTGTGTCACGTAACATTATTATAACTGAAAAAATGAAGGTTACCTCCCTTAATTGATGATCAAAACTTTCTTTGTCCTCCCCTAAACAGACAAACAAAAGCTGGTGTCATCTAAAACTCATGGTCCACCTCTGTCTACACGAAGCCAGTCTGCCACAGTAAGACCTCGATCTCCATGGTCATACTCTTCTATCCCCCTCTTCTCTCTCTTTTTTTTTTTATGTGTGTTTTTGGCCTGTGTGTGGGGGGTCTGTGCATGGCTGGCTCCCCTAATTCGTTCTCTTGTCTGAAGGCTGTTTTTATATCTGTGCATTTCTGGGCCTTTGTATGATCTAACCCTTCTCGAATCACAACAACCACTTCCTTTCCTTCAACACACCACACTGTTGTGGGTAGCAGCCTCTGTCCGCCAAGAGTTGCTTGGCTCAAGGGGTTCTCCCTTGTACAGTCTCTCTCTTCTCTGTAGTTACTGATAGCTGTGTGATATGTTGAGAGAAATGGTGGAAAGACGAAAAAAAGTGGAGTGTGGATGTTCACGTTGATGGGATGTGGTGTTGTGGTGGCATGCTATGCTGGTGGTGGATTTTCTGCAAGGTTTGATTTTAGTTTAATTGCACGAGTAGTGTGTAAATAGCTTTAGTGATAGCGGCCCCTCCACTGCCCCTGAGAGGCCCCTGTAGTTGTAGCCCCAGAGAAAGCCTGTAGACGAGGCTCCTCTCATCCACGCACCCTTAATGTGCCCCATTCTCATTGTCGCTACCCAGGGGGAGGACAAAACGGCAGGAAAAGCTTCGGCTGTGAAAACCAGGGCCCAGGTGGAAAAACGAAAACAGAAAAAGCTTAATATAGATGAAGCTGAAGGTAAAAATTTATTCCCCTATCGTTTTCTTGAATAAAGTCTTTTTATTTTACCAAGTTGAAGCGCTAAAGTTGTTCTTGGCTACATCTTTTGCTAACCAGTCTCTGCAGCAACACTGGCTGATGTAGCTTTTGCTAACACAAGCACACTTTGAAATGGCAGTCACAGTTAATCTGTCTTGCGAGAATGCTTTCTATCTCACGCATGCTGTAATGTGTTGTGTGTTATTTTCCACACAAATCAAATTGTTTTGAATTGTGTGTTGTCGATTCAGAATTCTTCGAGCTCATATCCAAAGCACAGAGCAACAGAGCTGACGACCAGCGGGGTTTGCTGAACAAATCTGACCTTGTCCTGCCTGACTTCCTGCGCCTTGACACAGAAGCAGACGTCAACAATGACAATTTCAATTCCACCCCCATCTCCCACAAGACTCGGCCCAGATTCAAGGAGAATGGCTCCACCCTCAGCGCCAGCCACCAATCGCAGAGCTTGGATTCAGTAGTGGAGGGGAAAGAACCCAGACGAGCCCTAATGCCGCCCAATAGAAACGCTGCCACCCGAAATCAACCACCGTTCAGTTCCGCACTGTCCCCGATCCCACACACGCAAAAAGGGGGCTCGTCCGGGATCACAGACTGGAGGAGCACTGTAGGGGCCCAGGTGCTAGAGGAAGAAGAGAGTAGCACGGACCTGACATTTGTTGCGGAAGGCGACATCACAAGCCCTAACAGCTCTCTCCTTCCCCAGTCCCCCGTGCCCCTCCCTCCCTCCCCAAACCGACATAACCTCCTGAGAGAAGGCACTTACCAGGACAGCTGGGCTCGATCAGGTACCTCTCCTGTGTGAAGCATCTAAGCTCGCATGTGATATCCTCACCTCTCTCTCTGGTCCCTCCTGAAGATATGTGTGATTTCTGAGTGCTGTGGATTTGCTGTGCTCTTCGTTGTAAGCCCTGTGCCAAACCCTGGCAAAACCACCACCTTCCCATGTACATTATACCCCATTTAAGCACTTTAATGAACAATCGAAAAAGAGACTTCTACATACAATTCATTCTACATTTTCTTTTCTTCCCTGAAAGTATTTTTAAACAACTTGTCACACACAGTCTTGACAATCATTAACTTCCACCTCTTTTTTCCTCTGAGAAAAACAATAGATTTATTGCAGCCAGTCTGACTGATTCGATGTCAGTAGTGAACTGAAGCAACCCTGCTCTCCTTCTGCGTATCTCTGCCCTCTGGCTGATCACATGACAGTCCCAACTGACGCCACAACTGACTGAACTAAACATGTGATGATTCTGCTTCACCAATTAATATAAACTACATACAGAAGCAGACAAAGTGTTTGAGGTAGTAAACACCCAACATCCTTTAGGCATGGGTATATTTATCTGTTAATACAGTTTAATGATGTGAGTACACACATGAATAAAAGCATAAACAAGCACAATCAGATTTAGTACGACAGAGGCCTCGTCTTACCTCGCTGTGGTGACCAGTAGCGTGCCTTCCATGAATCTGTCCATCAAACCTGAGTAGATATTTCTAAATATTGACAAAGAGTCATCAGTAACTCCTCATGATCTCATATTTCTATATTTAAATCTTAAATTCAGACCTCAGAACTTATTTTAGTTTTCTTTATTCCATCATATTCTTGCAAAAATGCAATTCAACAATGTTTTTTGTGTTTGTAGCTATGCAGATCACTTCCTGTTTATCACCATGACGTCACTTCCACGTGTTTTAAGCTACGGTATCATATGTTACGTTTGTAATCGTGTAATATAATCCCAAGAAAGGATTAATTCGTCCTTGTTCAGTATATCTTCCTTTAAATGACAAAGTACTAAATGTTTACATAGTTTGTATTACAGCTGTGTGATTTATTGTTATGTTGAGTTGCCAGCATTGTTGAATTGCCCTCCATTCTGTTCCTCCTGACACTGAAATCATTTTCAGCTTCCTGTAGCAGTCTTTTGTAGATAACCAGTATCTCTGCTCAGATCTCTGTTTCTGCAAACCTGTAAATAGTTAAATAAATGGGGTGAGATCTCCCTCCCTTTCATTGCTTGTGTTCTCTTTCAGATATCTCTTGTCAATTCTTACTATCCCTTGAAACATACTCTACTAAAATACGTAAGCACAGACGCTTCTTGCTTCACAAGCTCAATTTCAGCACAATCCCATTTCTTCCGTAGGCAAATTCATTTTTAACGATAACTTGTAAACCTTTTACAACAGACCTACCAAGAGCTCTGAGGTTGTTAATCGATGGTATGTGCTTCAGTTGAAGCCATAAATTTGTTTTATTTCAACTTTCAAAATTTTGTTTAATAGTGCAATTCCTGGTAAATACCTACACTACCCATGATCCTGTAGAGAAAGATCCACCAATCAGAGAGTCAAGGCAGACAAACTGCAGCAAAAGAGCCCAGCAGCGACCGCTTACTCGCATGATGTACTGCGAATGATTCAGTCGATGCTTCATGGAATTGTAGTTCAGGCACGAAAGACATTATGTATACAGTCTTGTACTTTTGTCTTTTTTGCATCAAATCAAATTTAGTAATTACATAATCCACCTCAGAGCTGGTTGTTTTGGTTCATGGCTTAGAAATCTTTTAAGAAGGATTTTATTGAAATCCATATGGAACAAATTAATTGGAAAAATACTTCCGGGAAAAAGACCTCTGAAAAAGTGGGTGAGCACTGCTCATAATGCAATTGCATTTTTAGCGTTGCCACAAGAGGTGCTATAACAGGTATTAGGATAAACTCTCTGAATTTATTATTAGTTTTTACTTTCAGGTCAACTACTGGCATGGCAGAGCAACAGTTTAAAGAGAAAATTGCTGAGCAAGTAAGATCTTGTAAACGTGTAACAACACATGCGGTTTACCTCTGTAATTGTTTTGCTAACTGCTAAACATTAAACAGACTTGCATGAGATGAAGACTGTAGTCATTTCAGTTTCTAAGCGTATTTATTCTACATATGGTGCTGGGCACACATTCATGAGGTCATATGACCAGCAAAACGTTGCTAGTTTTATTTCTATAATCCCCTGCAATTGAACAGTTTCATTTGCGGAGTAAATTAATTATGGCTGGCTGCAAATAGCGCATTTCAACAATGCAATCAGTAACTGAGAATTTCTGTTTTTGCGTGATGCTTAACTCAGTGTTAGTGCAACATAAACACAAATTTTACTGAGTGCACCGTAAATAGCTCAGACTTTTGAAGGTAACTCTGTCGCCCCCTTGAGTATGGAGGTTTGTCTCCACTACTGTAACACAATACAGCGCAAAGTATACAGTATATAAGGGGACAGTGCACTTGTAATGCAAGCATTCATGTCAGCGTTTGCGTATTTGTATAGAGTATGTTTCTGGTCTTAGGGTCATCACAGTGTCACACATACAGTACACACACACATTGGGGAATATGATCGAACCTGTGGATTAGTGTATAATACTTTCTGAGATGTTATGGTGTCATATCAAATTGGTCCTCAGGAAATAATACTAATTTTGGGAAATCTAAGCATCGTCTGAAATTGATTAACAGACAATATTTACCCCCTTGAGTTGATTTTCCTAGAAGCCCAAATAATTTTCCTAAGAAAAGATAGTTTTTCGTTTCCTTTTCCTGTTAGTAGAACACACTGATCAGAGGCTCTGCACACAATGTAGACATAAAGGATAAATTCCGAAGCTGATCACATGATTAAACGGTCTGCACTCAGTAGCGTTCTTTAATAACTCAGTGTGCCTTCTTCACATACCCCTCACCCCCACCGCATGTTTTGTGCGATTGGAGGTAGGCTGTTCTCAGTGCATTAGCTATGCACAGAGGCCTAGTTAAAGTGAATGGCTGGTTAGGCTGGCTTTGTGTTGTTTGGATGCTGGTTCTGGCCTCAGACAAAACCAGCCTCTGTTTCACTTCACTGCTCGCTCTCTCATCCTCCACCAGAGGAAGTGTCCTAATTCTGCATTGTCTCCCTCGGTACCCATTCACGCTCCAAAAGAAGGGAATCCCTCCATACACAAATCATCATGCTGTGTGGTAATTTGACCATGAAGCCAAATTACTGCATGATTCCTGCTTTTGGCAATCTGTATGTTTATATTTCTATATCTTCACTTTTTTTTTTTTCTTTTTTTTTACCACTGCTTTCTACCCCAACATTCTCTTCCCCTGTCTTACCACATTAGTTCATTACTGTTAACAAAGCCTGTTTGTTCTGTGCTATTAGGCTATGGGAAGTTCTGAAGTAATGGAGGTATTTGAGCTGGGTTTGTTAGGCAAACTTTCAACTCAGGACTTGAATGGAGTGTGGTAATGCCTTGACAGACACGATAAAGGGAGGAAAAAGAAATATTCTTAGTGACAGAATGCTTTAATGGCACCTATTCAGTTTTCTTTGTGCAAATCTGTTAATACAAGGAATTATGAATTGCCCAGCAGATTTTTTCTTAGGTCCTGATGACTCATGTTTGGCCAGACAGCCTGAATATAAAAGGAACTACTTATAGTCCAGTAAATTAGAATGGAATTGCATGATGAATGCAATATAGAGAACGTTTCAATAAGGTGTTCAGCTATTTATAAGGAAGACATTCATTGTAAGAACATGTCCTCCCAGACACCTGATAAAGCCGTAATACTCCAGCATGCTCCATTAAAAAAAGAGGTTTAGAAATGAGGTAATAAGGAAATCAAAAAGTTGTTAGTGTTTGGTTATGTGACCGATGCAAAATTCCACACAGAATTAGAACAGCTTGGAAATGTGTGATGTTTTGGAATATGTTTGGAAGAGGTTTCATGTGCTAAGCTCAGAATTCATTGCTGTTGCCAGTCCGACCACCAGGAGGTGTTTTTAAATGTTGGACTTTCATCAAAATTAATTTAAAAAGAAAATCAGATCAAACCATACTTTAGGAAAATTATCTCAAAACTGGTCTCAACATCTGCAAAGCAAAAGTTTCAGTGTTGCTGTAATTACTGCGTTTTGACTTTTGGTAACGAAATGCAATTTAGTGGTCTGGTGTTGAGGTCAGTATATTCCACAAAAAGAAGCATATATATATATATATATATATATATATATATATATATATATATATATATATATATATATATATATATATATATATAGGGTTGGGATTATGTATTTATAATACTAAATATTAGTAACTATTCCACTACAGTTACAATATAAAGGTGCTGTAAGTGATTTTCCATGAGACTGAGCCATTGATTTAGCCACGCCCCCTCTTTCCAAAACACTGCACCGATACCATTGAAACTGACACAAAACATGTTCCCACAGTTGTCAAAGACAACAGTAGCGAAATAGCGCCCTCAACTTATTATCAGAATATGGAATTAAGCCTCAATAATTTGCTGCAACGACAATACTATGAGAACGCGCAGAATGATTGACAGGCAGAAAGCATCAGAGACTGCGGTCTGCGGACACATTTTTGTTTGCTGTTTACAAAGTCTATAGCTGTGAGAGATCTCATCACACTTATTTCAGTAATATCTTTTAGGGAGTAGAAACATTTTTTGCAAACCTTTCCATGAAACAATACCTTACAGCGCCTTTTAATACTTCAGAATACAGTTACATTCAAAAAGTATTTTGATTACTGAAGAGATTACTTTGCCTTTTATTGTAATTTGTTTCATTTAATATAAAGTCTGTTCAGTTAGAAAACACTTATCCATATAAACGATGCGATCCGATTTTGAAACACTTTCTTATGATTTGCATCATTCATACGAGCGCTTTCACACCCAAGGTGGATATGATGTCATTGAGGAACTTTCCCGCGGGAGCTTAATAGAGTAGCTACATCATCTGTCTATAGCTTAACAAAAACAGTTAGAAACACTTTGACCCCATTTCCACCTGGTATTAAGATGCGTTTCGGGTGATCCGATCACATATGGTCAGCTAACGTTTCGTGACCGGATCACACAAACCACATACAAATATGGTCAAAAACACATGTGACTGCATCGCATTTGAGGTGTAAATGCTAATCCACCCCTCCCCTGTCAATCAGCCACTGTGCTAAAACAAGAGTTTAAACTTTGCCTTTTACGAGCGGCTTTAAAAGAAAATAATAAAAAATTAAAAAGTGGATACATACACATCAGAGAGCTTCATGGATCTTCTTTTGTGTGTCTGATATCAACACAGATATCAAGCATGAACACCTGAAGCTCCTTTAATACAGGTAATCCTCTAAAATAGTGGATCATTCTTCTTGACATTTTGTGTTTGTGCTTAGATGAATTTCAACCGCATCTGGAAGAAACAGCGTGCCATTTTTTCACGATTTCTTTGTCTTTTCTGACTTTGTTGTACTTTATCATCATGCAGTAACACACTGACATAGTGACTGATATATGTCGTCATGAAACAGAGACCCGTCCCTCCAAATCCAAACACAAGTGGTCACAGTAGACACATTTATGTGACCATGTGTAAACAGCGACGTGTCTCACCTGACCACATGTGATCGGATCATCCGAGACGCATCGTAATACAGGTGGAAACGGGTGTGTGGTTAGGGTATTTTTACAAGAAATGCTAACCAATGTAGCCCTTAAAGAGCACATATTATGGTTTTTCAAATATTACCTTTCATGTAGTGTTATATAACTGTTTGAGAATGTAAAAAAGTCTGCAAAGTTTCACAAATCAAAGGGCACGACAAATGGAGTTATTAACTCCCAAAAGAAAGAACCGATTCTGAACACCTGAAACGAGTCGTTAGTAATTCCAGACTTACTTCCTGTACTAACCTACGTAATTTGGTAACAAAAAACCCGCCTCTGGTCTGTTTACATGTACAGCCAGTACACGCTGTTAGCCTGTTAGCCTCTGCTAACCGGCTAACTCAATTTATTGTCAAGCTACATATAAACTTACCACTGAGAAACGTCCTGTTCTCGTCGTGCTTGCGATGGTGGTTTGGGTTGATCTTCCGATGTATCACTCTCGGACTCGGGCTCAAATTGGTAAGGTAAAACAGAAATTTTTTCAGAGGAAGCTGAAACTCTGATATGGTAGTGGGCGTTTCTTTTCTAACATGCGCTGTAAGCGGTAGACCAATCACAACAGCCTGGGACATCTGACCAATCAGGGCAGAGTAGGCTTTCTGAAAGGAGGAGTTTAGAATGAATCCTTTAGAATGGATCATTGGAGTCGTTTTTGACACTGGGGGAAAAAAAGGTGTTTTTTGACCTTGGATGAATGTAAATCTATTGTATGAGACCTTTAAAACAAAATTAGGCATGTTTAAAACCATAATAGGTGCACTTACCATCGTAAAGAAATCTACAAATAATATATTCTCTGCCTCATTCTATGTACAGAATCCACATACGATCAGAAAAGGGTGTCATTGTGTGCACTCTGTTTTGAAGATTGGAGCAGCAAAAATAGTTAACCTTGTGTAAATTGCTGTGTAAACATTTAGCTTTATGCTAAGCTAAAATGCTATTTCTTGCCTTAGCATGCATCTGTTACCAGGCATGATTATATTTTATTTTACATGAAAATTCGTGTTAGACCATAACTTTTTTCTCTAGTAAGACCTTTGATATTTAAAGATATATAAAGATGTATTGCAAAAATTTTGTTCTTTATGAAAATTTAAATGTGTTCTTTCCTGCAAAAAAAAAATAAATATATAAAAACCCTTAAAACAAGATCAATTTACAAGATTTTTTTTTTTTTTCAGAGAATGTATTTTTACAGTGAAGTGTATTTTCTTACTTTATTTACATAAAAATCTGACAGTCCTGAAGAAGTAATCCAAAGTATTTAGAATACGTTACTGACCTTGAGTAATCTAACGGAATACGTTACAAATTACATTTTACTGCATGTGTTCTGTAAGATGTAGAGGAATACTTTTAAAAAGCAACCTTGCCAACCATGTGTGTAAATATATATATATATATATATATATATATATATATATTTACACACATTGTTGTGTGTGTGTGTATATATATATATATATATAATATTCTTTTAAAAGGATATTTTAAGTTTGTAATCTTTAGAACTGACCAGAGCACTTGTACTTGGTAAAAATCTACAAGATTAGGTAACCGGAATGGAAAATTTAGTGATGTTTGTTTGGCCAAAGAATCCCATCTGGACACAAGCACACACAAAATCCTGCAGCATGTGAAAGACCCAATACATCTACAGGTCATGCTCAAGTGTTTGTGGTAAGACTTTTGCACCCCAAAAGTTCTAAACATCTGCCTAAATTTAAATAACAGGAAGACTAATGTTTTTTTCCCATGAAGAGTCAGACAGAGAAACCCCTCAAAGTCACTGCTGACGCAAACCCAACTGCTAATGTTCCATGTTCATACTAACCAGTACAGTGTGCTTTCAAACCCATGATGAGCAATTACCTCATAATGTTTGGTAAGTGAGAAATATAGAGTTGAGTCTTATGAGGCCTGTTTCTCACACAAATACAATCCAGACAAAATTACAGGACATTAAAGCTAGGAGGGAAACTTCAGCTTGAAAGGCATATAGTGAGACTCTTCAAAGAGATGGTGCTCTATCTAGTGGTCATGGCAGATGCAAATGCCTGACGATAATGTCAACAGTACCACAACTTCTCCATCAAAGTTTAAACTTGAAATAGTTAGCTTCCTGTAGAGTAGATGGTTTGTCATTAATTTTGCTTATGATATAAGGACTTTCATTTTCCCGGAAGATATAATGTAAATAATTTTAGAGAGTCATTAAGGAGGCTTATGATTAATGTAGCATAAACAGAAATCTCTTCAGTTTAGATAAGGAGTTTTATCTAGTGCCACAAGGGGGCAGTGTGTCTGTAAATCTATTCACTCACCACAAAGAGGCTAAAATTCAAACTCATAGTTCTGTCTTCACCCTAACACTGCACACACATACACTGAATACACATTAGTGATAATGGATAACAATCCTCTAATAATGATTTTTGTAATTACCTAACTGATTTAGCTATTGCTTGTAAACTAGTCTATGAAGGTCACAATATAGTGAATGTGAATGTTTACTTAGAAACTGTAGAAAACCAATGAACAAACTTGAGAGAATTGTTTGAAGCATGTTAATGAGTTTGCCTTTGGTCTCAAGGAGGAGTCTTAGTCTGAATTAAAGGGAAAGTTCCCTTAAAAAGGAAAATTCTCTCATCATTTACTCACCCTCATGCCATCAAGATGTGCATGACTGACTTCTGCAGAACATGAAGATTTTTAGAAGAATATCTCGGCTCTGTTTCAATTCAAGTAATTGGTCAGACCGTTGAAGCTCCAAACATCACATAAAGGCAGCATAAAAGTAATCCATACAACTCCAGGTGGTATAATATATATCTTCTGAAGTGATGCAATCACTTTGGCTAAGAAACAGATCAATATTTATATCCTTTTTTTTTTTTTTACTATAAATCTCCCCTTTCACTTTCAGAATGTGACAGTGAAAGTGGAGATTTAGACTAAAAAAATAACTTAAATATTGGTCTGTTTCTCACCAACACTTATCATATCGCTTCTGAAGATATATTAAACCACTGGAGTCGTATGGATTACTTTCATGCTGCCTTTATGTGAGTTTTGGACCTTCAAAGTTCTGGCGACCATTCTCTTGCATTGTATGGACCAACAGATCTGAGATACTCTTCTAAAAATCTTCATTTGTGTTCAACAGAAGAAGGAAAGTCATACACATCTGAGATATCTGAGTAAATTATGAGAGATTTATTTATTTTTTTCATTTTCAATTTTCAACTATCCCTTTAACAGCTTAAAATCAAGTGAACAAATCAAAGTCTCTCATCTCACCCTGTGCTTCACCTTTTTCAAGTCCCTCTCAGTTGCTCTCTTTACACATGCCTCTAAGCAACCTGGTTAACAATGCATTTTTGTGTGTTTTTAGTATATGTTTCTGTGTGTGTGTCCCTCACGACCCAAACCCAGACTATGACCAGTCCACCTGAGCCACTTTTAATTAGTCAGAAGAAGACCAGTGCCTCTTAGACTGTAATAAGAACCACATTTATCTCCGCAAACATTGTTTTTGTGTTATTACTTACTCGGAGTCTACATAGGCCTATCCCAGTTTGATCCATGCTAATCGCACTGTTTGTGCATGTGCACTTATGAAAAAATGAATTTGTTTTTGTGTACAATATATATATATATTTGTAACACTTATCATAAATAACTCAAAAACTCTTCCCTTAGTATATAATTAATTCCAAACACCTTTCTGCATATGAGATGCAAGAGGGCTAAATATGCAAACCTCCATCCCAGTAGTGCTCTTGAGCATGGCACTTAACCCTACGGTGCTCCACAGAGACTGTGTATTCAATTTAATTTTAGCAGGAGTTAAGACAAGATTCAATCTTAATTCTGAGAGACAAGAATATCTAAAACACGACTGCTGCCAATATTAATCATGACACAAGTGCAATGTTTACTTGGTGTTGGATGTGCTTAGCTTGAGTATAAGGATGGATGACGCTAGAATTATTTGCCATGTTGTGGCAACGTTGTGTGGAAAGGACCAAAGTTCTCACTTTCACAAAGAAATATATACAATCTGATTATATAACGCTGTATAAATCTAATATAAACAATATAGCCGCAAGCAGCTATTGTCGGGGGCCAAGCACATATGGCGAGATGACCAAAATAATCAAATTTGATAGAAAAGATCCTGTGGATGCTGTGGACAGCTATTTTGGTGTGACATTTTACCTGCTTTGAGCACAGTTGCAAAAATATGATTTTCTTAAGTTATACCACCCCCTAGCATCAAAAATGAATGAAACTCAGCATGTTACCTCAGAGTGTTCTCTTGTCTATGTGTAAAAATTTTGTTAAGTTTGAAAATTGTGCTCACAAGATACAGGCTAATTAGTTATTATAGGCCACGCCCAAAACATATTTGCTTATATCTTTGGAACGATTTGACGCATCAAAATTCTTTTGCTAACTTTTTGTCAGGAGGGCCTGTAGATGATATATACCAAGTTTCATGATAATCGGGCAAATGGCCTAGGACAAGTTTGAAAAAGTAGGTTTTTCGAATAAATCGAAATTGTAAAAAAATTTTTTTGCGGAAATGGAAATTCAAGTGACCATATCATTGTGGGGCACTGTTGGATTCAGAGAAGCTACAGATTTATATTGTAGCCTATACGGTTCTGGAATTATGAGCAAAAAATGCGAATTAGCTAATTATACTGCCACCGTGTGGCTGATTGTCACAATTTTATATGTGGTTTCGAGTTGACACACTGCTTTTGTATAGTCATTTCCATAACCCTCGTCCATTCTCAATATGAGTTATAAGATGATGTATACCAAATTGCGTGCTGATCGGACAAACGGTCTAGGTCTAAAAATTCAAAATGGTGGAAAAAACTATAGACGGAAATGAAATCAGAGATACAGAGATATTTTGTAGGGCTTGACTCAAGGAATCAGAGGAATTTTTATTATAGCCCTTACGGTTGCTGAGATATGAGTCAAAACGTAAAAGTGTTTATTATAGCGCCACCTAGGGTCAGATGCCATGTTTGGTGTCTCCATGACTTACGGTCTATGACGGCCAGACACTTTTAGGGCAGAAAAACAAATAAGAAAAAAAGAAGAAAATCAGTACAATTACAAAAGGGTTCCAGCAGCTTTGCTGCTTGGCCCCCTAATAATTCTCTATAAAAGGGTTTCTCAAAATTTTTGATGCGAATGCTTTTGATAACAGTGTTTCTTTCATAGATTAAAATAGTCATGATTAATCTTATGATTTTCAACCAGTCTTTAGAAAGAATGACACTGTAAAAGTTTTAAAAATTAACAAAATTAATAAGTTAACTTTGTACTACAAATACATTTTGAAAAATCGGTTTTCTTTTATATTTTCTGAAGACCCCAAGCACCACCTTTTGGCCCCCTAACCAAAAACCTCTGCTCTATGATATATAAATATTTTAAATAAGATTTAAACCAAAAAAACAACAAAAAAAAAATCATAGAAGAACAATTCCACAAAAGATTAAACAGTCTGTACTCTCGAGGCAAAAATATTCTACATATTTACTTTGTACTCTTTGTGCTGTTTCTTCTGAAATATTTCAGAATTTCATGTTTGATTCTGAAATGTTCAATCTTTGTGAGGGACTTTTGGAATGTCTGGTAGACATGTACTTTATACACCTGAACTTTGATTCATTCCTAGGATAAACACCATCTGCCGAAGATTTGTAGAATCTCTGATAAATAACTTCCAAATAGAACAGTATATACATATTATTTGTATACTTTTTTAAATAAATTTTTCAGCATTAAACATCAACACATCTACAAAAAAACCTATGCTCTATGAACTAACAGTCTGAACAATCATTCATTCCTCAGAGAAAAATGAAAGGCGTCAGAGAGAGAGGACCAGTGTTTCCAAATATTCCCACAGGAGGGCGCCCTCTGTCCTGCCGCCACCGCCTCCTCCTCCACCTCCCCCACCCGCACCCAGGGCCAGAGGAGGAGGCAAGCGGTCTTCTCTCCTTGTGCGAGGTGCTCTTGATGTGGATGGGATCCAGTGTGACGACCCTGGTGGTCAGGATGGAGAACTGGGACCAGGCTTGGAGAAAGTAGTCGGGGATCTGAAAACCTGCAAAGGAAGAATGAGAAGAGGAGTTTACCAGACCTCAGACCAAGCTGAGCAACAGCCTGTGAAAAAGCCTATTGATCCAACAGTGAAAACAGCAATTAAACCTTCTCTTAAAACTTCAAACAAGAAGAACAATCACAGCAAGAACAATGCCACTTTTGTCTGATCTGACAATAAAGAGGCTGAGCTTGGTAACAATTAGAAGTCTGTTGCTGGTAATACCTTAACAGTGTTCTCAATACACCAGATAACAGATTACACTCAAGCTTTTGCTAGTTTACACTCAGATTTAGGTGATTCAGATCTTTCACCTGCAATTTTGTATACACAATATCTTTGTGGCTCTAATAAGGACCTTGCAATAGATTGTTCAAGTTTGCTCCAATTATTGCTTGTCTCAGTTATGGAACTGCTATTACGTGACTGATTATACAAAAAATCAGCAACAGAAGTTTGAATGTTTTGTCTGCTAAAATCATTATATGCTTAATGAATGTCCAAACTGCCCCTCCCAGTGGTCATAGATGGAACTATAGTTGCAATCACTGTGCAAGCACAAGAACCTACTTCTTTGAATGGTTGTGACATGAAATGCACAATATGTCCGATTTCCAATTTTTTTAATTACATTAATGTACTCCCAATGGCTAGATTACATTACACGACTTTTAAAATCTGAACAGATTCTAAAATTAAAAGTCAAGCGCTCCAATAAATATTTCACAAAATTAAATGCACAACTTGATCTGTACATCTAACACTGTTAGTACTGGGATTTTGTTAGTCAGTGGATAAATGCAGTACATGGACCAGTAACATTATAACCAGGATGACTGTTTGGTCTCATGGTAAAATTTTCGCCTCCAGTAGCCTACAAGGTGTTCCGGGTTGTAATCCACCCTCTTATAACTTTTTAATTTAATAAACGAATATTGCATTTGCACGTCAGTAGATGTATATCATGAGCGGGGACACATCTGTTTGCAGTTTGCTATGCGTTTTACCGGGAAAGGAGCAAAATTTGTGCAACAGCATAGCGAGTAAAATGCGTGTCTGGATGCACGAGAGAACATCGCCCTTTACTGTCACTCAACGCCACTGATAACAGCCACAACGAGCACTCATTATAACATTAAAAATACCACTTAATATAACACACAAACTAAATGGAAAATTCTGCTCAAGAACTGGAGGCGTTTCTTATGCATTAGACACTTATCTGATGAAAGCAATTTCAAAAAGTGGTGAGGACATGTCCCACCTGTAAATGAGGCACATGTATATGTATACTGTATGTACTGTATATCTACACAATTCGCAATTTTGTAAATTGAAATCTGTCAACTGCGACTGGTGCAAAATCTGGAGATTGGACCCAACTAGCACAGATGAGCCCCAACTTGGATTGACTGCAAATTGGGGTTAAAATCAGAGTCAAAATCGTGTAGTGTAATCCAGCCTTACCACTAACCCAAACCCTAAATCTAACCGTAACAGTACTAAGACCAAAATGTAGTATCTGGAATGTCATATCAAAGGCTGCATGGTGGCGCTTGTCCAGAATATGGCACATTTGGTGCGAATATGGGAGGCAAAACATTCAGAAATTACACACCGATTTCCACTGTGATCATGCTTATACATGACATTATATTATATGTGACCTATGAGGAGGGCAAACTGTTGGGCTCTATGACTGACACATAGTGAATTGTTCTGGACTTTTACTCATGGGCACATCAATGTAGCGTCTAATGTAACAGCACTTATAATACGTGTAATAGAACTCAGCAAAAGCAGGTGTAATACCATAGTTGTGCTATTAAATATGTCTGGCTTGATGTTCCATCTTCGCCCTACTACACATGGAGTCTTCTGTGCCGTTATATCATTGGATGAGGTCACGCTGCCTTCTGGCCTCTCACACTGTCTCTAAGATTCACACGAAGAATTTTAATGGCTACTGTTCAATGTCAGACACGTCTCATTGACCTGAGGACATGAAGGCACTGTTCTCTGCCAAACGTATATCAGGGATAATTAATGGTGTGAAGAGGAAAGAGAGACTGAGAGAGAAAAGTATAGAGAGAAAGACACACGAGAGGAAATTATCAATATAAAAATGCTGCAGGTCTTCTAAGGACATGCTGTATTTTTATTTACGAAACCACAAGCTTATGTCTGCTTATACATTGATGTATGTACTCCAATCACAGCAACAACTGTCTAAAATAAATATCAATAAATTTTTTATCCCTGATCAGTGATTTGAATCTCTAAATGTTTGTTCCTATTATTAGCATCAGTGTGTCAAAACCTTGTAGACAAGCATATGTTGTGTTTTAGATGCTGGTTCCTAGACTAGTTAGCAGAGATGAGCCACTTCTATTAAAATTAATGGTAGAAATTGGCATGCCCAGTGGTCATCAAGTGTAGAAAGGAAGTTCTGCCTTACAGGTAAAAGAGCCAATCATCTTTTAAAAACAGACATTGCCTGTCATGCAGAACGCACATGCAGAACGCACATGCGCATTAGCTATATACAAGCCGGGAAATGTATTGATTTTATTTGATTTTTGCATAATCTGAGGTAAAGAAGCACAATTTATGATACCAATATTGTCAAATTTTACTGCTGATTTGAAATATGTTCTTTGATCGTAATCTTGTCCAACCGTTTTTGAAATTTTGTTTTTCCTCCATTCAAGTAGATAGGAGCTGCTCTTTCATGATTGGAAATAGCTTCCTGAGAGCTTTCCAAAGATGGCCAGCAGTTGACTGACTTAGAAAGACTTTGAGTGTTTTTCAATTCTAAGAACCGGTCTTGCCAAGCTACCTTGGAAGAACGAACTCAGAAGGACAGGAGGACGTAAAACAGTTAACCGTCACAGCACATTTGAATCCAGTGAGAGAACTACTGGCATTAACACACCAGTGACAGCATTAATATAATCACACCAGTGAGGTTTTGCAGGACTGGTGACATGTTAAAAGAATAAACACTTGTTTTTCCATGTTTATTACTGTATTAAAATGATGCCCAAAAAAACAACAAATGAATCCGAATCAGAAGGAGCTTTATTTGCCAAGTATGCTTTCACGTACAAGGAATTTTTCTTGGTAACAGAAGCTTCCAGTGCATAAACAATAAAACAACCAGTGAGCCAGCCGTTCAACCTCCCTTCTGTATGCAGACTCATCGTCATCTTAGATGAGGCCGATGACAGTAGTGTCGTCTGCATACTTCAGGAGGTTGACAGAGGGGTCAGGAGGCAGGTGGTGTTGGTGTTTGTATGAAGTGAAGGTCAGAGTGGGTGTGGGGTGCGAGACTGGGCTTTTCAAATCTATAGTAAAACACATTCAAGTCGTCAGCCAGTTGATTGTTCCATACATTGTTGGGGGATGGTGTCTTGAAGTTAGTAATGTCGTTCAGGCCTCTCCACACTGATGCAGGGTCATTAGCTGAAAACTTGTTTTTCAGATTTATAGAGTAGCTTCTTTTAGCCACTTTAATTTCCTTAGTCAGTGTGTTTTTGGCCTGATTATACAAGATTTAATTCCTGCTTCTGTAAGCATCCTCTTTGGCATGATGAAGCTGTCTGAGTTTTCCTGTAAACCATGGTTTGTCCTTGTTGAATGACAACTTCCCTCACCTGCATTTCATAGCACGCTTAAACAACACAGCTGCGCCTCTGACTAAAATGTCCATCAAAACGTCCGAATAGCAGTTCATCCCTGGTAAAACTGATTGGAAAAAAATGTACTAAACGCAGGACAAACAAACAAAAACAACAAAAGAACTGGAGAGCTCCACACCGAGGCGGCCTTCTGTGGCTCCATCATCAGTTAATCCTGTTGTAAACGTTGACGGGGCCATCAGAATTTGCGAGCTTTCAGCGGGAAATTCTTGAGGAAAAAACAAAGCAAACCGATAAATGTCCTACGTCTGCCCCCGTAGTACCTAGTTCTTGCCCACAAGTCACCATCCGATGCATCCTCGATTTCAAGGACACATCCGGGTAATTTCCTTCTTTCTCGGTACTTGCGTTCTTGAGGATTGGAATCGAACTTCGGCAGTGGATAATGACGTAGAATGAGTCCACAAGAACGTAAGAACACAAAAGAATGCACATTGAGAAACAGCCTTTGTTCCTACAGAGTGCAACAGTGCCCACCCACTTTTTTTTTTTTTTTTGTTCCAGAAGCATTTTTCCCATAATTTTTTTTTTTTTTTTTTTTTTTTTGTTCCATAGTGATTTCATAAAATTCTTCATAAAAGGGTTCTAAGCCATGAACCAAACCAACCAGCTCCAAGGACATTACAAAGTTTGATTTAAAAGCAAAAAAATTATTTGAAAATTGGACAAAGTTCCCAAACAAAGGTACAAGAATATGTGCTTGACATCTTTAATTAGGGAATGAACTACAATCAAATAAAAAATGATGGAAAAATAAAAAACTATTGATTGAAAGAGCAGCGTCACACATTTGTATGCAGCAATGTTTGTTTACATAAGGTGAATATGCACTAGTAATTCATGTCACACAAACAGCAACTTGAACAGTTTTTTCAAGCACACGATATGTTGTTTTATAAAACAGACAGCCAAATTGTCACAAAAGCATTAAGATAACAGTTTACAACTCATATACTCAGTCAACAAATCTATAAACACGGACGAGATGATCCAATGCACGCAGCCATGTCTGTTTACATTAGGTGACACACAGCGGGGAAAACTGTCTCATTCCTAAAACCTTTCAAATGCTGAATAGATAACTACATAAATATAGAAAAGCAAGCCTGGAGCTGAGTGGCAATACAGCTTCTATTGGCATTGGTTTTCCTCTGATCATGGCCACTGTGCCCTTGAGCAAAGCCCAATGAAACCCAAGTTGCCCCAGGGATGCAAAACAGTGTGTCTCAGTCATTAAATTCCTCCTCATTTGTAGGGCTTGTGTAGGATTTATAATCTTCTAAATATAACTTTATTACAAAATAAACATACTACAAAATGCATTTGGCAGTGTTAGCAATCTGAATATCTCACATTAGTACCCTACAGGGGTGTAAAACGCTTGGTGCCTTTCCACTACTCATTTGTGATAGTACTGAAACAATTCCTGGCCCTGCTGATTCATGCTCAATTTAGGGAAAATAGGCTCTTCCCAACTAATTCCTCGAATAATTGTTCTCAGCTCCTCATCCAGGCTATAGTTATTTCAAAGCTAAATAACTTTCACTCCCTCCTCACCACCAACCAGCATGTGCTATTTGTCCTCTGGAGTGCATCCAAAATGCTTCAGCTCGGCTTGTCTTTAACCTCTGGAAATGTTCTCATGTTACGCCTCTGCTGGGGTTCCTACACGCCTGCCAGTACGGTTCAAGATACTGTTTCTGGTTTACACTACAGCCAGTGGTCTGGCACCCACCTTCTATTACTCATCAAACCTACATCCCATCCCAGCCATTACTGTCAGGCAGTTCTGTTCACTTAGCTCCCTAATCTCTCCATATAACAGGTTACTGCTTGTCAAGATCCAGAAATTTCACCATTTGTCAATACAAAGCAAGAAACCTCTCTTTAAGAGTCACATACTCCAATTGCCTCATTCACCATACATAAATCAGAAATGCTCTGTACTCTTGGTCTCGACATTAATTTGCTCAAGAATTTGGAATCTGTAGTTGCTCTACATGGCTATGCAGGGCAGTCTCAGGGAAATGTCAGCCTTGGCAGTGAATGTGTATAGTATCAACAATGCTGGGTACGAATGGATTACATGTAATCTGGATTACGTTATCAGATTACACAAATCAAGTACTTGTTATTAGATTAAATTCCGTTTTAAAATACTCTTAATTTGATTAAAGTTCCTATTTTATGGATTACTTGATTACATATTAATCAGGCAAAGTATATTAAAGTATAATAACAAAGTATAATTGTTCATAATTTGTTGATTCTGCTAATTCTTCTTTTTATCAAATACTTTTTAAAAACCTGATACTAGCCACCAGCAATAATAACACTGAATATAGAGTGGTAATCCACACATAAATGCAGAACTGATTGCATCAGAGTGGTAAAGTTTTAGTTTCGCAAATTGTTTTTGTACTCCGCTTCAAAAATGTACATGAATGCGCTTTTACTTTTGAGGCAATTTTTTTTTGTGGCACTGATTCACAAATATAACTGGTCTGATCTGCTACCACACATGGATGGAATTTGTAATGCCAAAAGTGCCAGAGTAAGAACGTTGTAAGTGCCTTTTTTAAATTATACTCAGAAACAGATAAGTAGCCAGTAAAACACACACACCCATACAAAAATCATATCATTTCTCATATTTTGATATTTTGATCCATTAAGCAAGTTCACTTCAATGCATTTAAGTAACATTATGTCAAAATGGTACAATTTTATCCTACTCAAATGCATATGACATCAAATAAAGAATTGCGTCAGAAGTAATCCGAAAGTAATCCAAAATCAATCAGATTAGATTACCTCAAAAATTTAACCCAAGAGATTACATTACTGACTCCACTTTTATTCATGTAATTTGTAATCAGTACCAGATTACAAATCAGAACTAATCTACCCAGCACTGAAGATCAACCAAGCTAATATATGTATGGTAGTTTACTACTAGTATACAGTCTCACAAAGCCTTCATAAATCTGTCATATTTCACCCCAAAATATATTCTTATTTTTACATAAAGAAAATACTACTATATGTACTATTTTTGTTTTAAACTAATGAGAATAATGAGGACTTCGTAATAAATGTGATAAATCATATAGGTCGGATAAAAGTGATGCAGGTGTATTATCTCACTAGTCCAACAGAAAAAATTAGCTTTGCCATGTATTTGTTTTAGTTTGGCTTCTTCCATATTTTGTATTTTGACTTGGATGCATGACATGTTGTAAGAACAAATGCATTGGAGCTTCACATATGCTGTTTTCAGCTGATCTGAGCAGTTCATTGTGAAGGCCAAGTGCTGCAAGTTCACGCATTCATGCAATTCCAAACATTTGAAGCCACTTAAAGTTATTATACAAACTTAAAAAATGCGATACAGTGTTTCTCCAAATTTTGTAATGAGGAACATGGTACAAAATACAAGTTAAGCTCAATCGGCAGCATTTGTGGCATAATGTTGCTTTCCGTAAAAAGCTATTTTTACTTGTCTTTAAAAAAAGCAAAAACCGAGGTTACAGTGAGGCCCTTACAATGGAAGTGAATGGGGCCAATTTTTGGAGGGTTTGATAGCAGAAATGTGAAGCTTATAATTTTATAAAAGCACTTTTTTGTTAAAACTCATGTATTATTTGAGCTGTAAAGTTGTTTAAAGTTGTTTTTTAGTCATTTTAGAGTTTGTTGACATTACGTCGTCATGGCAACGAAGTTGTAAAATTGGCTGTAACTTTACAAAGAAAGGTTACTAAGTGATTTTATCACACTAAAAGCATGTTAACATGAATATTGTTTATGTCTTGTGGCTATACTTTTGAAATAGTGAGCATTTTAATGTTTGCGGATTGGCCCCATTCACTTCCATTGTAAGTGCCTCACTGTATCCCAGACTTTTGCCTTTTTAAAGAAAAGGAGGGGCAAGTCAAAATAAAAATTTTTTGTAATCAATATTATGCCACAAATGCAGTCGATTGAGCTTAACTTGTATTGAACCTGGAATATTCCTTTATTACACACTGACACTACAGGGCACTTTCAGTGTTCTACCAAAATAAAAGCTCCTCAAAATTATAATAATAATTCAGTATAATATTATCATAATAAACTTGACTGGACAATAATATATACTATTTAACTGGGTTCGAAAATGTTGCCATTTTTGCACACCATGTTCATTATAATAAAAAAAAATTATAATAATGTTTTGTACAATATAAGTGTAGGTAAATATTGTACTGTAATTACTGTATTGTTATATTATTGCATATAAATGATATGTATTATACATTTAATACAATTCTTGTGTTCATTTAGTGAAAAACTGTGGAAAACATGCATTCATTATCTTTAAGATTTTTATTTAATAATAAAAAAAAAATGTAATCTACTTGGCTACAACGGTTGATATGTCGAATTAAAAATTATGATTTAAACCATGTAATCTTTGAGCAAGTAAACAATTATCAAGATATATATGGAATATCATCAATAGGCTGAAGGAGGCCCCTGGTTGGACTGTTGCTTGGGGCCTCTGCAGGGGTAACCCCGCCCCTGCATTTGAGTTAGTATGACTCTCAGCAACCTATTTTGGCAGTTGTCATTTACTTGATATGTGCACTTGAAAGAAAGTATCTACTAAGAACCTAAATTTAATAAGTATAATTTTAATGAATATTATGTCATTAGGTTGTTTTCCAATCAATTATTTTTTGATTACACAGACATAAGGAAACCATCTATACAGTAACACCATTTCCAGGGATATTATACCGCTTTAGACGAAAATACTCTCTGCGGGAAGAGATTGACTGGAATCAGACATCAGAGATATGAATGGATTTGTTCTGTGAGGAAAACTAGTGTTGTGCCTTTAGGCTAGACTCTTAATGAGATTCAAAAAACTGTATTCCCCTCGCCAGCCACCCACCCCCTACCCCCACCACTTTGAGCCTATTTGCCTTATAATGTCCTTTCTGAGTGCTACAAACAGAAAAAGTGTTCCTGTCCAAATAATGACCTTACTGCTGGAAAAAAATAATTAAAAAAATAGAAACCCTCACAAAAATTTGAATGGTTTTAATGTTTATAATGGAAAAGTATTGGTTTTAATAGAAATGATAAAGGTCCCTGTGGGTCTTTAGGTAATGGGTTGGCTTCTAATGGTGGCATATTATGTGTAGTGGATACTATTAGGGACCAGTAATGGAAACCATTACAAACCGTTAAATCCTAATGGAATATGGTCCAAAAACTGTGGAAACATTAGAGTTTCTATTGTTTTGTTTTTTCAGTAGGGCTTTATCCTCAGTTGCTGTACGGTCTGTGGGAGATGACAGACTGGAAGAGACTCTGAAGAGAAGAGGCAAACGAACAGTATGTAAGTATATCAAAATATTTGACACAATCTAAACGTGTGTGTAATATATAATACTCTATATGTTCAGTTATCTTTTGGAATTGTAATGTTATTAGCACATCAGTTACCTTGTCTTTTTTTTTTTTTTTTTTTTTACATTTATTACATATATACTATTTAAATCAATTCACTGACAATAAATATTGTCATTGTTATGTAAATCCTTTAGAAAATGAAGTTCATGTTGATCCAGTGGATTGAGGATCCCCCAAAATGGGATGTGCTCTCAACAAACAGCATTATAAATGGCTTCTGTGAAACTGGGAGTATATGTGATGTGTCGTATAAAGAGGAAACCAAAATCAAAACAAAAGCAAAAATTTTAAACATTGGTAAGTAGCCTGTCATGTAATTTCAGAGGTCTGTACACAATGCACTTCTGGTATATTGTGCATTTTTTAGAGTTAAAAATAATTGTAAATTGTGTGCATGTTGTGTTAATCATTATTTAAAAATGCCAGGAACTAGATCTGCAATGCTGAAACAGCTTTACAGTGTGGAGAAAAGCCAGTCCAACAGAAACAGGCCAAGAGAGGATACA
Organism: Myxocyprinus asiaticus; assembly: GCF_019703515.2. Classification (NCBI taxonomy): domain Eukaryota; kingdom Metazoa; phylum Chordata; class Actinopteri; order Cypriniformes; family Catostomidae; genus Myxocyprinus; species Myxocyprinus asiaticus. The sequence continues at coordinate 14,971,446 of NC_059350.1, forward strand.
GAATTAAGGAGGGGTCAACACCAGAAAAACAGAAATAGAACTCTGTCTGAGTCAGACAGCAGTGAAGAAATTGATGTAGGTTTGGTTGTTCCTTTATGCTGTGGTAATGATGATATGGATTTTATTTTAGTTCTGTTATTCTCTTTTATGTACATTTTTTGTGTACAGTATGTCAGTAAACAGCCGCTGCAAAGGTCAGCAGGATAAGAGCTGAATATTTTAGCAGTATACCATTATGAGTTGTAACAAAGGTTAAGGATGGGAAAGGAGGAGGCGGGAACCGGCTGAACCATCAAAATAATATTTAATTTAAACAAAAAGACACACAACACAAACACACATGGCAGCTGCACGTGGCTCTCTCTCTCCCAAACTGCCGCGTTCCACTGCATTTATCCCTCTCCTCGGCTGATTAGCCCAATTGGGGGTGTAGTCACGGCCCAGCCCCGCCCTCCTCCTCATCACACTCTTCCCACCTTTGCCTCAGGTTGGGGAACCCCCGGCATGACTACAAGGTTTGTTGCCCTTCTGACTGCGCCTGCAGGCAGGCTTTTCCACACCTCTCTATGGCTGGGGAGTGGGACAAGGGAAGGGAAAAACAAAACAAAAAAGAGGAGAGGGAAAGGGCAAGGCGGAGCGACAGTGAGAGAGAGAGAGAGAGAGAGAGAGAGAGAGGAGAGAGAGAAAAAAACTTGCTCGCTGGTTTCCCAGACACGCCGTCGCCTGGTCCTCAATCACTCCTCCACCCTCTGGCGGACGACAGCCGCTCCTCCCCGGGAGTGTTTTGGCGGCCGGTAGGGAACTCCTCCGCCCCTGGCAGCCGGGAGCGAGCCCCTCCTCCCCTCGCAGAGGCAAGGACTCTACGACAGCACATCCCTCCTCCTTCCCGGGTTTTGGCACCAATGTAACGGTTAAAAATGGGAAAGGAGGAGGCAGCAACCAGCTGAACAGTCAAAGTAATAATTAATGAAATAAAAAGACACAAAACACAAACACACACACACGGCAGCTGCGTGTGGCTCTCTCTCTCGAACTGCCGCATCCGGCTGCATTTATCCCTCTCCTCGCTGATTAGCCCAACTGGGGGCCAGGCGTGCGTAATCACGGCCCGGCCCCGCCCTCCTCCTCGTCACACGAGCGTAGTGTGTTTTGGACCATATTAGGATTTAATGATTTGTATTGGTTTCCAATACAGCTAACTGGTCCCTAATGGTATCCATAACATAACATGCCACCAATAGAAGCCAGCACATTACCAGTAGATAGGGACCATTATAGTTTCCATTAAAACCAGTACATTTCCCATTATAACCATTAAAACCATTAGGATTTCAGTGAGGCTTCTATTGTTTTTTTTGTTGTTTTTTTATGCAGTGCAGACATGACAAAGTATGTTTATTTCTATGTTTACACTGTGCATGAAATTTTTTTTACTACACGTTATGTGCAACAAAACTGAAATGAAGTATGTGTATGTCATTAGCTAATCATTAGCACTGTACATACTATAAAATACAATTTACTCCAAAAATTCAACATTACATATTTTATTTAAAGAAAGTATTACACATTTTTCCAATGTTAACCATAAAAGTGTAACAGATTTTACTCTCAGTCAATATAACAATACCTAGCTAATTATGTTTCACATTATATTGTTAAAGCGAAAAGAATAAATAAATAATTTTTTTACCCATGTCATTCCAAATCCTTATGACTTCCTTTTTTCCATGGACCAGAAAAGGAGATGTTTATCATAATGTTCAGGCTGCACTTCTCCATACAACAAAAGGAATTGTGATTTATACTGTCAAGCACACAAATTTTTTTTTATATATATTGTAAATATACAGTAATTTTTTTTGTTTTTGCTCAGCTCTAAAATATTCCTACAATATTTCATCAGCTAGAAATTGCTCTTTTGGTGTGTAATCTCAATAAAATGATTTTTAAAAGTGCTTATTTAGTAATCACATATGGCTGGAAATGTAACGGAAATTCATTGGTCAAAAGAGTGGGAACCATGAATATTCCAAGCCATAGCTTTGTGTGAGGAACAGACCCAAAGTTGTTATTATCTTAAAATCATCCCATAATCTGTGGAGCTTTTTTTCCTTTTTAGATCTTGACAGCTCCTGGTGACTATGTTTTTATTGTGTGGAAAAGAGTGGTGTGATTATTCTTCAGAAGTTCTTCTTTTGTGTTCCACTGTTGTTGTTTTTAGAACTACATAGGAAATGTTCAACTGAAAACTTATGTGCACTTTTTTTTAACTGCAGGAGCCCAGTAGGGATGCAGCAACAGAGGCAACAAGGAATGAAGTTGGATGTAATGAGCAAATATTGGCAGAATTAAAAGAAATTAAGAGTGTTCTGGTGAACATTCTTGAACTAGTAAAAAATGGTAATCCAAATGTGCAAAATTGTTTGTCAGGCTGTAATGATGGTATCAAATACCCTAATAAATGATTTTGTCCTAGGATGCACTCCAGTTATAACTGCCCCAGTACATACTTTGGTGGTAACTCCCCCTGTACTCGCTTCAGATATGCCAGCCCCAGAATCTACCTCAGTGGTACCTGCCCCAAGTTCCGGTGACTTCAAAAAGGTATAGATTTTAAGTTGCATTTAAGTGAGTGTTTAAAAAGTTCTCTCACCAAGTGCATCAAATACTAATGCTTGGTCAAGAGCCCTGCTTGTCACTATATAGACACCAAAGGCATTGTTAGGACAAAATGTAACATAGGGTCTACTACAGATAGAACGGTGCAATAATAATAGACACAGACTAAAGAGAAAGCTGCTTAATGATATGACATATGAGATCCTGGTATACACACAAGTTAAGCAAACAAAAATGATGCTGAAAAAAAATCTTATTTATTGACTGTTTTCAGGTGAGAATTGGACCCAACACAATCATCAGTGCAGAAGATTTTGCTCATGTGAAATGGTTAGACCCCAAGAAAGCTACAAAAGACCTCCTGATGGCAGTGTTTGGAAGAAGAACATTGGCAACACACTGCTACACTGGAAAATGTTCCAATGCTTTCAAGGGAAAACCAGCAAAGCCTCAGTTAGTGCCTCAGAATGTGTCTGACATCATAAGTGAGTAACTTTTTTCTAAACAAATCAAAGAAGGATGCAAAATGTGTGACTTACAGAGACACCAATTCTACAGTAAGGTTAATTTGTCAAGTAAGTTCTTGTAATTATTATACTGATTGACTACAGCAGTGCAAGCACAGGCAAAAGCTTCCAAAGGCAGAGATACGGTGCAGTATCCCCTTGCTGTGTAGACAATCCCCCTCCCAATAACTTGTTTTTTAATTTATGGCCGTAAAGGAAATACTTTATGTAGTAACCATGAAATCAGTGTATTTTCTGTACAGAGCCGCAGCTCTGTTGCAGTGCAGAAATGGTAACTATGTTTACATGGACACCAGAAAGTGGCTTATTGCAAGAATGCAGCACATTTGTTCTCCGGTCTGTTCACGCACATGCGCAGTTCTAAAAAACCTCTAAGAACTGTTTCAGAATGCTGCTTTCTGGAAAAACCCTGGAATAAACCACCAGTGCCACTAACACTCTGCTTACAGTATGTGTGTGGTGTGAAACAGGCCTTAGACTAAAGCAGTTACAAGTGATAGTTGGAAAATATTTGTCAAGTGGATTATGGATTGTCTAGTGCTAGTGGATTAGCAAGTTTAGTAATATACATTTATTTTTCTCTTTATTCCTTTGACTTACAGGATACATCAAAAATAAATTCAACGTGGAAGGGACTCTAATCAAGAAAGCCATCTCCCAGAAATGTGCGGATGAATGCAAGCGATCAAAGAGAAACCAGAATTAATTTGCATCAGAAAGAATTATACTTTTTATTTTATTTATAACACTATTGCATAACAGTGTGAAATAACATTGTATTTCACACTGTTATTCAAAAATGTACTACTTTATTCGTTTTGTTGAAAGCCTGAATTGAATACAGTAGAAACTATAGTAGTACTTACTATTTCATGGTAAGTAATTAAAAAAGTAATTAATGTAGAAATGTAAAGGCCAGTTCACACTGCCCCAACAGACACCAACACTTCAAAGTTTCTAAAGTTGACTGTTGTATTTAGAATGTTGAGAAACATAACTGTCGTATTCACACTTACGTCTTTGTGTCGTTGTTTGCCGTTGAAGACGACTGACAAGGAATAGGTTGCGAATGAAGTCAAACATGCGCAATTAATTTATAAATAACCACTACGTTTAAAAAAACGTATTGTGTTTGCTGGGAACGTATTCATTCCGCAAGTTCCGTTGGAGGACAGTAATCCAGCGGCAAAAAAAAAAAACTATTGTTATGTTGGGAAAGTTAATATTGTAAATTATTGCAGATCTGCATTTCGTTCAGTATTTGCTTTTACTGTGTGATTCGACGGCGTTTGATAAATAAAGGATCTGTGTTTTTCATGCGAGTGAAAAGAGTGCTTCAGCACAAATTAGTTTCCGTCCGTGTCTTGCCTATTTGTACATATTTCCTCATGCATGAACCCAACAGTAACATATAATTTTGTTTTCTTTAGAAAGGAACGGATTGCTTTAACAAGTTCGCTTCAAAAATGTGAATAGTCGTGACTGTGTTTCTCCTGCTTGATCAATGCAGGTGCGGCCACGCGCATTCATTTTCTGTGAGTTGACAGGGACGCTTACCTCATAGTCATGGCAATAGTTCACGCTGAAGTCAGAATTTGTCGGAGTTCGTTGGAAAATCACACCAGACTGCTCAAACTTTCCAAGACCTGACAAACAAATGCCAACAAACACCAACAGGGTGAACATACTGATCCGACAAAACCCAACAAGTGTGTTTGTTGGAGTTTGTTGGGGCAGTGCAAATTGGCCTTTAGAGTAACAAAAAATGGAATTAATATCAAGTGTAGCGTCAGTCCAGGCAGGCCACATTAGTCAAGTTTGCAATCAGCTGATGCTTAGCTGATCATGACATCTACCAATACAATTCAGATGCTTATCAAAGTGGTTCTATTTCATCCCTCCAACTATTCATTCCCTTAGCTGCCTTTCCATTGCATGGAGCTGCACTTAACACTCTCCTCCATCCCCAGGTCCACCTCGCTTTTAGCATTTAGTTTTCTCAACTCTCTCTCTCTCTCTTTCTGTCTTGTTGTTCTGTGCTCTTGAAGACTACAATTGATTGCCAGTTTGAAATTCCTATCTTCATGTATTATTGCGCCTTGTATAATCTGAAGTTTTATTAAGAGTCCATTTAATCTAAAATGCAAATGAACTGTACCATGCTGCACTGTCAGAAATTATTTATTTACATGTTGTAATAATTCTGCTGTATCTTTTCTGTTACCCCTGGGGTGTTTTTATGTGCCGTGCTTCCTGCTTTGTCCATGCATGCATTGCTGCATGGATGGGCAGGGAGTTTGCCCAGAACAGAACCATACCGCCAACACCAACAGATTGCTTCAGTTGTCTGTACTGTAAATTAATTAAATTATTCATTCAAAGTATTCAAGTCAAAGTATTCATTTGACAGAAGTGGTCCTGACTGAAATAAAAAAACAATTAGAACAATACACATTTGATGATTTGTCATTAATAATTCATCAATTCATTATCAATCCCTTAGCAAGCTGACTCCAGACTTGGGGCCCTATTTTAAGAGTGCAAGCATTAAGCACAGGGCAATGCCTTAAGTCATAAGTGCAAAGTCAGTGGGCATGGCAATGAAGTTTTGGTATTTTTGTGCAAGCATGCACTAAGTCTAGGCGCAAGTGGGTTTGGTGAAATCGCCCGTGCATGCGCAAAAGGCTGGACGGTCTGGACCAAGTGTAATTTAATTCTGAGGTTCTTCTCCGGTTATTCCAGCATCTGTGTCCCATTATATAGTCCATTCCCTCAAGTACTAACGATTTAAACAAAGACAGCACATTAATAAGAAGTTGGTAGAGTAAATATACTGTATGCAATGAATTAGAAGAATTGAAAATTACGTTCTTTTGTGAATTAACTGTGTCCTTGATGATTGTTTGGCATATTTCTATGACAGCGACATGCTCCTTTTATACGCGTGGAAAATGTGATTCTCATGAGAATTTGAAAGTATGCTCCGTTAAATTAAGTAATTATTATTAATCATTTTCATCTACTGACACACAAATCATGGCTAGTATTAACAGTGATTGTATCAGCGTGCACTTCACTTCTACTGGCCAATTTTGAAAAATTACATTAATTTATTGAAACACAAAAAAAATTTAACCAAATACATTTCTAAATTCAAATTACACTTCAAAAGAAACGAAAATATAATAAAAATAACGAAGTGGCTAAAAACATCACACTAAATCCAAACATTTTACTCTCTCCAACTTCTTCCACCAGCCCATTTTGCAGTAACTCAAAAATTACTCTCAACAACAGCTGGAAAATAACTAGTCAAATTAAATCATAAATACAGGCTCAATTGTAAATATACAATAATAATAAAACATATAAACCTAACAATAATAATTGAAAAAATAAACCATGACCACTAGAAAGTTTAACACAAATCTCATAATTGTTTGTTTCAACTAATGGCTTCAACAGCGATCGTAAGGGACATTATTTGATGTGTACTGTCAGAATTTGGACATTAACTTTATTAACACCTGCTGGTGGAATCTCCAAACTGCAAATGAAGGAACTGAATTTGGACATTGCGCTGAGTTAAGAGGTGGTATTGAAACGTCTTGGCGCAATGACATATTTCTCAGGCTTTGCGCCATTTCATTTGCATACAATACACCCACAGTTTGCGCACCTACCCCAAAGTAGCGCAAACTCTCCCTCCCACGTCCACTTGCACTGGCGTGAAAATGGTAGAATTAGCACTCTCAGGTAAATGGGATAAAACGCTGCACTTTGCGCACTCACGAAAATAGAGCCCTTATAGGTGCACAAAGTAATTAGCCTACATATTTAGCTTTTGCTGGCTCTTGTTTGTCTTTCTAAACACCCAATACAACAACATTAGCCTTTCTGCTGCCCACACCAGCTCTGGAGCAGCCATGATGTTTGTGATGTTACTGCAGGTTGACAAAAGTTGATGTTCTCTAAATTCGTCTTAAGTTTATGTTCATTAATTTGGTCCAACTTGCAAGACACTGCAGGCCATGTGATCTCAAAATTGCGGCCACCACGAGGGGGAAACCTGTTCAATGTAGAATAAAAGGCATATGATCTTGTCCTATAGGAAATAAATTGCTGTTAGACACCTTTTAGATTTTTTTTTTTTTTTTTTTTTTTCATGTGTGAGCCCATAAGAAAATTTCCATTTAGATCTTATAACAATAGCTCCAAATTATGATAGAAATTCCAATTGGAATTCTTTAGATTTTTCTTATTGCACTGCTTTAGGATATTTGACAAGGGTAGTTTCAATTGTGTATGTGGTTTAGTCAGGCAGTTTAAGGATAACTAAAGAGATGATACATCAGTATTTGGGTTGTACATGGGTGTTTCAACTTCTGGTACTTTTGGCACTGTGTATTTCTAGAAAGTCTCATTAAAGCAGTTTTCACTCTCTCACTAGTTTTTTCTTCTTCTACCAACAATGTCCAACAGTTTATGTGCATGCATCACTGGAGATTTAAGTCATTTTTTCTGAAGCCATGAAAATTCCCGACACAAATCTTTACATTTACATTCATTTCTACCACATCTCAGATCAGTGTTGGGCAAGCTACTCAAAAAATGTAACTCAGTAAACAGAAAAATGAGTTAAGCTAAGCTAAAAGCTACACTTCAGAGAGAGTAGCAAGTTACACTACAAGCTACACACCAAAAGTAGCTTGCTACATTTAAGCCACTTCATTTTGTTTTTCAAAGAGATGCAGAGAGCATACTGTCATAGACAAAGCATCTAAAATACTTATTCACATAATGTTTATCAAAGCCATGGTTCAGTATAGTGCAATACATTACAGTATCAGGTATGCAGCATGGTGCAAATAATATGCATGTAAAAAACATGTAAATTCATATTTATGCATGCTACCTGTACAAACCCATACACATTTGAGCAATTTAATTTGCATGTCCTGTATAAAGACTCTACATATACTATTCATCATATCCTGTAATTCTGTGTCTAGCTGTTGTATTTCTAAAGCTTCTGATCAGAGGCCAAATTCCTTGTGTGTTTAAGCACATCTGGGCAATAACAACGTGATTTCTTATGGTATCAGATGGTAATACCATGGTGCTTTGAGATACAATTACTATTCTGTATATGCATGGTGCTTCAAAGTATATATATATATATATATATATATATATATATATATATATATATATATATATATATATATATATATATCTTTTTTTTTATGTATTATTTTTTTTTCACACTTGTTGCATAATTTGACAAAATTACAGCTTGATCGGGAAACGACACCCAATACAAATATTCTGTAAACGTGATATTTACCTTGAATTTTCTTTGTTTTCTTCAAACTTGTTGCACATTTCATCTCAAGCATGCAAGTACACTAACTATATACTTTTTTTTTTAGGAGCTAACAGTTTGAAGTGGTGAAAAAATGCCACAACTGTGGGAGTGTCTTAGATTAGCATAGTTTCAAACATGTTATAAAGTGTATAGACCTATCAGATGGATTTTTATAGTTTAATATTGAAAGTCTGGGACAATGCTCAAGTGCTAAACCAATAAAATCTATGCATACTGTAAATTGATAAGAAGGCTACTTAAAATAAACGAAGCATGAAATAAATTGTCTAAGTTAATGTCACCTTCACATTACAAAATCAAAAGTAGAAATCTGTTTTTCTAAAAATCCCAGCCCAACTGAAGAACCCATACAATGTCATGTTTGTTTACATTTCTCTTAAACCACCCTGAAAGCACACTTACATCACCCAGACCTCTATTTGATGTTTTTGTGTTTACATCTGGAAGACATTTAGGTTGTTTGCTCATCTGCAATACGTCTTTAAGACATTTCCTCTCGGATGTCAATAAGACATTCATCAGATGTTTATGATTTAGAATGTTTGTAATCTGATCTTTTTAAGATGTTTAGCAGATGTTCATTAGAATTTGATGCTTTCCTGATCAAAAGACCTAAAACAGACATCTCGGAGATGTACGTGTGCAGTCTTGTAAGAAAGATTGCATATCTGGGCCAGGTGCGGTAAATTCATTTGGCACCATTAACTTGCCACCTTGACCCAATGAACAACTGTAAAAACCTTTGCCTTGTCTGGGTCTACTGTTCAGAGGGTGGGCCAATGCATGTGTTAGTGTGTGTGTATGTGTGTGTGTGTGTGTGAGAGAGAGAGTTAATGTGCGTGTTAGAGCAGTGCAGACAGTTCTCGAGGTTATTTTGAAAGTGACCCCCTCACTGCCGCGGACCGCACACAGCTGTCGGGAACCATGACACAAGATGACGGATACAGTTGTCGTAGAGGGACAAGTCAGACTCCGAGAGGGGAAAAAGGTGTCTAAAAGCAACGCTAACTACTTTTCTCTGTCATTTATCATTTCTTAACTCCTTATTGGTTTGTATAAATAATCAGTACTTTCGTTTTTAGTAAACTTTTCTACGTTTACAGTGGAAAAACAGATGGGTGGTTCTACGGAAACCTTCGCCGGTAGCAGGTAATTACGCGGAAAACTTGTTGTAAACTATATTCATTATGCTTTTTTACAATTGTTGAGATACAAAAGATAGATTTAAATGTCTGTTTTGTTGCATAAAACCACTTTCATACTGAGTAAAGCCCTGACGTAGCGCTGTCATGGTTGTTTTTTTCTCGTAAAGATATGCGAGCTATTGGCATGGTCGATATGCGGGATATCGTAATGTCACGATGTCGCAATTCACGTTGTTGAAACGCTGTTCCTGGACCAACAGTTACAGTGCATACTACATTTACAGTCTGTTGAAGAGAAAGTACTATGAATGTGTTTGTATAGGAGAGATATATGTTGGTTGGCACATGTAATTTATAAATGTCACATTTGAATGCTTGACCTCTTGACCCGCACTCATTTATACTATCAAGACAACTTGTCCCCTCAGCTAGACTGCTATTTACAAAATAATGTAAAAATAATGTAGTGAGCGAGATATTCAACATGCTAATATCATGTATGAAGAGTGTGAGTGGGAATGGTTGACACATTGTGTGTAAAATAATAATAATTTATCATTTATGGCAGATCTTAATGTTTACTTGAGCATACACACAGAGATATCCCTTCTAAAACTATAGCCTTTGTGCCAAACATCCCTGTTTTGGTTGGTTAGATAAATTGCACGTCAAGTTTGAATCATGAACTACAAAAATTAGGAATTATTTTGTAACATTGAATGTGTCTATGTTTACCCATTTGTAATTTGGATTATCTTAATGGTTGTGCCACTAGAGATATACAAAAATAATAATGAAAATTGTGCCAAACACAATGTGTCTCACCTAATATACCAACACCATTCGCATTGCCAGTGTTCTACGCTTACGTCATTTATTTTGGAGAACTTGGCTAAAGGTTAGGTCATTTTTGGATTCCTCTCCCTGTGTCGTGTGAAACTGTCATTGTTTAATAGGTTAGTCTCCAGCTGCCTTAAGGGATCACCGTGTCTTTTGATGCGTGTGTTATGACAGCTGCTTGACTCAGCGTGTACCGTTTTAGAGGTCTGATGATCAGGAGGACTGTACTCTAGTACAGATGCATCAAAACAAAACATCACCACATTTCCAAAAACAAGAAATCTCTTGCCTTTAGTGGAGGCGTCAAAGGGACTATAGTTTGAGAGTGTCACACACTTAACACTAATCTATGGAAAGAGACAGCTTATATTTCATGGTTTAATAATTGTCTTAACTGCATGTGTTACTTTTTCAATGGTGAGTTCTTGATCATTATGCAATTACTATACAATATCAGCTTCTGGAACTGCCAGTTAAGCTGTAAAGGAAAAGTAGACTTTTTATTGTATTTAGGGAATATTCTGGGTTCAATACATGTTAAGCTCAATTGACACCATTTGTGGCATAATGTTGATTGCCATTAAAAAATAAATAAAAGCTAAATTCAAGGTTACAGGGAGGCACTTACAATGGAAGTGAATGGGGATAATTTTTGTGGGGTTTAATGGCAGATATGTGAACATTATAAAAGCACTTACTGTATATTAATTCTTCTTTTAAAAATCGTGTATTATTTGAGCTGTGAAGTTGTTTAAATCATTGCTTTTACAGTTGTTTTATGGTTTAGGGTAAGTCATCATGGCAAAAATGTTGTAAAACTGGATATCATTTTAACACTAAAATCATGTTAAAATGCGTATTGTTTGCGTCTTGTGGCTATACTTTTGTAATAGTGAGTATTTTAATGTTTACGTATTGGCCCCATTTACTTCCATTGTAAGTGCCTCAATATTACCCAAATTTGTGCTTTTATTAAAGAAAACGAGGTACTAGGCAAAATAAATTTTTGTGGTAAACAGCATTATTCCACAAATGCTACTTAATGAGTTTAGCTTGTATTAAACCTGGAATATTCTTTTTAGACTGTTAAAGTTTCTAGTACATCGTGTGTTATTTAGTTAATCTAGTTATTGGTAATGCCTAAAGTCACACTGTTTATTTACACATGATGCATACTTTTAGCTGCATAACTTGTCATAACTTATACTTGTCATAATTACCATATATTCAATAACATTAAAATAGGACACCATTTGTGCATTAGGATCTTTATGAAAGCAAAAATGCATACAAACACCTCCCAATATTTTACTGCGGCTGTAACATATACAGTGATGGTATCAGATGGTAAATACCATAGTATTTTGGTATATACCATGGTACTGAATTATTACAATATTCATGTACCATGTATTAATATAGTACTTAAAAGACTACCATGGTACTGACATGGTACAGTAAATGTCCAAAAACCATTGGTAGTATAGTGGTACGTTTTATGTACTTTTTTGTTGTTTAGGCTGTATAGACCTGAGGGTAGACACTTGACTGTGAGGAATGAAAGTATAGTCCATTTAAGGCCTTAAGTAACATCTCATTTCCATGTTTTGTTTTTAAAAGACTTATGTTAAATGTTTTGTTGGCTGAACATCAAGGTACTCAACAATACAACCTTTTGAACGGCTTGTAATTCCATCTTTTACTGCCTTGTTTTTCTTTGTGTCAAAATTAAATATGGTGTCCACCCTAAATAATCTCCATAAACATGTATTACTCATGTTGTATGAATCTGTTATCTTCACTCTGTCTGTCTCAGATTGCCTGTCCATGTTGGTGTATAAGGAGCGTGGAGAGAAAAGTAAAGGACAGCGGGAGAGGAGTCAGGCCATGCTGAGGGATATCTGTGGACTAGAGGCTCTCCAGGGCTTTGATGGAGTCAATTATGCGCTCAGTCTGCTCTGCCTGAGCCAGTCTGTCATGCTGGGCTTTGAAAACAGAGTGACCCTTCTAGCCTGGGATGCTCGTATCCGCTACAGCCTTGGAGAGGGTGAGAGAGGAGCATTTGTGTGTGTATTGATGAAGAGACCTTCTGTCATTCACCAGAAATGTGTGATGTTCTGCTCAGTGGTGGATCCTGGCATAGACAATATAGGCACTAGGGCAGCTTCACAATTAATCAGATAATTAGTCGAGGTTACAATTACAACAATTTGTGAAAAGTGTCAATTACAATATTCTATTTAGATCTCATATTGCATCAAAGATTTTGTAGCAGTTTTGCATTGTGACCAATTACATTTACATATATTTGTGTATAATTGATTCAAAAGTTGAATAACAGTTTTGATTTTCGTGCTGCTAAGGGGGCTATGGCAATGTCTTCAGTTACTTAAGCAATAAGCCACGAGAGGGCGTGCCTTACAGTGATTTTACCACTGGGAAGGGGTGTTCTTACCCGTGGTTAAATCACTGTAAGTCTTGACTTCAAGTGGTATATTGCTTTTATAAAACGGCTGTAACAGCAATCAAAGACACCAGTGTTCATTAAATAATTCAGTTTATTAATAACAAATATAATCCGCACAATAAACAATTCTTCTGCCAAGTAACAAAGTTCCCAAGGTCATTATGAACGTATGATCACTATAAATGTAAGATCATTCTATGACTTTCTAATGATCAGAATTATTGTTGATATTAATTTGGACATTTCTGTTGATGAAATTTCCATCAATTTTATGTCCGCTTTAAAATAGAGTTCAACCACGTTTGGATTTTTCTTTGCTGATGGACCAGAGGTGATTGTGTCAGGGTAAGTGCATTTTAATGAGGCGGTGCAGGCTAGGATGTTGCTCCAGCTTCCCTGTTCACTGTAGTTCGGGTGCCAGTACGACTGTAGAAATAATTCGCTTTGGTGTCCGGTCACAGCCATAATTTCTCTAGCCTCCAAGCCGGCATCAGAAAGTCTCTGCACCGTCGTACTTCGCAAACAGTGGTTTGTGTACACTCTTTCAATTCCAGCAGCCTTACAAATTCGAGGTAACATTGAGCCAAGGAAGTTTACCCCCATTGGTTCTCTGGTATACCTTTAGAAAAAATAAATGTATATTCGATTTCATTTTAGGGCCCATTTTTATCATTATCATTATTATTTTACCATTTTATAAAATTACTTACCACACATTTTTGCTGTAATTGCTCCTCTTTGGGTGCAGATAAAAAGCATTTGAATTCGGAGGGAACAAGGACACGTATTTCTCAAACGAGTCGACAGGATATAGCACATCTCCCGGCTGCTCGTACATGAATCCTCGTCGGCTCTCTCGGGCTCTCTTGTTGGGATCTTTATGGTTTTTAGTGGCTTCATTGGAAGTCAAGTTTGCATACTTGATGTCATTCTCATCCTTGCGAACAACAAAAGATTCAAAACGCAGTTGGCGATTTCTCTCTTTCCCCTACCGTCCTAGATGCAGTTGCATGTCAAGCCAAACTTTATTGACAAGCCCTTGCAGTGTGTTTGGATTCAGTGTGTTGGAGTGTTTGATCTTGGTAAAATGTTTGTTTGTTAAAGCCTGGTGGTATGTTGCCCTCTCTTCGAAGTTTTTTCACCACTACAAGGAAATTTTGTTGCTAGTATAGTGAATTCGGGATCTTTCAGTAAACACCAGGACAGACTAAGTGGTGGGTCATTGATGTACCGGTTCAGCCCCGCTCGTAAACAAACATAACTGCTGAATCCATACGACTCTCCTTTTCCATTTTTTTATTGTAGCATAAAACTGCCTCAGAGTTTCGTTGAGCTCTGTTTTGGTGATTTAAAAAAAAAAAAAAATCCAGATCTACATTTTTCTCAGTTCACCAGGTTTGAAAGCAGCGAACGGCCCACATAGTCTGCTTAACGGTCCCGGTTTCATTTCTTAATTTCTCCAATTCCTCTATTTCCCTCTCGTTAATTTCAGCATGTCTTGCCATTTTTTCATTTTCCTCGTGTAAGTCAATGTCCTCCCACCATTCATCAACTGTTAATCCACCATATAAATCAAAACTGCTAGTGAAATCTTCCATGTCTGTGGCATAGTTGCATCAAAAGCCGTAATCCTCCAATTTGGCACATTGATATGAAATTCGAATGTTGTGCGGTTAGAGGTGTACGTTTATTGTCATTTTACAACAGCTTGGAATGAGGCTCATCCAATCAGAATTCAGGGTCGGAACTATTCGTTTGATAAGTATTTTAATGTAAATTATATTTAATAAAATGAATCACAATTGCAATATCAATGGAAATAATTAACAGTTATGATTTTGGCCATAACCGTGAAGCCCTAACAGGGCAGCTGTATTTTCTGGAGCCGCACACAGCTCTCAGATGCACAATCCACTTCTCTATAACTTTTCACAGTTTGACAGAATAATCTCACCCTTCATTGAAATGAATTGTGACCTAACGGGTAACTTGTTCTATGCAGCTTCCTGTAATAAGTTTCTCTGTTTCCTCTCACATTGGCTACTATCTGTCTGCACCATAGAAATAAGATAAGTGGTCTGCCCATTAAAAAAGTTTCCTCACCTGCAAGAGACCAGTGCAGGTCAAATTAATCAAATCACAAAATAAATTGCATTCCTGCTCCTAAAATATATCCACTGATATACAGCCCTGTTTACACCCGGTATTAACATGCGTTTTGGGCGAACCAATCACAAGATGACAAGCGAGATATATCACCGTTTACACCTGGTCGTCATATGTGTCTCATTTGAGCACTTGCTTTCGGATTTCGAGGGAAGGGTCTCTGATTTCATGACGACGTACATCAGTCATTACTTCAGTGTATTACTGCATAATAACAAAGCACAAAAAAGTAAAAGAAAATAACACAATTTCTCTTAATTATACTTGCATTTAACCTAAGCACAAACATGATGTTTAGAGCAGAATTCTCCATTATTTTTGTGTATTAACTAGAGCTGTCAAAGTTAATGCGTTAACACGTGATTAAAGTTAAACACATTATTTTTTCTTAATCGTGATTAATGCATTTACTGTTAAAAATGCATAAACCAGCATATACACTGGTCAGAGCAGGGCTGAACCTTTGCGATTTCATTACACTAATGCACACACCACAACATACACAATAGCCGTGTCAGTGGTGATGGGGGAAAGACCTCTTAATGCTATTTGTTGTACAAAACAAGCCCAGATGGTGACAGAAATCAAGTTCTTTGCAGCCTCTGTAATGTGCAATTTAATTACCACATAAGCACGTCAAGTCTTAACTATCACAAAAATGCAGAACCAGATGTGGTTTGCAAGCGCTTTTCATGTGAAGTTCAAAGCAGCGCTTGACATAGGCGTTGATGCTCTGACTCGAAACGTGAATGTGGCTTCATGATTGCTGTAGCAAAGCGGATAGCCACAGTCTGTGGAGGATGAGAATTTAAGAGATTTAATGCAAATTGCAATGAATACTCCACCTATGGTTGCATAGTTTTTAAATTAGTCAGCCTCCCAGTTAGACTTTGTGAAATGTTTAATGTTAGTTGAATTGGTGCTATATTAGTGCATTTCTATTTTTATACTGTGGAAGGCTTTGTTTGGAAAATGTTCATAAAGCATTATTGTTACATATTGTTTTGTTTTCTTTCCTAAGAAGGAAATAAATGCATTTTGACAGTAAAAGTGAAATTTCAGCACTTTCCAAATCTGCTATTAATTGCGATTAACTATGAAAAATAATGTGATTAATCGCAATAAAAATTTTTTAATCGACTGACAGCACTAGTGTTAACTGCTTCAGCTTCAGATGTGTTCTTCTCATTTGTGTCCCTTCATGTTGATATCAGACACACTGAAGAAGTTCTGTGAAGTTCTTGTGCAAGTACATATATTCACTATTTCAAATGTTCTGATCAATTGGTTATTTTTTTTTTTAAAGCCACATATAATTGGCAAGATTTAAGCTCTTGTTTTAGTGCATTGGTTTATTGACAGGCTAATAGGTGGTGCTTCTGTTATCATGGATGAGCATTTACACTAGGAACTCAATGTGGTCATATGCGTTTTTGAGCACTTTTGGCAACCTCCGAATTTGATTGAAGTAAACAATCTCAAAACATTTTGGACCCTATTTACACCTGTCTTAAGTATCATCCCTTTTCAAATGGATTGCCCAAAATGCACCTTAATAACAGCCCTGCGTTCCAAGTGGGATATATCTGCCTCTGAAGGGCAATTTGTAAGGGAAACGATTGTGGATGCCATGTTGAAGGGTCGTTCCAAACTGAAGGGCTCATAAATAGCTGCTTCGATGTGCCCTTCGAAACTGCCGTTTCCATAGAAACAGATGGACACTTCACTGCCAAGCGGACCGGAACCAAAGCAAACATCACAAATATGGAGTACATTGGTAACGGGGGGAATGAAGGGGTCTCGTATCTGACCTCGCCTCTGGCACCATGTGGGTTAGTGCAGCTACTATGTGTGTTAATCCCAGACATTTGCGAAAAACACGTACAGAAACACACCTATACCCAAGCGGCTCTCAGAAGTCACATATTAAATCTTCTATGTTAGTTTGTGTAACCTGTCTCAAGTCACATCCTTGAATGCTTAGCAGCATTTAGAGCAGTGCAGCGTGCCCTATGTGAAAGCAGCCGAGTTATAATTGGGACCCTGTGATGTGTGATACTCCAGAAGATCTCTCAAGTTTTCAAAGAACATGTGCTTGACAAAGTAACACATACTAAAAAAAAACAGAGAAAAGTATCTGACAGCAAAATGTGATCCTGGAGATGGCTCACAGGCCTTTTCAAATCAAAGTTTTCAATTCCGTTCATCCAGTTGACATGTTGAATAAAAATGAAATTGTCTTGAAAGATTGTCTCAGACATTTCCATCATTTAGCTTTCAAGAAAACAACACGATTTTTTATATATTTTTTGGTTTCTGTTGAACTAAAATGTATACTGACGATTCAGGATGTCATTCTGTATGTTGTTTCCACTTCGATGCCTCAATTTGCAGCCTCATGTTTGTGTATTTGTCTTGCATTAAGGCAATCAGAAAGATGATAGATGGAGTTTGGCGGAGCAAGATGCTCATGTCTCATTCTGCTCTGCTGCTCTTATCAGTTTCCTGCTTTATAAACCACGCTGAACCAACTCCCCTCAGACTCCCCATGATCGATGAGTCAGTGATTATAGACTACTTATGCTTGGTTGGCCATAGAAGGAAATTAGAGTGTGTTTGTGTGTGTAAAATCAATAAGTCTTGTATTTTAAAATTATCAAATGATGAAAATATATTTTGTGTGTGTCTGTAAGTATTATGTGACAAGGTGCATAGTGAAATTTGAGTCACAGATAAGCTTTAATCTAATTACTGATGCAAGACACGCATACAGATACATCCTGTAGATACACTCTGCTGCAGGCAAACTGTATCATTAATTTGCCTGCTTGGATAATATTGATTGTCTTAATTAAGATAAATTAAGGTAGTGTTTCCATTGATTTGGAGTCTATAATCATGTTTGTGTTTGTTAATCTGGCACATTAAGTATGTATTGAACCTAAAATACCTCCAAAATTGCCTGTGCTTACAGTACTAGCCTTAAAAATTCAAAAAGACAAATAAAAATACAGCTACAATTAAATTAATCCACTATGATTAATTAGTCATGCTGTGGTTTGCTGTAATTCATATGTATTTCTAATGGGTTTTCAGTTTGATAATGCTGTTAATTCATTTTGGTAGAACAAAACGTGATGAGAAAAATTTCTATTTGTGTTGTGTTTGTATGTGCTAACCTTTTATGTTCCCGGTCAAAACTGACAGACCCACTAAACTGTTAATAAATCTGTAATATTGCATATATTATCCCAAGATATTGCATTAAATCTTTTTGTCAACTTCTATTTTTTTAGTAATCATGACAGGTTTTGTACTTCTTTTTTGAACATATTTAAGAAATACATATATATTTTTTTATTGATTGAAGGATTCATTGAACTGAGCTCATACTGGAGGGCACTTCCTGTAGAAAAAATTAAAAATAATAATAATTATGTAATAAATTAATAATCACTTGCTTGATCTAAATAAAATAGGTGTCATTTTAAAGCTTAGAATCTTACATATTTAATTTGCTGACAAATTAGAACTGATTTGTTCTCATAATTTGCAAATTATCTAATATGTTATCTAAACAATTATATTCAGAGTTGGTAAAAGCATAAAAAAAGATGAGATAGCCATGTGTTATACATCGTTGGAAAGGTCTCAATTAGTAAAATGCAATGAGCAAATTTGTTTCACTCAGAGGCCAAACTGCAGTGAGTATTAGTGTGTAAAATTCCCACTGACACACATAAATATAATAAACAGGAGTGTCTTTTTGTCATGTTTTTCCTTATTAATTCCTGAAACATACATATAGACAATGACATAACATAATTTACAGCAGACTAGCCAGATTAAAACGAGCCCAAACACAACATAATATGAAGAGTTGATCTTGAAATATTCACGTGTGTATATGGTAAAGACGATGCACAAAAGGGCACTCAACACACGTTGTATATGTGTCTCTGTGTGTGTGTGTGTGTGTGTGTGTGTGTGTTTGTTTGTTTGTTTGTCTGTGTGTTCCTGAGGACTTTGTGTATGCAAACACTCATCCACATATGTGCACATCTAAAGGATTGGGATCCTCCTGAACACTTATTATTTCTGTATTTTGTAGTCTAATACATTAATTTCCGATGGCCGGTCATTTTTGACCGAGAACACAACAAGTGTAACAAAGTGAAATAAAACCAAGAAAATGTAAAGAAAATTTTTCAATCTTTTGTGTGTGTTTTCTGATACTGTATGTGAACAAAGTCAAGAAATGTTATTACAATTGGATAAAAAAAAAAAAGTTGTTTGTGTCAAAATTACCGAAAAACAACATAAAGGTTAGGCAAATTCAGTCGGCTAGTGTATTAAGTCAAGATACAGGACTACTGTATAAGAAGACTGTACTAATCTGCACAATTGGATTTTTAAACATAATCGACTTAAAGACAGAAATTAGGCCTTTCCAGAACCTGTCCAGAACAACTGCTTTGTGTCAGTTTCAGTGGTTTAATAATAAACTAATGATAGTTTTAAAGTCAAGCTGTCTGATTACAGAATCTCCTCTTAAACTCAGTTCTCTTTCAGTCCACAGATTCAATGTCAATGTCCAGCCTGGCACCAAACTAGACAGCGGCCCTGCCTCACTGCATTTGTGCAACAACTTGCTTGTTATTGCCAGAGACCTCCCTCCAGCTGTCATCGGCCAATGGAACCTGTCAGACTTAAGACGCTATGGTGCCGTTCCTAATGGATTTGTCTTTGAGGGCGGGACAAGATGCGGCTACTGTAAGTTTATGTTATTGTTCTTTGTTATTCTTTTCATTGTTGAATTGCTGAATTTAATCGATTTGTCCTACATGTTTTTGAGATTCATTCCAAGAGTCATTCTTGGACATCTCTCTTTTTCGTTGTTGCCAGGTTACTGCGTTTTATTCAATAAGAGTGCTCGAATGATTAAGTATTCAGCTGTGAAGTTGTCTTCTCTCTCTTTTTCAATTGGTCTTAGTGTTTCTCAGTAGTGGAAGTAGCTCAGAGGTGTTTGCCAGTAGTAAATGTGAAAATCAGATAACCCAATTTCTCTCTCTCTCTCTCTCTCAATATTCCCCCTTTCTCACATTCTCACTTCCCCCATACATACTGGCAGAATCAGTTATACACATTACTTTTCTGCACACCCACACCCACCCACACAGAGACTTGTGGTAATGTGTGATATGGTCCAGTATGAGACGTTGCGTTAGCACCAGTAAAACCCACCAGCTGCTTCTGTGGCAAATCCACCTGCAGCTGTTCTGTAGCTTCAGCGGCTCTAATAGTCCAATTTATATGAAACTTCCTTACAACCTCAGCCATGTCACAGCACAAAAAGTGTTTTACCATAATCATAAGCTGGTTAATTAATTTGTTGTGCCTTGAAGTGATGTTTTTCAGGGTTTTCTTTAAATGCTCAGCTGTTGGAGTGCACTATGCAGGGAACGCTGAGAAGTTTTATATGTTTAGAGTGAAGAGCGGCATGTAAAAGGCCTCCTGCCAAGTGGAAGAACTTAAGTGTGTGTGTGTTTTTGGGTGGGGTGGGGTGTGAGGGAATGGGGCACTCGCATTGCACACCAGAAGCGTACCTCTCATTGCTGTAATACATTAGTAGATTGTAAGTCACGTATGTTCTGTTAGATTGAAAAGGGCTTCAGCTTTGGCCCTGTTAACTGCTAAGCAGTGCTTGTGTGACTTGGCTCATATAAAAAAAGATAGGATTTTTATTCCCATAGAGACCAACCAATCAACAAACAGAATTTCGGTTGCTCACTCTATATTCATTCATGCAATACATATGACTGATGAATGTCAATAACCTGTAATACACTTCCCTTGTTCCAAACCCTGATGTTTTCTTCCATGGTACACAAAAGTTATTCTCTTATTAAAATCATGGTTACGTTTAGGGTTTGGGTAAGGTGTTAGACCTATATGTTTTGGGTTATGGGTTAAACTGAGGAGAAATCTTAAAATCATTGTTTTTGGTTAGTTTATTTTTCTCTATTAGAGGAAAAGTTATGCATTTTTGTGTAAACCAACTCGAACGATTTCTTACCATTTCCTCATCTCGTACCACAGGCGTAGATTTAGGTATGGATGGTAGGGATATGTCCCTACCAACTTTCAGAAAATCAGAAGTGTCCTGACCAACATTTGGGCAATTTTATCAAACTTTCTCAGTTTCATTATTCATGTATAAATTATTGTCTGACCACTTCGGAAGCAGCGTATAAACGGCATTGTCATGTGTCACCTGTTAATTTTCTCAGTACTGATCAGGATGCACCAATCACAGTTGTTTCAGATTACTGCATAATATATATTTTTTAATCCTTTTCTGGAGATTGCAAGGGCAAAAAATAATATTAGTGTACAAATGTTTCCTGTCTAAGTAAAAAAAAAAAAAAAAACGTCCTGAGTTTTGCATGCAGCCCAATGGATTCTGCTTTTACGGATGGTAAAGGCCCTCTTTAGGAAGACAGCTTTGAACTTGAACTTGTCTAGATAATGGGGTGGATTAGAGGTGCAGGATTTTTAGATGCTAGGATAACTGATAACACAGATAGTTGATTTGGGATGGCAATATGAGAAAAAATTATATGGGAGTGAGGGGAGTTGGAAAGCAGAAATTGGAGGAAAATGTTAAGTGGTGTCAATGCTCCATTCTCCCCATAATTTGTCTAACTTGAGAAGTCACTTTGCACATATAGCTTTTTAATTTAGCTTGCCCTTCGGTTAGATTTTCATTTGTTTAATGGATAATACATTTTACAGAATCTCACTTTATGTCCCTTGGATATCACTGTTTTCTTGATGTTGATCTACTTGAAGACAGTTGAATTTGATTTTTGACACATTACAGGTTAATTGCATAACATATTGTCGATGCAGAATCCAACAAGTTTACATATTACATTTTTCCTTCATATCATGCAGCCATACCTGTTTATTCTTCAGAAGAAGAAAAAAAAAAAAAAAACAATACAGACTAATATACAGTTGAAGTCAGAATTTTACATACACTTAGGTTGAAGTCATTAAAACTCATTTTTTAACCACTCCACAGATTTAATATTAGCAAACTATAGTTTTGGCAAGTCGTTTAGGTCATCTACTTTGTGCGTGACACAAGTAATATTTCCAACAATTGTTTACAGACATATTGTTTCACTTTTAATTGACTATATCACAATTCCAGTGGGTCAAAAGTTTACATACACTAAGTTAACTGTGCCTTTAAGCAGCTTGGAAAATTCCAGAAAATGATGCCAAGCCTTTAGACAATTAACCAATTAGCTTCTGATATGAGGTGTACTAAATTGGAGGTGTACCTGTGGATGTATTTTAAGGCATACCTTCAAACTTAGTGCCCCTTTGCTTGACATCGTGGGAAAATAAAATAAAATCAGCCAAGACCTCAGAAAATAAATTGTTGACCTCCACAAGTCTGGTTCATCTTTGGGAGCAATTTCCCAATGCCTGAAGGTACCACATTCATCTGTACAAACAATAGTACACAAGTATAAACACCATGGGACCAAGTGGCCATCATACCGCTCAGATAGGAGACACATTCTATCACCTAGAGATAAACGTAGTTTGGTGCTAAAAGTGCAAATCAATCCCAGAACAACAGCATAGGACCTTGTGAAAATGCTGGAGGAAACAGGTAGACAAGTATCTATATCCACAGTAAAACGAGTCCTATATCAACATAACCTGAAAGGCTGCTCAGCAAGGAAGAAGCCACTGCTCCAAAACTGCCATAAAAAAAGCCAGACTACAGTTTGCAAGTGCACATGGGGACAAAGATCTTACATTTGGAGAAATTTCTTCTGGTCTGATGAAACAAAAATGGAACTTTTTGGCCATAATGACCATCGTTATGTTTGAAGGGAAAGGGTGAAGGGTGAGGCTTGCAAGCCGAAGA
Organism: Myxocyprinus asiaticus; assembly: GCF_019703515.2. Lineage (NCBI taxonomy): Eukaryota > Metazoa > Chordata > Actinopteri > Cypriniformes > Catostomidae > Myxocyprinus > Myxocyprinus asiaticus. Next base: position 14,994,553 of record NC_059350.1, read on the forward strand.
ACACCATCCAACTGTAAAGCATGGGGGTGGCAGCATCATGTTGTGGGGGTGCTTTGCTGCAGGAGGGACTGGAGCACTTCACAAAATAGATGGCATCATGAGGAAGGAAAATTATGTGGATATATTGAAGCAAAATCTCAAGACATCAGCCATGAAGTTAAAGCTCGGTCACAAATGGTCTTCCAAATGGACAGTGACCCTAAGCATACCTCCAAAGTTGTGGCAAAATGGCTTAAGGACAACAAAGTCAAGGTATTGGAGTGGCCATCACAAAGCCCTGACCTCAATCTCATAGAAAATTTGTGGGCAGAACAGAAAAAGCGTGTGCGAGCAAGGAGGCCTACTTAGTTACACCAGTTCTGTCTGGAGGAATTCCAGCAACTTATTGTAAGAAGCTTGTGGAAGGCTACCAAAAAACGTTTGGCCCAAGTTAAACAATTTAAAGGCAATGCTACCAAATACTAACAAATTGTATGTAATCTGACCCACTGGGAATGTGAAGAAATAAATCATTCTCTCTACTATTATTCTGATATTTCACATTCTTAAAGTAGTGATCCTAACTGACCTAAGACAGGGAAAGTTTTCTACGATTAAATGTAAGGAATTGAGAAAAACTGGGTTTAAATGTATTTGGCTAAGGTGTATGCAAACTTCTGACTTCAACTGTATTGCATTGGACTTGAGAAATGGTAAAATGAGACTTGTTGTTTGAGAAAATAATGTTATTTTGCCTATATTACCAGACAAACATTCTCACATTTCCTTAATACCAACATTTTAAATATTATCCTCCTTGCAATGTCCCTACCATCTTTCAAATCAAGCATACGCCCTTGTCTCATACTATTATTACAACTTGTCACAATATCAGGTTGGAGTTTGACAAGTATTTTACTAAATTTTTGTTTATGTGTCTGATAACCAATATACATAACCATTTTTGTATTATGATGATCTATATCACTTATTACTGACCTCTGAATGTGAAGATTTTAAGTCTAACTTTTAGACAATTTGTCTTCCACAACAAAAGTTTTTTGTTTATTTGGAAATAAGTGGAATGCCAGTTAAAAATATCATTCAGTATTATCATTCTGTCTCTACTCTGTACACTGGTTAAATTCTGAAAATTTATGACGGTCGATAAAAAAACGGACATAAAAAACTGATTGCCAAGTTTATATTGAGATGCATACAGAGAGATAATTACCTCCTCTGGAGCATGTACCTGTTGGCCAGTGCCGTACCTCATTACAGTTTGACAGCCATGAGCTCTGATTGGCCTCTACACAGAGGTTGTGTCCCTCCTGCTGCCATTAACGAAATTCAGTGCTTTGCTGCTCAACTAGTGAATTAAATTGGAAATATGGCCATGCCACTTTTTCAACCAAGACGTGTCAAAGGCCACGAAGAATGACAAAACACATACTGGCAGTGCAATTACTGAGCATGTCAGCTGTCTCATTTGATTTTGGAGAGTGAGCGGATTTGAGTTTGTTCTGTGGCTTCGTTTGTCCGCAGACAGATTTTAGATCGTTGTTTTCCCTTCTGTCAGGTAGGGCATTTGTGAAACAGTTTGGCTTAACACACACCTAGAACTTCATGAGATCTAAAACAAGTTGAAACTGACAATACAAGTCTAATTTCGTCCTCTTCAAAGGTCATCCAGCTAACAAGAGATGTTACATGCGGATGTTACAAGTGTAAGAGCTGATTGGAAATGTTACAGTGGGGTCATGAATTTGATGAAAAGAAAATCTCAAGCATTGAGTTCAGATGCTGTATAGTGGTTCAGAGAATGAAATGTTTAGAATGAAAACCAGCTTACTATACAAAAATAAGTAAGCTTATTTTATAATATTTAGCATTTTTTTTTAAATCATATTTTTGTGTTAAAATGTCCTAACATTTGGCAGTACAATCAAAGAGTAAAGAAAGCACAAATGTATGAAAACATATGGAGCAGCCCAGTCACAATTACAAGACAAGCATGACATGCATTTTCATTTCCATACACATTAACTGGATATTCAGTAAAACACGTTTTACAAAAAAAACCCAACTATTATTCAGTTAGAAAGTTGTATACAGGTGCATCTCAATAAATTAGAATGTCGTGGAAAAGTTCATTTATTTCAGTAATTCAACTCAAATTGTGAAACTCGTGTATTAAATAAATTCAGTGCACACAGACTGAAGTAGTTTAAGTCTTTGGTTCTTTTAATTGTGATGATTTTGGCTCACATTTAACAAAAACCCACCAATTCACTATCTCAACAAATTAGAATACATCATAAGACCAATAAAAAAAACATTTTTAGTGAATTGTTGGCCTTCTGGAAAGTATGTTCATTTACTGTATATGTACTCAATACTTGGTAGGGGCTCCTTTTGCTTTAATTACTGCCTCAATTCGGCGTGGCATGGAGGTGATCAGTTTGTGGCACTGCTGAGGTGGTATGGAAGCCCAGGTTTCTTTGACAGTGGCCTTCAGCTCATCTGCATTTTTTGGTCTCTTGTTTCTCATTTTCCTCTTGACAATACCCCATAGATTCTCTATGGGGTTCAGGTTTGGTGAGTTTGCTGGCCAGTCAAGCACACCAACACCATGGTCATTTAACCAACTTTTGGTGCTTTTGGCAGTGTGGGCAGGTGCCAAATCCTGCTGGAAAATGAAATCAGCATCTTTAAAAAGCTGGTCAGCAGAAGGAAGCATGAAGTGCTCCAAAATTTCTTGGTAAACGGGTGCAGTGACTTTGGTTTTCAAAAAACACAATGGACCAACACCAGTAGATGACATTGCACCCCAAATCATCTCAGACTGTGGCAACTTAACACTGGACTTCAAGCAACTTGGGCTATGAGCTTCTCCACCCTTCCTCCAGACTCTAGGACCTTGGTTTCCAAATGAAATACAAAACTTGCTCTCATCTGAAAAGAGGACTTTGGAACACTGGGCAACAGTCCAGTTCTTCTCCTTAGCCCTGGTAAGATGCCTCTGACATTGTCTGTGGTTCAGGAGTGGCTTAACAAGAGGAATACGACAACTGTAGCCAAATTCCTTGACACGTCTGTGTGTGGTGGCTCTTGATGCTTTGACCCCAGCCTCAGTCCATTCCTTGTGAAGTTCACCCAAATTCTTGAATCGATTTGCTTGACAATACGCATAAAGCTGCGGTTCTCTCGGTTGGTTGTGCATCTTTTTCTTCCACACTTTTTCCTTCCACTCAACTTTCTGTTAACATGCTTGGATACAGCACTCTGTGAACAGCCAGCTTCTTTGGCAATGAATGTTTATGGCTTACCCTCCTTGTGAAGGGTGTCAATGATTGTCTTCTGGACAACTGTCAGATCAGCAGTCTTCCTCATGATTGTGTAGCCTAGTGAACCAAACTGAGAAACCATTTTGAAGGCTCAGGAAACCTTTGCAGGTGTTTTGAGTTGATTAGCTGATTGGCATGTCACCATATTCTAATTTGTTGTGATAGTGAATTGGTGGGTTTTTGTTAAATGTGAGCCAAAATCATCACATTAAAAGAACCAGAGACTTAAACTACGTCAGTCTGTGTGCATTGAATTTATTTAATACACGAGTTTCACAATTTGAGTTGAATTACTGAAATAAAGGAACTTTTCCACGACATTCTAATTTATTGAGATGCACCTGTATATTACCCAGAACCAGATTATAAAATGGAGGTACACCTCAAACCCCTTCACACGCAGTATGTCTACATTTTTCACTATTACTTTAGTATTCCACATGTACCACAAAATTAACATTACAACATCAGTAATGCTGTAGTTTATCTCTTTAAAACACAAAAGCAGATATATTTTATTTTCTTAAAATGTAGGCAAAGTAAATGGCCAGAGAGTTGGAAACATGTCTCAAGTATTAATAGCCTACCAGTTTGTTTATGAATTATGAAACCAAGAGCTAAGGGTGTTATTTTTGTAAAGGACTATCACTCCTATACTGCTCACAGTCTCCACAGTGATGCTAAGGGATTTTACAGGACTATATTTACCGCCATGAAAGACCGCCTAAGTCTCTTTCCTCATCATGTGCAACAAAGAAAAACAGTCATAATCTTACTGTGGATGAGTCACTAGTGAATCTTGTCACAAATCAAGTCTTTGTTACCTTAGTTTTTCCATTGTAGTTGAAACCTCAAGGCTCTCTGATAGCTCATGTTTTGCAGTTCATTTGGCAGTGCTTCTGCCAGCGCCTATTTTAGTTTGAAATGTGTTAGAGGCTTTGTAGATAATGTTAGCTATTGACATGTGTATGGAGGAGGTGTGGGCAACAGAGCAGAATTTATCAGTACACAACCCTTAACTTCTTTCAATTACTATTTTTTTTTTACATTTGATTGTGCTCAATTAAAAGTTCAAGAACAATCTCAATTTAAATATTCAATTTCATAACCTTTATTTTTTATTGCTTGTGTGGGCCAGATATGTGTACCATCTAAGCATTTGGCTCATACAATCCACAAAGTACCATACTTTTACAATATATGGTGATAAAACATTACTAATAGCCATGTCTTTAATACTCTTAACCATGGACTTTCTTGGTTGTTTTGGACATTCTATTCAGTGCCTGATTGGAAATCCTATAACACTGCTTGAAGATTTAGGGTAAACATGAAAATGCTTAAATTAATGTCATGTAAGCTGTAGTGTACAGTATATGACATATCATATGATATAACCAAAGCAACAAATATTAAAATTTAACATTTCCCTTTGTGTTTTCAGCTAGCATGCTAACCGTTTAGCCTGCTTAGCTAACATTCCATCATACATTCCCTACAGCAGGGGTTCCCAAACTTTTTTATCAGCCAAACCCCTTTGACCTGAATGATTTACTTGAAGTACCCCCTGATATTTTAAGTAATATAAACCTTTCAAATATAATTAATTTTACGTATTAGCACTTTATTTTTCTTCTTATTATTATATTTTAATGAACCTTTATTACATCTATTCTTCTTTTCTTGTAAAAATTATATATTTTATTTAATTTAATACATTTCTATTCCAATCAGAGATTTCCCTACAGTCACCGTAAAAAAAAAAAAAAAAAAGTATTTTCATTGAAGTAGCAAAGCCAGGGCTGCAGCAGCTATTATAATCTGGGGTGGGGGGATGTCCCCTTTACTTCTAGAAATATTTTTTGAAATGAAACATATTTATAATTTTTAGGAAATGATACATTAGCCTATATTTTAAGTTTTGGCAGCTGTGGAATAAAAGATTTGCAGGCGCCTAAATGACACTTTAAGACCCATCAGAAGCCTACGTCAACAAGTCCGTTTGGCTGTGAACAGAACCAGCGCACAAGCGGATAACAGTACAGGCCAAGAAGATGCAGCCATCACCTATTGCTTTTCAGGACTATAGGGCAAACAATGTCAGATTAATGAAAGATACGTTTAAAACATGATTGCGTTGTTTATAATGAAATTGATAACTTTGGTGAAAATGTTTTAATACAGTTGCATGAGAGCATGCACTCTTGCTCTCTTTATCACTGAAAGACACACAAGCAAGGAGAGAGAGAGAGAGAGATTGTGCTCTCATGCAACTGACTGACGATGAAAAAATGGCACTGAAGCCAGACAAAAGGATGGGTAAAAGGTCAAATTGACACGCTTGGTTTAATTTTTTTTATTGTATTTTTTTTAACTTTTTTTTTTTACTTGTCAAATGATAGACAACATTTGGAATTATTCGTCAATATTTTAAAAATTGGTAAATGATGGAAATATTTTCATACGCAACCTCACACTCTCACGAACCCCCTGGAGTTCCCTCACGAACCCCCAGGGGTTTGCGAACCCCCATTTGGGAAACCCTGCCCTATAGTAAGCAAGCTAATAAATGATCCTTCTAAGCTTACATATTCAAAAATGAAAATTTTAACTAGTTGCATATTTACTTAATTGTTGATATCAGGAAATGTCAATCGCTTTAGTAATAAAAAAAATAATAATAATAATTATTGATATAAAAAATTATAATATTTACTAGTAAGAAGCAGTGGCAGTCTGTGACAGAATTTTCAGAGGAGGCAAATATATAAATTAGTAGGAACGAACGGAACACATGACACAGTGCCAGCTACAGACTACAGTCAATGCAAATATTTATAAATGAGTGGAGGGCCCCATTCCATGTACAGTAAGATCTACTCACCTAATTGACTACTGTATGTGTCGACGAACTCCATCCTCCATTGCTTCATTGCATCAAATAAATACATGATCATGTCATTCAGTCTTTTTCAAATGTTTTTAGATCTTCCAATAACTTTTATTCCATCAATATTTTGGCATATTTTGAAAGTATCTCTTAACCATTCATGTTATCCACAAGTAGGCTTAATGAAGCGTAAACGTGATACTGAAAGCTGATTGGCTTGAATGGTTACCTCTGATAATGACTGGATATAAATGCGGGAGACAAATTTCATTTTGCCTCTGTTTGGCCATTTTTGGATGCCTTTTGAATGGAAGCAGATGACTTTGCACCATTTGAATATCCATTTTGGTTGGCCAGTTTACTAATGAGAGGAGGCTTTATGCCGTCAGCCTTCTCTGGCATTCATACCTATTCATACAGTAATTTAAACTCACCTGTCCACTGCGCATGAAACAAAAACTGAAATAAAAACTGAATTTTTTTTTCATTAAAGGCATCTGAGTTGTGTATGTTAGTAGGTAAACGGATTAAAACAATGCTCATTTTGAATATATTTTTGAGGAGGCGCCGCCTCCCTTGCCACCTCTGACCAACCGCCGCTGGTAAAAAGTGCGTTGCTGATACTCTCACTTAGCAGTTTATTAGGAACACCTGCACACCTACATATTCATGAGATTATCTAATCAGCCAATTGTGGGGCAGCAGTGCAATGCATAAAATGCAGATATGGGTCATGAGCTTCAGTTAATGTTCACATCAACAATCAGAATGGGGAAAAAATTTGATCTCAGTGATTTCGACCGTGGCATGATTGTTGGTGCCAGACGGGCTGGTCTGAGTATTTTTGTAACTACTGATTTCCTGGGATTTTCACGCACAACAGTCTTAAGAGTTTACTCAGAAAGGCTATAGTAACTCAGATAACCACTCTGTACAATTGTAGTGAGAAGAATAGCATCTTAGAATGCACAACACGTCGAACCTTGAGGCGGATGGGCTACAACACCAGAAGAGCACGTCTGACACTTCAATAGTATCATAGTGTTTCTAATAAAGTGCTCAATGAGTATATGTGAAATTGGAATTTCAACTAGTAAGAAATTATATATAGATATCTGTAATTGCATTTTGAACAGGAGTGAATGACAGATAATTGTGAAATTCTACTAGCGAAAATGCCATTACAGATATCAAGAATTATGTTTTTTACTAGTTTAAATTGCAGTGTTTTTATCAAGCAGGGCCTTCGTTAGGGTCGGTGACTTTTTAGGTCCACCGGAGGACTATCGCTAGTACCGAACAGTTGCAAACAACTAACCAAGGGGGATTGGATTTCATGGGGGGACTGAATATTACATGACACCGTAAACATAGACAAACAGAATGATACAAACAGTAAAGCATTCCAGTGCTGTTATACTAATTATCCACAGTCTTGAAACGCTGCTTTTCCAATCTGATTAGAGGACCAGAACTATTTGTTGTTTTTTTTCTATTCAATATTCAAATTCATAACTGAAACTAATCTTCTATTCAATACCATGGACAATTAATGTCAATCTAAATTCAAAATGGCACATTACGTCTTTTGAGGGAAACAGGCACAAGAGGATATTAAAAAACAATTTCTCCCTCTCTTGCTTTCTCTCTTGCTGTCTCTACAGGGGCTGGTGTTTTCTTTCTAGCCTGTGCAGAAGGAGAACAGATCAGTTTTTTGTTTGATTGCATCGTCCAAGGCATATCACCCAGCAGGGGGCCATTTGGACTGCGCCCAGTCCTGCCAGGTGAGTTTGTGTTTGTGGAGGTATGTGATGGAAGATCTCAGTCGAGAGACAATGTCCTAACTGCTAGCCTCATTAGCTTGATGTGGTGTAGTCTGTATGTGTGTAAGCATTATGCATGATTAGTATGTGTTGTACGTGTTTGCTTTCTCCCTTAATTTGTCACTCTAGATCTACACAGATCAGCCACAACCTTTAAACCACCTGCCTAATATTGTGTAGGTCACCCGTGCCGCAAAAACAGCACCAACCCGCATCTTTGAATAACATTCTGAGATGCTATTCTTTTCACCATGATTGTACAGAGCGGTTATCTGAGTTATCATAGACTTTGTCAGTTCTAACCAGTCTGGCCATTCTCTGTTGACCTCTCTCATCAACAAGAAGTACCGCTCACTGGATGTTTTTTGTTTTTCAGAATGCTATTCTGAGATGCGGGTTGGCGCTGTTTTGGCGGCTTAAGGGGGACCTACACAATATTAGGCTGGTGGTTTTACTGTTGTGGCTGATCGGTGTATGTTCAGAATTAATTTATAACATGTAGAGCCACAGTGGAGTACAGATACTATCAAACTAGTGAAGAAAAAATATTCTTGAATATTAGTCCTTTTAATCTAACAAAGCAACTTTGTGAAATGCTATAGTGGTAATTGTGTCACAATTAACAGCAGTGCAAATCATTTTATCGAACAGACACGATCATGCTTGTACATCTAGTAATAGAAGTGTGCTGTAGTCAATCAAATTCATTAAGTTTAATGAACTTTAATGAGTCCTACTCTGTAATGACAATAATCTTTTAAATCTAGGCACTCAATGGCTCCAAGTCAATGGAGGATAATAATAAATGAATCTACATGTTACATACTTTATCATTTAAATGGAGCCTAATATTACTTCCCTAATACTGAATTATTGTCCTAAAAATCAATGCAAGGTTCTCAATTAGTTTTGATCTGTCCTAGATATTTTACCACATCAGCATAATAGTATATTAAACATTAATGAGTCTAACATATAGCTTTATGGATCACACTGCAATGAGCCACACTGACACACAGAGAATCATTTCATTGATTCACAGTTGGTGAGTCAGTGACATTGAGCTAAAATTACAGTATATGGTCTAGCTGAAAGGTTGCAGGCTGACAAGGTTGTGAGTACAGAAACCTGTGGAGAGCTGCCATGCAGTTAATAATGTGAAAGAAGGATATGAAGGGTTGGATTTAAAATGGCTTAAAACGTTTACTTTGGTTTCATAGCTAAATGTAATGCAAGTGTAGTTAGTGACCCACTACATAGCCAGAAAGTTTGTAAGATAGTAGAACTCACATTTCTGTATTTGTATATTGGTGAATGACATGACGCTCTTATCGCTTGGATCTATTTAGTTATCCAGAAATACATAAAAATGTGAGCTGTCAAAATTAATGTCAATGCATGCGATTAATTTAAAATGTTTTACGCGTACATTTTTCTTTAATGCAATTAACGTATTTAACAATTTTCACATTAGATTCTGACATTTCATTGAGCTCCGTGTGTGTTCTGAACACTGATTGGAATAGGGCAGAACGTTTGCGTTGTGTCCAGAGTCAATTACACTGACGTACACACAACAAAAACACACAACAGTGATTCCGTTTTAATGATCAAGTGATGGAGAAAAGAACGCTTACAAAACAAACCCAGATGGGATTTGTGACAAAAATAAAGTACCTTGCAGCCTTTGATTCTGTACATGCTTCTGTAGTAATTTAATTCTAAAGTCTTAACTATCACCTAAATGCCAAACACACAATACATTGCACTGATGAGGGACTACTGTGCTAGGCTAGCTTGTTGGAGTTCTCAGAGTTCAAATAATTTCAACTTTTAACCTGTTTCCGCTGATCTTTCAAAGTGCCAGCTAAAAATTACCAGACAATTCGGATGAAGTATCAACACTTGGTCAGTGCCAGTGCTAAAAGCAGCACAAGGCATTGGCCGTGTTCAGAATGGCATACTACCATACTACTCTTACTAATTCTGCCATACATAGATATGACAGAATCAGTTAGAGTAGTATGGGTAGTATGCCAATTCCAAAGACAGCCATTTGTCTGCAGCAAGTTCAAAGTGACCCTTGATGCCCTGACTCGAATCATGTGAATTCCATATCCAAAGTAGATAGCCACAGCCTGCCAGCCGATTAATATTGTGGAGGATGAGGGTTTAAGAGATATAATGCGCATTGCAATGTATATGCAACTTAGGGGGCCAAGTTCTTTCAATTAGTTAACCTCCCACTTAGACTTAGCTAAACATTTAATGTATTTTAATTGGTGATATTCTATCTTAATACTGTGGAAGGCTTTGTTTGGAAAATGTTAATAAAGCAGTAATATTACATATTGCTTTGTTTTCTTTCATAAAAAGCACAATAAATGCATTTTGACAGAAAAAGAAGTGTATATATAGTCAAATTGTATATTATTTCTTTAAAAGCAGTGATTACTTATATTAAAATGTAAGTAATTTTTGAAAAACTTTTTTCCACTAAATCAAAGTCAGGTAGTGAAACCATCACACAGGTAGTCAATTTGTTGTCATGTTAAAAAAAACAAAAAAAACTTTTTGGACCTTCGTGACTGTGGAGGAAGTTTTTTTTATTTAAAAAAAGACATTTTATTGATATTTGTGATTCAAAAATATTTTTTATCTTCACTCATTTCAAAAGTTTTTCAAACTTTTTTTTATTAAGTTGCGTACACGTATTCTAGGAGCAATGAAAATATTTTAATACTTGATTGTTACACCATTTTTAAAGTAATAAAAAAACATTTTTCATTAGATAATGCTATAAAAGTTTTTCTAATATGTATACAACAAACATGGTCACAAATATTAAATTCATGTGTTTTAAACAAATTTTTAAAAAGATTTATCTCAAACAACCTTATTTTCACGGTCGGTGAGTCCACGGGATTGTTCCCCCTGTGTTTACGTTTCTTCTCGTGTGTCAGGTGTCGCTTGGCACCCGGAATCATCATCGCCATGGGAATGGTGTTTCCATGGTGACACTGATTATTCCACTTTCTGCAAGCAAGCGGCACCTGATTGTGTTTTGCTTTCTGCCTATATATGCCCCACTCTGTTTTGTGTTCTTTGCTAGATTGTTGTTGTGTGTTCATTTACTCACCTCGCTCTCTCTCTCAGCCCTAGTCGGTCCTGTTTCTTGTTTTCTGAATTGGTTGCCAGTCCCTGCCTGTGTGCCTGGATTGTGGTTACCTTTCTGTCGGTTGCACTGATATCTCTGATTCTTCTCCTGAGGTTACCTCATTGGTTTTCGCCCGCTACATCGACTCTGCTCTCCACACTACCATGACGCACACAAGCCTACGAACACTCTTCATTGCCCTGCTGCTGTCGGTGCCGGGGTTCCCCCTGACTCTTCACCAGCTCTGCTGAGTTTACTAAATAAAGTATTGTAATAAAGTCTCTGGTCTCATTGCTGACAGAACAATCTAGCCACGATGGATCCAGCAGAGGACTCTGACATTCGATCTGTGCTCTTTCAGCAGGGAATATTCTTGGGTCGGCAGCAGGACCAAACCTCTGCCTCCAACCGCACCATTGAGATGTTAGTGTCACAATTAACGGAGTTTACTTCCCAGCTCCAACAGCTCCGCTCGCCCCCGTACATGCGTCCTGCTGCTGAACCCTCCACACCAGCTCTAGTGGCACTGGCCAGCTTCGGGCGATACGAGTCCCACTCCAATCCCCGGCATTCCTCTCCCAATGTTCACTACATTTCTCGCTGCAGCCTTCCGCTTTCCCTTTAGAGTCTTCCAAAGTGGCATTTGTCATCACATTCCTGAGCAGAAGGGCCAGTGAGTGGGGCACGGCGATGTGGGACAATAAATGCCCCTGCATCTCTTCATTCGAAGCCTTCTCAGAGGAGCTTATTCGGGTTTTTGATCTGCATGCTCAGTTCCGTCAGGGGTTGTTGGATGCCATTCAAGATGAACTGTGTGCTTTGGACTTGCTGTCCAGTTTCAATGACTTGGCGGATTTGGCCATTAGAATTGACCAACGTCTCGCACTTCGGCGCATCCGGCGTCGCTCAACACCCCATCGGTCAGCTGATCATCATCTCTGCGCATTTCTGGCTGCCGAACCTGCTACGCAGCAGTCTGACGGGGAACCGATGCAGATTGGGAGGACTCGCCTGTCTCCTGGGGAGAAACGGCGGCGCATCTCTCTGGGTCTTTGTCTCTACTGTGCTGGCAGCAGACATTTTTCTGCTAACTTTCCAGTAAAAGCCAAAGCTCGTCAGTAGGAAAGGGGTTACTGGTGAGTGCTACCCCATTAAGTAAAAACCCCGCACTTCGGACTCTCCTCCTGGCATGACCAGTCAGCCATTCTGTCTCTGCTTTGGTGGACTCTGGAGCTGAGGGAAATTTCCTGGACGCTGCTACAGCCTACAACTGGTGGATTCTGGTGATCAAGCTGGACGAACCCATCACCGCTTATGCCATCAGCTACTCCCCCCTTGGCTATCATCACTCATTCCACCAAACCACTCACCTTCGTCTACGGCAACAATTTCGAGGTACTGTCTTTTCTCCTGGTCCGGTCTCCTATGGCTCCGGTGGTCTTGGGGCATCCATGGTTGGTAATGCACAATCCTCACATAGACTGGTTAACCAATTCTATTCATGCCTGGAGTCCTTTTTGTTCGTCTCATTGTCTTAACTCCGCCGTTTCCCCTGTCCAGTTTTGTGTTTCTTTTCAGGATGAACCAGTGGTCTTAACTGGTGTACCCATGGCTTACCATGATCTGGGGGCGGTGTTCAGTCGGTCCCCTCACCGTCCGTACGATTGCGCCATCGATTTGCTTCCCGGTACTTCTCCCCCACGAGGTCGGTTATATTCGCTATCAGCTCCCGAGAGGGAGGCCATGAATAAATATAGAAATGATTCTCTGGCAGCTGGTCTTATCTGCTCTTCCTCTTATCCTGCAGGGGCGGGGTTCTTCTTCATGGAGAAGAAGGATGGCTCGCTTCGACCTTGCATAGATTATCGGGGGCTGAATGACATCACAGTGAATAATCGCTATCCTTTGCCGTTGATGTCCTCAGCTTTCGAACTCTTGCAGGGAGCGTCCGTCTTCACAAGTTGGACCTCCGCAATGCCTATCACGTTGTTCGGATCAGGGAGGGGGATGAGTGGAAGACAGCCTTTAACACCCTCAGGGGACATATTGAATATTTGGTCATGCCTTTTGGATTGGTTAACACCCCGGCTGTCTTCCAGGGGCTCGTTAATGACGTGCTTCGGGACATGGTTGACCGATTTGTGTTTGTTTATTTAGGCCATATTCAGATTTTCTCTCAGAATATGAAATACCATGTCCAGCATGTCAGAAGGGTGCTTCAGCAACTGCTAGAGAACTGACTGTTCATTAAGGCAGAGAAGTGTGCTTTCATGCACAATCGGTTCCGTTCGTGGGGTCCATAGTTTAGTCCGAGGGGGTGCCCGTGGACCTGGTTAAGGTCAAAGCGGTTTCCAATTGGCTGACCCCAGATTCCTGCAAGGCCTTGCAACGGTTTCTGGGGTTTGCCAATTTCTACTGTCATTTTATTAGAAACTACATCCAGCTCGCCATGCCTCTGACGGATCTCACCTCCACCCGCTCTGAGTTTTTCTGGTCTCCGCAGGCAGAAGCCATGTTCTCTAAATTAAAGAAAAGGTTTACCACCGCTCCTATCCTTAACACTCCCGACCCTTCACATCAGTTAGTGGTGGAGGTAGATGCGTCAGAGGTCGGTGTCAAAGCGGAACGTAACGAACGGAAATACGACATCAGTAATAGAGAATTGTTGGCTGTCAGATTGGCCTTGGGGGAGTGGTGCCACTGGTTAGAAGGTTCTGAGGTACCTTTCGTGGTCTGGACTGACCATAAGAACATGGAATATATTCACAGAGCGAAACTTTTGAATTCCAGACAGGCTCGTTGGGCATTGTATTTTACACATTTTAATTTCTCCCTCTCTTATCGCCCAGTCTCCAAGAATCTCAAGCCCAATGCTCTATCTCAATGTTTCAAAATCGAGACCTCCACTGCTCCGCCAGACACCATCCTTCCCACCTCTCAGGTGGTGGGTATGGTCTCCTGGGATCTGGAGGCCAAAGTCCATTCTGCGTTACGTGGCACCGTTTTGCCTGCCAGTTGTCCAACGTGTCTGTTATATGTTCCGTGCTCGGTCCGGACTCACGTTCTCCAATGGGGCCACTCATCCAACGTCGCCTGTCACCCAGGGGCCACTTGAACCCAGATGCTCATTAGACAGCGATTCTGGTGGCCGTCGTTAGCGCAGGATGTTCGCCGGTTCATCTCTGCTTGTCCCATTTGCACCACCAACAAGACTTCCTGTCAGCCCCCGGCCGGGCTCCTCCAACCGTTGTCAGTCCCTTCGAGACCGTGGTCCCATATTGCCATGGAGTTTGTCACCGGCCTCCCCCGTCCCATGGTAATATGGTCATCATGACCATGGTGGACCGGTTCTTGAAGGCAGCTCATATTATTCCCCTCCCCAAATTACCATCAGCGAGGGAGAGAGCGATTGAAGTTATTAATAACATCATCCGCATTCATGGCCTCCCGGTCAATGTGGTTTCTGACAGGGGACCCCAGTTTGTGTCTCGGTTTTGGGCAGAATTCTGCCGACAGCTGGGGGCTACGGTAAGTCTGTCTTCTGGGTTCTATCCCCAGACTAATGGGCAGGCGGAGCAGGTGAATCAAGTGCTTGAAAGATCCTGCGCTGCGTCGCCTACCGTAATACATCTTCTTGGAGCGCTTTTTAAGTCTGTGTCGAATATGCTCACAATTCCTTGTCGTCGTCTACGGGGCTATCACCCTTCCAGTGTTGCCTGGGTTACCAACCTGCCCTGTCCAACCTGTCGTCCGATCCAAATTACACCTCTCCACTCCCGTCCCTCCTCCGCCACGTCTAGTGGAGGGTGCTTTTGAACAACCACACAGAAAACAATTATTTTCAACAAAGTTATTGTATAGTGCATTTTTTTTATAAAAGCTTAGAATCATTGTGAAAATGTTTACCAATATTTTTTTTTAAGTAAGAATAGTAGTAGTTTTTTTAAGTTTTAAGTAAGAATAGTAGTATAAATAAATTAAAAATCTTGAAGTTCGTTTACTTAAGTGTTTATGACACTCAGGTCTCATTTGTCTTCCAGCATACTGAGATGTTATGAGATTTGTTCTAGCTGTCACTAAGTGCCTGTAATTAAAACACTTGTATTTGTATTTTAACCTTTTACATTCAATAAAGTTTGCAAGAGTTCAGATTACTAGTGACAAATGAGGTGTACAGGGTACTGATTACCAAGCCACTGTTCTGTTTCAGCATCTTGCCTTATTCTGTATTCTGCAGATGAGTGGGTTGAAATTCAAAGGGCATTTTGATTCTTGCAGATGAATAGTGCAATTTTTTTTTTTTTAATCATTAAATATGCAAAAAGCAAACACTCTGTCAGCTGTTCATGTTCACACACTCAGCATTGTTTTTCATTGTTTTTTTCTTTTTCAAATTGCCAGCAGCTTATTCAGACTTTTATCAATACATGCATTCACTGGGAATTAAACCCATGACCTTGGTTTTGCTCACACCATGCTCTACCAACTAAGCTATAATCATATCACTTGCTGAAAAATAAAAAAATTAAATACAAAAATAATATATATATATATATATATATATATATATATATAAAACATTTTTTTTTTTTTTTGTAGCCCATTGCAGCACTATAGACCAGCATTAAATTGAATTTTCATGCTAATAAGGTTCTGCAGTGCCAAAAAAATTAGTCTCCATCCCTCCATATTCTATGCTATATTCTGCTATTCTTTCTTTTGTTTGTACTCTTTCTCTCTTTTTCGAGAGTCTTATATGTATTTGTTCTCTCTGGACTGATTTATTGTCTCATTTAAGCACTTTGTGCTCAGTGTCATGGTTTATTCTATTGTGAGAGAGTGATCACCAACCTACTGCCATATTCAAAAAGAGGTCTCAAAGCTCCCATTGCTCCCCAAATGTGTGTGTGTGTACATATTCGCATGAGTGCTTGTGTGAGATTATTGCTGTGGGGCAGTGACTGTGATGTGCCAGCAGAGTAGAGATTGATAAATGTGGTCACTGGCTCCTGTAATTCTCCCCGCAGAGACTGATTCAACAGTGATGGATTATATATGACTTAATACTCAGAGAAAAATTCTGGCTGTCAAGGGCATGTTTATATTATGTGTGTGTTTATAAGGACATAGATTGTGAGTGATTAATGTTAACTGTATTGGCTTCATTCTAATTTTATCAGTGTCTGTTTCCGTAGACCCCAATGCTAACCCGTCGTCAATAGAGGACAGAATCAGCCAGGAAGCCAGCGAACTAGAGAAACGACTCAGTATACTGTCTATTTGTAGCCAACACAGTAGTGCAGGTAATAAAAGAATGCATATATGAAATATACTGTACATATTGAACAGTTTTATTTTAAATTTAAATTCCAGTTGTAATTAGTTTTTGTTCAAATGTAAAAATGCATTAATGATGTTAAAGGGGTCATATAATATAATTTTTTCAATTATTTTTTTCTCTGAGGTCCACCTATAATGTTAGTAAAGTTTTTTTGTGCCAAAAACAGAACACTGAAAAAAATAAATCTTCTGTGGTTTATATATATATATATATATATATATATATATATATATATATATATATATATATATATATATAAACCACAAAAGAATTAATATATAATATAAATATCTTAAAACAAGAAAAAAAAAACAACTTTAGAAGCAGAATGACATAAGCTATTAAGTCTTGCTTAGTGAGGTTTATGTGTAAAACCAGAAGAAAAACAAAACTAATTGCGAATGAGGTGAGAAAAATAAACTTGTTTTCTCTTTGAATCAAACAGTTTTTTCTTGTTAGCATAAAGGTTACTAAATTTTGTTATATTTCTCTGATAACAAAATGTCTTTTATCATTTTGCTTCACCAGTAAACTTACTTTGTTTTAAGAATGTTTAGATATTTTTATTGGAAAGCAAGATAAAAAAATACTCCCTAAGAAAATGATTTTTTGCAGTGTAATATTTTAGTTTTTATGACCATTTTCCATTCTCTCTCTCTGAGCCTTAGAATTAATGGTGCGTTCACATCATGTTGGAATTACTGTATTTACAAGATTCTGACTTGTAAAAAGCATTCAGGTCTTCAAGTTGTAAACTCAGAAAGCATCATACATTACAGTCTTGACATCATGCACTACAAAAAATAATTTCTTACTGAAACTGATTTATTGCAGTGTGTAAAAACAACCAATGTGGCAAAGGCCTGAACAGTTAGTGCATTTTTACTAAAAAACATTAATAGTAATTTTGAAACATATGTATTAAATCACGACAACTCAAGTAAGATGAAGAGTTCATTCATATCAATAACCTTATAAAAGCTCTTTTATTCTACATGGGGCAGGGACACCTCATGGGGGCAGCCATGTTAGCATCACATGACCAGCTGACTACTCGCTTAATCTCAGTAACTGCCATGTTATTGGACACTTTTATTCATGCATTAAATTAATCCTGGCTTACAGTGCATAGTGAACTTCTACAGTAGCATTGGTAACTGAAAACTACTGTGTTTGAATGATGCAGCATCCAGGCAACTAGGTGTCAGTGTAAGCAAAAGTAAGCCACTTTGACATACTTCAAATAATTACTGAGTGCATCCTTTAAAGGTGGTTTACATATACAGTTTCATATGGCATTTCATCATAGCCAGTGTTACCTGGAGCTTTTTCTTTATTCTTAAATATTTTTCAAGAACATATAGAGAGATGAATTAATGTAGTGATTTTACTGTCATCAACAACAAAGCCACACATCTAACTGTTTTGGCATTATGAGCATTGCCATAAAAACAAATAATTTCTCAGTTCGAGGAAGTGAACAGCTCCAGGTAGAATCTCATAATTACAGTATTTTCGATAGGTAAGTGAACACAGCATAAGTCTGTTTTTTTGCCTTTGCTGCCCTTCGCATGTGAGAAACAGCACTTTACTCCACAAAATCATTCAGTAACAGCCTCTTTGCAAAGCCTGAAATGTGCCACATAAATGGTAGAATTCTAATTGAAATGATCAGGGATTATGATAAAAAATAAACTTCAATCACTCTATCCTAAGATTGGGTGGCAGGTGCTACACACAGTCTGGAAAAGCACAAGGTTTTGTTTTCTTTCTTTGTATTATCTTTAGGTCTTCTGCTGTTTAGGAAAAATAGCATCCTATCCTGTTTTCTTTTTATTACCTCACTGTGACTGGGCAGGTCATGTTTCTAAACATCCAATAGGCATCTTTACATGGACAGTCATTTGTTGATACATTTATTTATGTGATGCCACATAGTTGTGGAGGTACAGGAGTCATTTTTGCAGCCCAGTTTCAGTCCATGTAAATGCTCTTTTTGAAATTGGGAGGATATTTTGAGCTCTAAATGTCACAGTATGTTTTCAGGGTCTTCTATATGACCTCTTTAACATCAGACCCTATTCCAGATTTTACATTTCAGATGTCAATCATGTCAATCATATGTTAATCCCGCCTCCTCTCTGTCATGATTGTTTAGCCTCCACCTTCAGTTATGGAGCCTCCTTGGCAGGAGATGATAGAAGCATCTCTAGTTCCTCCTCTGAGAACAGCCACTCTGATAACAGCCTGGGCAGCCGCCTGGCAATATGGCCTGAGCCAGTCAGACATCCTACCCCTGTAGAGCCTTCGTCATCATTGTTAGGGCATGCAGGTTTCAAGAACACATCCTGTTCTGTCAGCGCATCCAGTGACGAGCGTCTATATGGAGCAATGATGGGCGGACTCCAGCCCCCATCCAAACCACCTCAACCTAGAGGCCTTCAAGAGGCAGGGCGCCAGAGCTCAACTGACAGTGGTATCGCCACAGGGAGCCACTCCTCCTACTCTGGAAGCTTCTCATCTTATACTGGTAGCATGGATATTGGGCATGGAGAGACTTATGAGTTTGGATCCTTGATAAGCCTCCCTCAAAACACCAATTCTCAAAACTCAAACTCCCTTATCAACACTCCAGTACGGACATTTCCCATCATACCTGAGCACAGGTCATGTGTGTGCCCACTCAGAGAGCCTGCTCAAATGCAGGCCACCCAATACGAGGTACCTAATCCAGCTCTGCAGCATTACGATATCCCTCGCCGGCTACAACACCACCACACTTCCATTCAGGAATCTTTGACTTCTGCAGTCCAGGAACTGAGGCCTGAATGTGGAACACAAGAGGACATCCCAGCAGATGTCACTCCTAAACAAACTGTCCCAGTAAGATTCAACTGGTGTGGGGAAGGAACAGCACCCCCTGAAGGCACCACCATGCCACAACCACAGCCAACCATCTGTCCTGAATGTGGGGGAGGAAAGGTAACATGATTTGTTTACTTGTTGCTTTTATTTATTTTTGTGTCTTTATGTAGGCAGATGCTTGATGATTATAAATAGCTGGTTACCCTCCATATGTTATAGTAAAAGGAACTCGGATATAAAGAATTTGCACAGCAGATAATGCAGCCCAGTGCAGCTGATTAATCACAAACAAATCTGGTATCTGCACAGATATTTCTGAGAAATGTGTCCTTTGTCAAGTAAAATATATAAACTATATATAATATATAGTGCCTTCACTACATATTAACAGAAAGGCTGTTTTGCTGAGGGTAGCCTATACAGCATTAAAAATGTGTTATTTATTAAATGGCTATTTCTTGAATATTTACGTTAGAGAATCCCGATTGTCAGGGATGGACTGGGACTAAAACAGGATGTTCAGATGGTCTAAAGGTGCAGCCACACTACACTTCATTCTCCATTAATTTCCATTCAAACGCATCCGAACATGGGAGACCGGAAACACAAGCTCTTGCAAAGAAATTTTGGTGAACTCTTACCTGTGAATTCAGATGACATGAAGACATGTGACCAATAGAAGACTGAAATTTCACACACTGACCTTTTGGCTCAATACAAAGAATACATATATAAGAGCTGCATGTTTTTATTCTTGCATGAAAGTGAGTAGATGGTATATTGTAACATTTTTATCACAATATTATTTGTATTTTAATGTATTATTTATTAAAATGTGACAATGTATTATTTTTTAGCATGTGACATCATCTAAAAAAAAATTGCATGCTTAAAGTCTAGTGGAACCGCCCCTTAAAAGTAAGTGTCACATAATGA
This sequence comes from Myxocyprinus asiaticus, assembly GCF_019703515.2. Classification (NCBI taxonomy): domain Eukaryota; kingdom Metazoa; phylum Chordata; class Actinopteri; order Cypriniformes; family Catostomidae; genus Myxocyprinus; species Myxocyprinus asiaticus. Next base: position 15,014,891 of record NC_059350.1, read on the forward strand.
GATCATAAGGACACAAGTTGAAATTTTATAATTTTAAATGTTATTATAATATTATGTAATTTTTAATTTAATGAAGTTGTGGGCTCATTTGATTGCATTTATTTTGTGATTTCACTGACTAACTTGATTAACTTGACCTATACCCTATGGTTTTAATATAACATTCATCCTTCACCATGTGTTGCTTCTAGCAGGTGAGGAGACTCATGCACAGATAGATAACAGATGGGGCAGGGAAGTAAAATACAAGGAGCTGCTTGAAATGCTGAATTTACCAGCATCTCATGCTTAATGTTTTTCAACATTGATTAAATAAAACGACACACATGATTGGGATGTGAGTGGGGGGGAAGGCACTTCCTTCCAAACATAAATTCATGAGCTAATTCAGTTTCGCCTTCTGGAATTTCTTTGGGGTTTTTAGCGGTTTATGATTTATGAATTATGTTGAGTGTGAATAAAATATGACCTGGTCTCATAGAATCTTGTTACTAAACCTACCTTTAATTTTACAAAATAATTTGTACATGGCTTGTTGTACGCATTGTGCATAGAGGCACACAACAATGACTTGTATTCCCTTTCACACAAATCACAAGTAAAATGGTAGATTATCAGTTCGTAAACAATTACTTTTCACTCTTTTCCTCAAAGTTCCATAAAGCTATCTTATGACATCTAAACACTTTTACTATAGTGCATGACTTGAAAAGAGATACATTGTGATACATGTTTGCATAACATAAATAACTAAATTTTACATGCTTGTTTGTGCACGCTCAAATTGCACGGTTGCTCAACTGGTCATTGCAGTGGTGATACAAAGGACCAGGGTATGAGTCCTGAAGTGCATGTGAGTCGCACGTGAACCGAAGGTGTCATTGAAGCAGCACAAAATGACATGGTTGCTTCAGCAATTGTGTTTTCATGTCACAGTTACTTATTACCAGCCGCGGCCCGTGCGTTTTAAGTCTAGGCCTTCAGTGCGTTTCATGCCATTAAGAAAACACAGTTTCACAATGAATAAGACACCGTATGCCTATTATACATTATGTGGCAGTCAACTAATAATACCAATTGACATTTTAAAAACACGTCCACGCACAAAAGCCAGAACCAAGGAGGTCTAATGCCAAGAAAAAGCTCTCTAATAATATTTGCGATTTAAATTTTGCTTGCAATATTTAATTTTCAAAACTTGATCCGACACTGAATGCGCAAGAAGCCTAATTTATACTTATAAAACTACTGATGTTGCTATTACAATGCAAAAAGCACTTACCAATTTGCTTGAAGTGAAAATCAGCCCTCCTTTCCTGTTTAATTAATCAATCGCACGATAATGCAGAACATCTCGGGTTTTTAAATCCATAAGGATCTCTTTATCAATGGTGATGTGGCAGTGATGACAGCCGTCTCGTCAGCTAGATCTCGCGCTCTTAAAGCATGATTGCGTCACTCAAGGCTAAAGACCACACCCACCAAGAACAAATAAATCAATCTGATTGGCTGATGAATCTGACTTTAGATGCCCATTCTCTGCAGTGTTGAGGGATTCTGTGGAAATTCTGAAGGCCTGATGGGGTGGAGCTCAGATTCATGCGCTGTTTTGGCTGAGGAGGAACATAGCTTCGGGCATGCGATTTGTGAAACAGTTGTCACACTTGCTTGTAATCATCGAGGAATAAATTGTGATTGGATAAACTTTTTGTTTTTTGCTATTCGTTTGTAGATGAATTAGGAGTGGAAAGCGATTGAAAATACATAGGCAAAAATGTCAGTGAGAATGAAAGGATGAAAAAATATTTATTTATTAGGCATGTTATGCCAGCAGAGAAGGCTTTGCTGGCCCTGAGAAATCGCCACTGCTTACGACACTGTCGGTTAGGTTTCAGGTTTAGGGTATGGAGGTAGGTTTTGTAGCATTAACCTTAAAAATATAATCTGAAGAGACTTGTACAACATAAATTACACACAGTTATACAATAAGTGGGACTTTTTGAGCCCTTGTTTTATAATTTACAGTTGTCAGATTCGCTAGGCACTTTAACGTCGTTGTGGTAATTATCATTCTTGTTAGCAACATGTTCATTTTTGTTCAATTCTAATTTTCTTCTGGGTTTTAGGACAACAAATTTAACAGGTCTATTGTGGAGGGCACGTGCCCCAAGTCTATGCCTTGAACATTACCACTGTACCAAAAACTTTCAATTCCAACAACAAATATATCAAATCTTTGCAACACAGATCAAGGTTGTGTTGACTGAGCATTCGTCTTTCATTATGCTCTCTTCTAATCATGGAATCCAGCGTTCCAGTAGCACTTTGCGGAGTGAATTTAAATGTGTTTGTCATCTCGCCACAAGCTCTGGGTTGATCTGAGAATGCAATAAAGCATAAAAACAGCCTGCTTTTACCAAACAACAAACAAAAAACTCAGTGTTTTCCCCATTCAGCGCAATCAATATTTCAATCTGAAAAATATCTCACTCTCAATGCGGTGGCACACACCTTTAATACATGCGTAGAACAGTTTGTTAAATAGCTTTTGGCAAAAATTTCAGTCAAAGCTGAAATTAAAAGCAGTGCAATTCATGAAATTAAGTGTACATTGTTCATTGCAGCCACATGCATGAAATAAACTACACTTGTGTTGTACATAGCCCACTAAATTTAATGTGCTAATCCTAACCCATACTGTAGATAAATCCCTCTTCCACTTCAAACCTCTCACCTGTACTTGCATTATCAGGCAAGTCCTGTTTTCTTATGGAGAAGTATTAGTTTTTGTAGTATACAATTTGGTATACACTAGTATTCGACTAATAGTGTAATCGTTCTGCACCATCTGGCCGATTAAATATCACAAATTGATTTTCCTTTCTGCATTTGCCTGCCACGAACAATGCTGATTTATACTGTACCTTCCTTAAAAGTGGCAAATTCACTAGACAGTTACGCCAGTTTAGCGAGTGGTATTATAGCACAAAACCCTGCATCTTATTCACTAACCACCCACAATCTAGTTTAAGCAGGCGCAGTCAGCGTTGAAATTGCACTGCATCTTAAGTATTTAAATTAAGCCGTTGTCATTCCTTTCTGCATACTCTTTTCTATGTAAATATGACTTACAGATTGCACTTCTATCACTATGACTCACAAAAATTGCCTGCCACAATTTACATCATGCTATTACCGCCAGATGAAAGCAGGCGGTAAAATTAATGTTATATAAAAGAGATGGTTGTGTACATTTTCCATCGATCATATCAGCAGTAATTAATCCAATAATGATCAAATGAATGAGAAGTGTTATAACCTCACATATATTCAGATGTGCGGTGTAGTCAAGTGCACTTTGGCATGTTTAAGAGATGATTCAGGTGTCTAGATCACAATAGTCAGTGATGCTGTTCAGTCCTGCCAAAGTTTGTCAGATGACAGTGGTCTGCTGCATCCTCCACTGTATAGCATTCAGAATCGGCCTGCAATATCGGAATTTCCCATGCCAATTGCGCTCAGCATTGATTTTGTGGGTGCATTTGCGCCTTTACCTGATCTCCATAATCTTTTTAGTGAATCAGGCACTAAACCTGCTCAGACCATGTGCAAATAATCAGCGTTTTTACTGGGCCAGTTCATTCTTAGAAAATTACCCCCTGAATCTGTCACCAAATCTCGCAGTTACAATTGAGTCCAGTGGGGGGTGCTGTGGGTGTGTGTCGTCAAGGTGTTGGATGAGAGAAGGGATTATGATGCCATCTTTGGGGTCGTGTCTAGAAGGTAACCTCCCGTTTACCTAAAGTCTCACGAGAGCTGCATTGGAGTCCTACAAAACTCTACACCTTACCCAACCCTAAACCTAACCCTAACCGTAACCCTACCATTAAGTCTAACCCACATTAATACCTAACCTTATTAATGTGAATCATACTCTCGAAAGACTTAGGCTGCGGGGGTGTTACCATCTAGACACTGCCCTCTTTGGCCAAGTTGCAAGTCAGTTGTGGCAATACTACTTGAATTATAATGTATTGGTATTCGGTTCTTGCTGGAGTAATGCCTACCAATGGACAAGGATCTGCTTTTATGGAGGAAAGAAAATGTAAACGGTACAAGAAACTCGTAAGCTTATCAGACCAGTATGTGCGTTACATATCTCGTTACATTTTTCTAAAATAATGTGATAGCTTTTATGTAGACTAGAGTTTATATATGAGCATTGCCCTAATGCTGTCAATATTGTTGTGTATCTATGTAAGCTCCAGGTGACTGTAAATTTGTTTGATGTTATTTTGAAATCTTTTTTTTTTTTTTTTTTTTATATTTATAAATGCATATTGTTCATTCAAGAAAAGCGTAGTTTGTTGAAGTTAGCTTATTTTGAAACCTTTCTTGGTAACTTTTGTGAATAAAACAGAATATACATTTCACATATGTGTTATATACTTGCATTTGAATTTACCAGTAATCGATTACTCATTTTTTGTGGGTTAGAGTACTTGACTACAAATTACTCAAAAATGCTCATCCCTATATACAATAATATGTATTTTCTAATAGAGAAATATCTTTCTTAAAAGAGAACTGACAACCTTCTAATGTCTATCACACTCAACAATGATTTATTAGACAACATTCCAAAGCAAATGCAAGAAAATGGAAACACTGGACAGTTTTTTAAAGGTAAAGAAAGGTCTTTGTATTTTACAAGGGCTTACATGGTACTGATTTTGATTAAACATTCTTGTTTAATACAACAGTGGTTTTGAAATATTGTAGAACACAGTTGATGTTTATAGTTTAATAACATTTTAAGAGACTTAAATAGCAACTGAAATGCCTGTCATTTTTAAAGTAAAGAACTACAGCTTTAAACAAGTGCTGTTACTTTGGGCTTTCTGAATCAGTTGTGTGTTTCTTGTAGGTGGAGGAATGGAGCAGGTGTGGGATGAAAAGCAGTTCTGAGAAGCACAAACCTTTTCATGAGACTGTAGGTGAGCATCATACAGTAATTTGGTTTTGAAATGATAATGATGATATAGGCCTCTGAAGACATGATCCCCTCAGTTAGGATCGCTGGTCTTTATATTGAGTCAAATAATGATACTTGAATGTCGTTTCAACACAAAGCGCAAAAGTAGTGTCTCTTTCTTCCTTGAGTACTTTGAAGCTTTACAAACGGACCACCTTGATGTCTGTATTAATTGAAAATATGTTTTTATTCTGGTCTCAGCATTGACATGTTAGAGCTAAACCTAGCAGCCAGGAAGAGAAATAGCAATATTTCATTATCACTGGATATCTCTATTTGTGTGTAACATCTTAAGTCAGTGATTGTTTTCAGCTGATTACATTAACAATTTACATTTTGGAGCATAAATCAAGCTCAAACTGAAAGAGTGTGCTCAAATTCTGAATTAGGAATGGCTTACTTATGATTCATGCCTGGGGTTTTGTCCTGCTCAGCAGATCCAAAAGGCAATTATGAGCACATGACATTCATGACTGATGCATCCAGGTGGCCACAGTTCATATCTGGGGAGTATGGTAATTGAGATGCCCCTACTTATATTACTGTCTGATCACAGCATTCATTCATTTTCATTTGTTGCTGTGTATGAATTCTGTTTGTGTTGTTGCCTTACAGGAAGTATGCTCGCCTTCCCTGGGGAGACTGGATTGACAGTTATTGACAAACTTCAAAGTGATTCTGTTAATTATGTGAATATTCCCATCAGTCCTACATCTAAACGACAGCTGCATTACATGGAGTTGGATCTGCAGGACCGTCAAGAGTCAAGCCATACTGTCAGAGGTACACTGTTCTCATGTTTACCATACTCACTTCTGATATTTAAATTACAGGCTATAGGAATATCATGGCATCTAATGTGTATCCATACACCGGATGAGGTACAAAATGAGCCATTTAAGTGGCATAGTTGATAAAGGTCTGGGCTGATAACCATAAGGTTGTAGGTTTGAGTCCCAAAAGGGACAATCCATGAGTTACCACCATTGCACCCTTGTGCAAGGCACTTAACATCAGGTTTCTCCAGAGAGGTTTCTCAGTTGAGCACTTTGTAGCCCAACGCTTTTTTTTATTTTATTATTATTATTAGTTTATTATTTAATATTGAGGAGGTGTAATGTAATTATAAGTACACAAGCACCATCAGCACATATGGAACGTTTTTTAACAACTACATGGTTCCAACAATTTTTAATGTCTAAACAATACAATATACAATATGAATCTTTGCTGTCTGTAGTTTTGGCTTTTTCTGGGTATAAAAACAAATTACTATTGCAGCTGTATTGAGATTATTCTAAAATATTAAGTATCTTACTTAAGCCTGCACATTTAAAAAAAGAAGCTACAACAAAATCCATTGTTTTTCTTTTGTGTTTGTGATAGCGTCTGGCTCCAGCACTAAATATGCCCACATTGATATCACTGCTACCGAGACAGCGCAGCGAGTCGGAGCCCAGCATGCACAGGGTCGAGAGGAGAGACTTCACGAACTAGAGCAGAAGAGAAAAGGAACGCTCACCTGAACACACTCATGACAATACAAATACAGTGGGGTCCAAAAGTCTGAGACCCCTAGTACTTCTATTTTGCATTCTCTTCTAGTGTCATTTAAAATGTATTATCTACATAACAATTTGGTTGAAAAGTTACATTGAAAAATGTACGTGAATTTCTTAGTATTTGGTATGTTGACAGCACTCGAGCTGAGATGGATTCCACAAGTTTGTGCAAAACATGATGATCCATGTTATGCAAGCATGATTTAACAATGTTCCAAAGAGCATCTTGTGTGCAAAGGAGTTAACAATGTCACAAATTTGCTTACATTTCAGTAGTGTTCTAGAAATAGTGCAAAAAAAAAAAAAAAATTCTTCTTTATTTTACATAATAACTTTTCTCTGTTACATTTTTTCAAAGTCCTAAAGGTTTGTTTCTAGGTTTACAGTGGCAAGAAAAAGTATGTGAACCATTTGGAAGTAGTTGGCTTTCTGCATTAATTGGTCATAAAATGTGATCTCATCTTCATCAATGTCACAAGTATATAGTATAGTATACTTAAGCTGACAACACACAAACAATTATAATCTTTCTCTTGAAGTCATTCCACAGCATCTATTTTGGGTTAAGGTCTGGGTTCTGACTGAGCCACTCCAAAAGATGGATTTAATTTTTTTGAAGCCATTCTGTTGTAAATTTACTTCAATGTTTAGGGTCATTGTCCTGCTGCATTACTCAACTTCTACTAAGCTGGCGCACAGTCACCCTGACATTATCCTGTAGAATATCTTGATAAACTTGGGAATTAATTTTTCCTTGATGATGTCAAGCGGTCCAGGCCCCCATGCATCAAAGCAGCCCCAAATCATGATGCTCCCTCCACCGTACTTCACGACTGGGATGATGTTTTCATGTTGGTATGCGGTGCTCTTTTTACACCATAAGTAGTGCTGTGTGTTCTTCCCAAACAATTCAACCTTAGTTTCTTCAGTCCACAAAACATTTTCCCAGTAGCGTCGTGAAGTGTCAAACTGGTCTTTGACAAACTTCAGGCGCGAAGCAATGTTTTTGTTGGAAAGCAGCGGCTTCCTTCGCGGTGTCCTGTCATGGACATCATACCTGTTTGTTTCTGTATAGTAGACACATGAACGGAGGTGTTAACCAGTTCCAATGATTTCTTTAAGTCTTTAGCTGTCACTCTGTTTTTTTTTTTTTTTTGAGCCTTCTGCAATATGCCCTTTGAGTCATCTTGGCTGGACGGCCACTTCTAGGGAGAGAAGCCACAGTACTAAATCATCTGTCCACAGTTAGAAATCTTTTCTATAAATGGAGATGATCATCCAAGTTCTTATTTGTAACCCTTTCCAGCTTTATGCAAAGCAACAATTTTTTATCGTAGGTCTTCTGAGATCTGTTTTATTGTTTGGCATGTTCCATGTCAGCAGATGCTTCTTGTGAATAGCAAACTCAAAATGTTTGGGCCCTTTTTAAAGTCAAAGTATCTCTAACCCACACCTCCAATCTCTTTTTATTAATTTGATGCCAGGTTTGCCAACTCCTGACTCTAATTAGCTTTTGTTGATGTCATTATCCTAGGGGTTCACATACATACAACCTACACTGTGAATGTTTGAATGATGTATTCGATATGTACAAGAACAATTCAATAATTTGTGTGTTATTAGTTAAAACAAATTGTAACTAAGATGATCAAACCAGATTTTAAGAAAAATGTATACATAAAGTAAATTCAGGTAATTCCAAAGGGTTCACATACCTTTTCTTGTCACTGTAAAAAAAACAACAAAACAACAGCTTTTCAGACCTTGTAAACCCCACACACTTACCTTACAAGGAATACATTAATGACTACTTGCTATTTACTTTTGCATTGTATTCTATGTGTAACTTTGTAGTAACTTGCCATGTGTAATATTCGCATGGAATTAGAATGTTTATAAATCTGAAAACAGGTACCAGACATGAGTTCTTTGACTGTTGACAACTGTAAATATTTTTTTGTTAGTGACCAATTCTGTTCTGTACATTTACATATTTCATAAGAAACATGTTGTATTTATTCAAATATTATTTTCTGACATTTATATATTATATTATTTCGGTAGTAATAAAAAGTTATCACCTAACATCATTAACCAAGGTTGTCCATTAAATGTTCCAATACCACATCAATGCAAGATGACAGAAGACACAAAGTTTGGGCAGTTTTATTTATCATCAAACATTGACAGAATGAGGAATGGTAAAAATTATATTATTTACAGAGATCACATTCATTTCTAATAATTCTGTAGCATGTTGGATTGTGCAATTTGTATAAATATGAAGCCATTGCAAAATCATTTTAAATTGCAAACTTCTGTTAGATTAGTAATAATGGTACTGTATCTAAACAATTGGTGTGCCATTTATATAAGAATTTAAGAAATCTCAAAATGCTTAAATGTTGGAAATTAAAAAAGAACATTAGTTAATGTGACGAGGAGGGGGGCATGGCCGGGCTGTGAGGATGCACGCCCGGCGCTGAATTGTCCTAATCAGCCAGGAGGGGGATAAAGACGAGCCAAAGGCGCCAGTTCGAGAGAGGGACATGCGACTGCTGTGTGTGTGTCTGTGTTTATTTTTAAGTTCAGTCATGTCATTAAAATTATGTTGACTGTTCTGCCGGTTCCACCTCCTCCTTGCCCATCCTGTGAACCCCATAACATTGGTGCCGAAACCCGGGAAGTAGGAGAGATATGCTGTTGTGGAGTCAATTGCTGCAATGAAAGCTTTAAAATTGTTAAAGTGAAATCTCATCAATTTTGATGTGGCCTCTTTGGGACACACTGGAATGTTAAATTCTTAAGCCTACATGACTGCAGGATGCTCCACATGCTTTAGTGTGTTTGGTAAGTTTAGCAAGTTGTATTATTAAATATACATACATTTGGCCACAATTAATAAAATATTATTTTAGCAATAACACTATACAGCTAACAAATACATCTGCTTGTAAGCATTTACAAATTGAAATGGAAAATGAGCCTAAAACATAAATAAAAATCAGTACCAAGAATTACCAAATAAACAAACTTCCCAATTCAAACTGCTAAATACATTTACCTACAATAATGCCCTATCTTTCAAGACTCATAAATCATAAATGTTGGAAAACATTTTAGAATTCAGGGGAGAAACCGCATATGTGACCTCTGAATGATTATAACTTGTAGTAGTTTTGTCACTATGGCAAAGAAATGGTAATCAGAGTTCATTGTGTTGCAATCCATTTCGGGAAATCTTATTAGTCAAGTCCTGCAAGTGTTTCTTCATCTATAAAAAAAGAACAGTGTGACATAGCATTATTACAGATTTTAAACAAAACAGATACTGCATAAAACTTAAAAACAAATAAAGGATTTTTGCTGCTTGTTCAATTTATTTAATTAAAATGAACTAAAGCAACACAATTTTAGAACATTCAGGCACATTTTGATGTCTTTGCATTCTATCCATTTAAGCCTTCGTTGGTCTGGCTGATCTTTCAGACCCATTTAGAACCATATTAAAAACGGGTCAAAGTGACCCGCAAGACCTCGTAAGGCTTAAATTTGTAAAATGGAAGTTTACTTAATCCATTTGAGTTGGGACTACATAAATACTTTTTGTGGTGTTAATGTAGCATTGATGAAACTGGGCAAGGGATTTCCATTTCCCAGCATGCTTAGCATGGGACTCGATAGGGGGAGTAAATGTATAAATTAAGTGTTATTTTATGTCTTTTTGAGTAAGATGAATATAAAGGGGGATACTCGTTAGTGTTATGTTTTGTTATGTTGAGATTTAGAAGAGTTTCTATTATGTCTGTAATTAGGACAGGTAGATGTCGCATATGAAATTGATTGCTCACTTCATTGAGCAAATGCTGTGCTAACCATAACAAAGTTACTAAACTACACTCTCTAGTGCTTCCAACCAGAATGTATTTAGCATGCTAACATTCTCTTTCACTAGTTAGTACACAAAGGAATAAAAGAGATTTATCTGAGTTACGCTAACACGTTTTATTTTGTTGGGTTTACCCAATTCAACTAGGTTCTTTCTACACAAAATGTTCATGTTGAGATTACATAGTAGAGGTTGACCGATATATAGGATTTACTGATTAAGCGGGCCGATAGTTGCATTTTTTAAATATCGGCTTTCAGAAAAAACGTTATTTTTGGTTTAATTTCTCCGTGGCCGGCGCTGGAGGGTTCTACAGTCTAAACTCCTTGGTTTAACAATATAATGGCACCCTTTAAATGTTGAATGAAAAACAATCACTGACTCCTCATGGAGTTTGTTGTGCAACGTGACTAGACTATTTATAGAGAAGGATGCTTCAAAAGAGAGTTTGAAACATCGACAGAGAAAAGCCAAGGTATGTATACAATACACATTATAATTATTGTACAGTAAATCAGTCATCTGAGACAACCAAAGGTGGTTTGATAATTAATTTTATTTTAACTAATCATTGAACTGGAGAATCGCATTGCCGACAAGGTGGAGAGGACGCTAACATTGGAGCTATCATTAGCTGTTCGAATGGTTAGAACAATGTTACAAGTCAAGGATGAAAACTGCCTACCTTCCCTCATAATACGCTGTTTTGAATAAAAATAAATCACTTATGAATTCATGCAGATCCGCTGAGTTTTTTTTTCTGGGGTTGAGGGGTGTCCAAAATGTTCCAGTCAGGTTATAAACATGAACGCTCCAAAGAGGTTTTGTTGCAAAGCAGATTTATAAGATAATTATCAGTAGTAAATCAATCATTAATGCCAACCTTATATGAATATGCTGCATGAGTTTTTGCTTTTACTCGGCTGTTCACTTGCTTCAGAAGACCAAGCACTAACATATTACATTACGTGAATGCACGTACACAGGAACAGTTTTATAGTTTTACGTTTGATAGTTTTTTGACTATAAAGTTACCAAAACTTTTCTCTGTTCTAACAAAATGAACTTCTGTCCAAGCTTCCTTATTTTATGACATAGTTATGTACAAAAAAACTAAACAAAACGTAAGAGCATGGTAAAATAAATACATCTGAAATATAAATTTGATATTGTATTATATAACTATTTGCCATCTCATGAATGGGTTCATGTGAGCGCACATTTAATATTTACAATGCCATTCTAAAATTACCTTTAAAAAGACAAGACTTGAGTAGATTTTATTTCTATCCCTTTTTATCTCTCCCTTTCTTGTACATCATTCATATATTTAATATGACAATAAAATACAGTAATAAATATTGTCAGTAGTGAAGAAGCATACATCAGCTATCTAGCTTTGTAAGGCAGTGTTTTATATTTACTGCTGAACTACAAACACATTTGACCTGTAATATTTTCATTCATTTCAGATGGCAAAGGCTTTAAAGAAGATACCAGTGTGGGAGAAAGTGACACTTACTAAAGTTCAGCACTATTTTACATTGAGTGAAAAGTTTTCATACATATTATAAATTTAAAAACTATCAGCCGATTAATCGGCTATCTGCATGTTTTCCCACCTTAGTTATCAGTATCGGTAAAACCCACTATCGGTCGACCACTATTACATAATAATTGTAAGTAAAGAAAACTCATTTCAAACATGTGGAAACACTGTCCATGATTGAATCAAGTACAGCCAAAGAGCATTTTTTTTTAATATAAGTTTATAAAAATGTAATGAATAAAATGTTGTATTACTTGCTCAAAAGAAAGATGACTACTGTTAAAATGCAAGTACTGTTATTCTAAAACCCAGTTAATGCCTCTACCTTGTATCCCATTTCTCGTGCTTTCTCAGCAAGAGTGTTGTATTTCTCTTTGTTTCTCATTATGTGTTCTTTGTCACCCAATGCTTCGACATGCTTCAGTTTCTGATGTGACAGTTCCAGCTGCTCCTGATAGTGCTGGTGCTTTTCCACCTTTGTTTCAAAGTGTCCAAGTTCCTCCTAAATTAAAGGTTAAAAGAATTAAGCCTGTGGGTCAACCAGCTAAAGTCATGCCAATGTTTTGAGAACAGAATATTAGATTACATTTTTCTTTACTTATCTGTGTTTGTTTTTGCATATATATTAAATGTAGGCCAAGCTTACTTTAAGAGAGCCAAGTTCATCCTCAGTAAGATTAGATCTTTTCGCCATCTCCCAAAGCTCTATGACTCGTGGCTCCTTAAATTCTGCCATAGGCAAAGACATGAAAGAGAGAGATATGCTCTTCCATCATACATCAGAAAATCACGAGGAAATTAATTTATGAAACATAGATTCAATCTTTGCAAAGGTACGGACCGCTGTCAGCACTGTAACCCTCATGGGTGATCTTGCGGAGCCGTTCAAAGCCCTGGTTTAGGTTTCTCATTCTCTGCTTCAGATCTGAATGTTTCTGATGGAGAACATATTCCTTCCCTTCACCCTCCAGAGGGGTGATTACATTCTTTTGGATCTCTGTGAGAAAGAATGGTGCAAGAGAGAGATGTATTCATCTTGTTCCGAGATTTTAAGGCAAAGATTATGAGAATCTGCACAGGAGGTTAAATTTATAACAGTCCCTTTCTTATCTATTGACAAAACATCTATAAAAGGCCAACCTGAAAGCATTTATGTAAAGTGTCATACAGACACTCTCATTGCCACTAACAAAGATAACAATCAGTAAAAGGGATCCTGACACATTTTAGGATATGTTTACTCCTGACCGTAAGTACTAGTTTAGGTCCTGATGTTATTACCATTCTTTGAGCTCCTAAAGAACAACAGTTTTACAGCAGCCTTGGTTCTGGAATTTTGTCAATTCATTTTCTCCATAGGGATTTTACAGAAAATCTTCAATAAATAGTTCTTAGCCTTGAACCAAACAAACCACCTCAGAGATTAATCACAAATAAAGAAATAATATTTTAAACAAAACAATTAAAGAAAGATTTTTTTTAATGCTTTATGCTGTTTTCTTTTTTTTTTTTTTTTTTGCCTGATTCTCATTTCCCAGGCAACAGCAACTTCTCTGATTGCTGATTGGTGGATCACACTTCAGGATTCTGGGTAGTGTAGTTCTTCACCAGGAATTCAGCAATTAAACACAGCTTTTTAAAAACCAATCTTGGAGATTATGGTCTGACTTAAGGTCTATTACGTATATGTTACTGCTAAAAAAAAAAAAAAAAAAAAATAAAAAATCTCTATATAGAAAATGAACAGGATTGTTACTTCTGGAACCATACTGTTGCACTCTATTGTCTTGGCACCACCAAACTTTTACCTTCGGTCCGGCTGACAGTATCCATGACAATGTTATACTCATTGATCTTGTCTTTGTGGTGCAGGAATTCTCTCTGCAGGCTATGGAGTTCCTCTTCAGAAAACTTTCCAGACGTTTTGGCCTGACGATCAAAGGTCATAGAGAATATTAAAGCAAAGTTAGCTATGAGAGAAAGTGCTGTGCTTGTAAACCTGCTAATGAGTTACAAACTTTACAAAACAACTTTAACGTAGAACATTCAAACTCCAGTAGTTGCTCACATCGATTTCTCTGGACACATGTAGCTCACCTTGTTCCACAGCTTGTCCAATCTTGGGTCATCAAATGTATCTCCCTCTTTAACATCATGATCCTTTAATCTATTGCTGTCCAACATCCGCGTGTCTTTTTTCCCATCCATTCCATACTTTGCCAAAATAACTGTGCAAGCACATTAAGTTCTCTATTTATTATATGTATATTAAAGTCATTTTAGTCAGCTTTGCTTTACATCATAAAGATAACAACATTTCCCTTTACATTTGAGGCTGTCATTGTACATTTCAGCTATCCTATTATGCAGATTTCAAGGTATAATAAAGATAAACCTGATGAAATACACTGCCTGGCCAAAATAAATTCACCATTTGGATTTAAATAAGCAGATACATAAGAGCCTATGATTGGATCATTATTGCAGTGATTAATATGTTTCAGCTGGTAACCATTCTTTTAACCCTAACTGATGCAGTGTGTAGCTTCTCATTTCTTAAACAACCATGTCAGAAGACGTATCCCGTGGTCGTGGAAAAGATTTTACTGTGTTTCAGAAGGGGCAAATTATTGGCCTGCATCAAGTAAAGAAAACAAATAAAGAGATTGCTGAAATCACTGGAATTGGGTTAAAAACTGTCCAACACATTAAAACCCGGAAGGATAGTGGTGAACCATCACCTTCATGGAAGAAATGTGGTCGGAAAAACATCCTGAATTATCATAATCGGAGATCACTAAAACGCTTGAAGTCACATCATAAAAAAATTGTCAGAAGAACTCACGGCTATGTTAAATAGTGAAGGTAAGAGCATTTCCACATGCACAATGCGACGAGAACTTACAGGATTGGGACTAAACAGCTGTGTGGCCACAAGAAAGCCACTTGTTAGTGAGGCTAATCGGGAAAAAGCTACTACAATTTGCTAGGGAGCATAAAGTTTGGACTGTGGAGCAATGGAAAAAAGATAATGTGGTCTGATGAGTCCAGACTTAGGCTATTCTAAAGAGATCAGGGTAAGAAAGGAGGCACATGAAGCGATGCACCCGTCATGCATAGTGCCACTGTACAAGCCTCTGGAGGCGGTGTTATGATCTGGGGTTGCTTAAAATGAAGTCAGCTGACTACCTGAATATACTGAATGACCAGGTTATCCCATCAATGTATTTTTTCTTCCATGACGGCACAGGAATTTCAGAACTACAATACCAAGATTCATTGGGCTCAAATTGTGAAAGACTGGTTCAGGGAGCATGAGGAATCATTTTCACACATGAATTGGCCAAAACTGAGTCCTGACCTTAACCCCATTGAAAGTCTTTGAGATGTGCTGGAGAAGACTTTACGGAGTGGTTCGACTCTCCCATCATCAATACAAGATCTCGGCCAAAATTTAATGCAAATCTGGATGGAAATAAACGTTGTGACATTGCATAAGGTTGTCGTAACAATGCCACGATGAATGCACACTGTAATCAAAGCTAAAGGCGGTCCAACGAAATATTAGAGTATGCAACTTTTTTTTTGTCCAGGCAGTGTAGTTATTACACTGTCTCACTCCTGGATTTCAATTAAATACAGTTTAATGCTATACCTTAGAAACCATGTTAATTTATCTCAACCAGAAGAAAACAGTAAAATCCTACTATTAAAACTGCGTCTGAGCTTGGCTTCTCTCTCTCCATCCTCGTCCAAGCCTTCTCCTTTTAGCTTTTTCCACTGAAGTTCATCTTTCTCCTGGATCTTTAGATCACTGTGTAGTTCTGACAGTCGCACCGGAGCAAGCTGCATCTAAATAAGAAAGACAGATAGTGGACAGTCTCAGTAAATAACATTATAATGCCCAAAGAACATGAAATAAGAACTGAGTGATAATGAAATGCTTGTTTTAGACGTAAATGCAATGACAAGGACTATCTGCAGCAATTAAAACAGTCCAATATCATCAATTCGTTTCAGACAAGTGAAAGATTAAATGTTTATTCATTTGTCACATTACTTACCCTTACTGCCTTTTCCCAAACCTGATTAAGTTTGGCAATCCTAAATTCCACATGATTGTTGCCTTCAGATGCCTTTTGTTCATTAATTTCTTTTGAGTACTTCCCTGCGATTGCCCCCGTAATGAAGAAAGAAATCAAAATGATATGGTGCATTTTCATTCTGATATACCATTAACGAATTAGTTATAAAAAATTAAAAAAAAGTAGAGAAACTGAGTACTGTTTTCTACAGCATCTGCAGCGGTATTTTCAGGAAGCGTTGCGAAAAATCATATGGCGTTCACGTGCCTCTTGCGTGTTGCATCATGGGGGTTGTAGTTTTCAATATCTTGGTAAGTCGCGCTTTGGAACGAGAGACTCGAGGTTAAAAGACTGCAAATCCCAAACAGCGCTGCTTGATCGTAACCTAGTAACAAAACGTAAAGGGACTTTGAGCAAATACTATATCAGTCCACGCACTGAAAATAACGGGAAGACCCTTTGCTGCCGGATGATGGCAAAAGTTTATTTTTTAATTGCCCACTAGATTAGATTTCACAATCACTTTTAATCATTGCCAAAAGTCTAATATCCCCTTTTTCATGATTGAGTGTTATTTAGTCGTAGCCCATCTGTTGATCCTCTAAAATAAAATAAAATTTAGCCATTATTTTCAGCTCTAGGGCCACTTGATGAGTGTACCAGCTACCTACAGTAGTGGCCAAAAATATTGGCACCCATGGTATGCGCAAAGAAGGCTGTGAAAATAAATAAATAAATAAATAAAATCTGCATTGTTTATTCTTTTGATCTTTCATTAAAAAATAAAATAAAATAAAAATCACAAAAATCTAACCTTTAATTGAAGTAAAACAACTGAAACAGGGGAAATATCTCATTATGAAATAAATATTTTTCTCCAAAACGCATTGGCCATAATTATTGACACCCTTTTATTAAATACTTTTTGCAACCTCCCTTTGCTAAGATAACAGTTCTGAGTCTTCTCCTATAATGCCTAATGAGGTTGGAGAACACCTGGCAAGGGATCTGAAACCATTCCTCCATACAGAATCTCTACAGATCCTTCAAATTCAGAGGTCCATGTTGGTGGACTCTCCTCTTCAGTTCACCCAACAAATTTTCTATGGGGTTCAGGTCAGGGGACTGGGATGGCCATGGCAGAACCTTGATTTTGTGGTCAGTGAACCATTTTTGTGTTGATTTTGATGTGTGTTTTGGAACATTGTCCTGCTGGAAGATCTAAGGAAATGCACATAGGACGATGTTATTCATAACACACAAACTGCATAAGTGATAATTGTAACACGCTGTAATAAATAAAAAAAGCACTATAATGTGTATAGTATATATTTCATGTGTATATACTAATGTTAGTCAACAAACAACACACCATAAGATCTTGAAGCACAGACTTTATTAACACCGCCAGACTACAATGTAAACGTACTATTCATATTCACTGATATATGCCTCGGTTGATTTTTGTGTATTTTTCATGAGTTAAAAGCAGCTCTTAAATTCATACAGATGGGATCATCACAGATGTTTTTTTTTGTAATGTTGTGACCAAATCAGAACAGAGAGTAACATAAGCATTTGTGACTTCTGAATGAGAGATGTTTACAATGATGTACTGATAGGTGTGTGCACTCGCCGGTCACACATCAGACTCTATGCCGTACAGAGGTGAATTGTTGATTAAATATATTTAAATGTCCACAAAAGTCAAATTTGGCAATATTTGTGCTGACCTCAGACCTGTATACACCTTTCCTAGGACTTGGCATGGATCAAAAGCATTTCTTCTTCTTCTTTTTCTTTTCTTTTTTTTTTTAGGTTTTTCTTGATATCGTTTTACGGGTGTTTTTCCATTCACTGCCATTGTTTCCTCCCGCTGATGGTCACAAATATGCCGGCTGCGCGGAAAAAGTGGCGTCACTGAAACAGGTCAATAAGAAGTGTCTGATCTGTGTCAGTACAAAATGTTCAAAAGCTCACAAATAAAAAACACTTGTGTAAAAGGCTAAAACATTATAATATCCATTTAACAATCCACTTGACAATTTGGCATTTTTTCTGTTCTTAAATAATTAATAAAACATCCAATACCAGAAAGGTCTGACAAAAATGTAGAACCTAGATAACGTTTATTATCTATAATAAGTCTACTTTTTCAGATCAGACCTGACTTAAAGTTCACTTATTTCCGTAGTAGAGCAGAATCTTCACTATCGTGATATCATGCATGTGTGTCATATACAATGGAGATGTCCTTGGACCTTGTATTACAATAATGAATACAATTGCAGCCACCTTTATTTGACAAGCCAGTTTGTACAAAACAAAAACTTTTATTTCCAATTATTATGTTTAACTGTTGGTGCGCGCACACACACACACACACACACACACACACACACACACACACACAGAATAAACTGTATTGCTTTTCATTAAACTTTTGGTTTATTAACAATTGTTTTATGTACAGTATGAATGGTTTTTCAAACAGAGGGTTTGTTATATTTAGCTTCTGGGGACAATTTTGTTCTCAGCCTTGTGCGACCCCGCATTCACTGTACGCAACGCATAATTTAAATTAATTTAAACAGACTGATCTCAGTTCAGGAGAATCTGTGCTGTCAGTAAAGTGTTAAACTTTCCATGCACAGAGTCATGTGACAAAACAACTTGGCACCAATCACAGCAGAGTTTGTCTGGTAAGTTTTTACATTGAAATCTGTTTGAGTCAAAAGATTCTCTAGAGTTTCTAGTTTCATCCGATATGCCATTTAAAAAATTTGAGCAATTTATCGCAAAACGCCATGCTGCTAAACACAATGTACACTATAGTGGACAATAGAAATAGAAATCCTATATTTACTATGCATTTTCATACTGAGAAAAAAAAGTTGCTTTCAGGGGCTTTATATGGAGTTAGGATGAAAATAAGGTGCATTTCGAACTGTTCTGAGACCAGTGCAGACAGACAGCACACTGGAGGTTAAGTCATTAACTAAATAGCAAGCAAGGGAGCAACATATAGCTTTCCTATGAAACAAAGTGCATTCAATCCAAATTTCCAATCAAAAGTTCAGTTTCAGTCTACAGACAATGTTTGGACCACTCAACATGTTTACTTTCCCAATACACATGGTTTCAAAACAGCTTTACAGAAAATCAGCTATACTGTCTGTAACTTCTCAAAAACATGAATAACCAACACTCCTGGAAACAAAATAAACAATCTGATAAAAATCTGATTTTTAAAAAAAAATCATAATATCTATAGCTTGGTATTATTTAAAATTTCACAACTTAGTCCCACTGTCCACATATGTGGACATCAATTTTTAGGAAAACGATTTGCTCTACATTTTTTTTTTTTTTTTTTTGCATGTTTATTAGGTGCTACTAGTAACAAATCAAAAAGAGAATTAGAAAATGCACACAGCAGTCATGCTTGGGTCTCAGAAGGTTAGTCTATAGCCAAGTAAGCCCCCCCCCCCCACACGCATTACAAAACTGTAATGCAAGAATAATAGCAATGTATCAATGCACATGTGATTTGGACTCATTTCTCCCATGACATTATACTGTGCTACCTGTTGGTTTACATCAGCAAAGAAAAAACAAGAACTGGGAAGTAAACATCATCATCACATTCACTTTAAAGAGTGCAGCCGATACATCCTTGTTATACAACTGGGGAGAATATTCAATAATGTAATTCTTTTCTTGGCATGGTTTCTAGAAAATATATTTGTTTTACTCACACTGTTTTTATGCTGTGGTGGCAGTGGTGACAATGTAGCAATTCTGCATTTTAACATTCAGGTAATTTGTCCAAAACGGAAGGTCGGTAATCAGTAAAACTGGGGGAATATAGCTGATTATGGTAATACACTCATAAGACATTTCTCTAAAGAAAATAAGTAATCTATGCATCACAATGGCTTGGTTGCACAAAAATCTTTTCACGTTGTTCTAAATTAAACACTTTCCCCCACTAATGTTGTATTTTTCACATATAGCATTGTTAATGAATACAAGTATAAAGGGCATTGTGCAAGCATCAGGAAAACTGCACCCTCAAGCGATTCCATTACATAAAGTTTGACGCTGTTCTCTGTTTGTCGACCTTTAACGTAGTTCAGATTCCATTAATGTGCAGCAGAGATTGTCAAAGGCCTCTGTGTTCTACTGCCAGAGACGTCTGTGGGCGCATCGAGCCTAATGAATATACTCAATCACAGACAATGGGAACAACATCGTCATTAAGCGAGCAAACATCACATTTAAAGATGTTCTCCTCCGTCCATTAGTCTTCATTTAAACAGACCAGGGAAGATTCTTAAGACAAGTTGTCCACTTCTGTTTTGAACATTAAAACATTATACAGCTACAAGAGGTTATAGGAGAGCAGCCACTCACTGGTTTGCATAACTAACATGATACAAGACACAGTATTGAAAGATCAACAAAACGTTCTTTCAAGCATTCTCTCCTGCAAATCTTTTAGGCAGAATATTCACCCATAGTCTTAAAGACATGCCATAAATCTTCTCATGCCACCCCAAGGTTCCAGACCACAAGACAGATGAGAGACAGGACAATGAATACAGAATATTCATCTTTAGAAGAAAGAGGAGGCTTAAACAGCTAATCTCAGAGGTAGAACTTTCATAGCTGAGGAGATTCAATGGAGTTCTCAGTTAAATTTAAAATATTAACTTTGTCTCAGACGTTTTGCCATAAAGCTCCATAGGAGAAATAAAAATGACTGTCTGATGATTGTTGACACAGAGTAAGCATATTGAGCTATTAATTAATGTGGATAGCATTGCTCAGGTAATTTGGTTTTGGTAGAATTTAATGAGAAATGTTTAAGTTCATATTGAAATAGCTCTTATGAGAAGTCTTTTGATCGCAGACCTTGGTATCTTGGCAAATCTGACCACAATTTGAAACATTTTTGGGATGTCTTCTGAAACTCCAGAGCAGGCACATACCAGATCACTGGGGTCTTTTTTTCCAGAAAAAATGTGACCCCCTAAATTGTAGGGGTATTCTCATTTTCAAATTTCTCATCATCTCAATGTTTAATTTAAGTTCTATATTTATTAAATAAACTCAGCAAAAAAAAAAAAAAAAGAAACATCCCTTTTTTCAGGACACTGTATTTTAAAGATAATTTTGTAAAAATCCAAATAACTTTACAGATCTTTATTGTAAAGGGTTTAAACAATGTTTTCCATGCTTGTTCAATGAACCATAAACAATTAATGAACATGCACCTGTGGAACGGTCGTTAAGACACTAACAACTTACAGATGGTAGGCAATTAAGGTCACAGTTATAAAAACTTAGGGTACCAAATAGACCTTTCTCCTGACTCTGAAAAACACCAAAAGAAAGATGCCCAGGGTCCCTGCTCATCTGCGTGAACATGCCTTAGGCATAGTGCATGGAGGCATGAGGACTGCAGATGTGACCAGGGCAATAAATTGCAATGTCCGAACTGTGAGACGCCTAAAACAGCGCTACAGGGAAACAGGAAGGACAACTGATCGTCCTCACAGTGGCAGACCACGTGTAAAAACACCTGCACAGGATCGGTACATCTGAATATCACACCTGCGAGACAGGTACAGGATGGCAACAACAACTGCCTGAGATACACCAGGAATGCACAATGCGTCCATCAGTGCTCAGACTGTCCGCAATAGGCTGAGAGAGGCTGGACTGAGGGGTTGTAGGCCTGTTGTAAGGCAGGTCCTTACTAGACATCACCGGCAACAACGTTGCCTATGGGCACAAACCCACCTTCGCTGGACCAGACAGGACTGGCAAAAAGTGCTCTTCACTGACGAGTCGCAGTTTTGTCTCACCAGGGGTGATGGTCGGAATCGCGTTTATCGTCGAAGGAATGAGCGTTACATCGTGGCCTGCACTCTGGAGCGGGATCAATTTGGAGGTGGAGGGTCCATCATGGTCTGGGGTGGTGTGTCACAGCATCATCGGACTGAGCTTGTTGTCATTGCAGGCAATCTCAACGCTGTGCGTTACAGGGAAGACATCCTCCTCCCTCATGTGGAACCCTTCCTGCAGGCTCATCCTGACATGACCCTCCAGTATGACAATGCCACCAGCCATACTGCTCGTTCTGTGCGTGATTTCCTGCAAGACAGGAATGTCAGTGTTCTGCCATGGCCAGCGAAGAGCCCGGATCTCAATCCCATTGTGCATGTCTGGGACCTGTTGGATCGGAGGGTGAGGGCTAGGATCATTCCCCCCAGAAATATCCAGGAATTTGCAAGTGCCATGGTGGCAGCAAGGGCATGGTCGAGCGTCCGTCTGGGGAGAGAGAAAGCGGTAAGGGCGCTTGCACCTGAGCTAGATTATGTTTAACACCTGTTTCTAATTCCAGTGAGCATGGGGAGAGTGGCATATAAGCAGCCATGCCACCAGCAGAGCAGAGAGAGAGAGTCTGGCACAAGGAAGGCCACGGTGTTCCTGAAGCTGTTGCGTTTAATCTGTTGTGTGTGTGAAGCTGATGTGTTTTAGTGACTATGTGCCTGTGAAGCTGATGTGTTTAAGTGACTATGTGCCTGTGAAGCTGATGAGTTTGTGAAGTTGTAAAACACTGAAGTGGCCGATTAAAAGACTTACCTGAGCCTGGAAAAACTGGCTTCCCTGTGTTCTCCTTCCCTTCTGCTGTGAAGTTCGTTACAGTGGGGTAACATCTCACAGCAAGAACTGGCAAATCTGGTGCAGTCCATGAGGAGGAGATTCACTGCAGAACTTAATGCAGCTGGTGGCCACACCAGATACTGACTGTTACTTTTGATTTTGACCCCACCCCCTTTGTTCAGGGACACTTTATTCCATTTCTGGTAGTCACATGTCTGTGAAACTTGTTCAGTTCATGTCTTAGTTGTTGAATTTTTTTGTTCATACAAATATTTACACATGTTAAGTTTGCTGAAAAAAAAGCAGTTGAAAGTGAGAGGACATTTCTTTTTTTGGTGAGTTTATTTGCTTATGGTTCATAAGAGATCATCTGAAAAGTCCACACACTGTGCTAAAACGTCATTGGTATTCATTGCAACTGCCTTGCATTGCTGTGCGATGAGTGTAAAAACCTCACTCCCTTGGCCTCAAGAGGCGCACTAGTGAGTGACACTGGGATCTTTAGCCTCCTCGTTAGTGCACCCACCTCCCATACCAAAGACTCTGGTTCAAATCCTGCTCGGAGCAAGTCAAGCAAGACTGGTTACATATACATAACTTAACCTTTAATTGAATTAATTAATTAATGAATACTTGGATACCTCCAACGTTTTAGAGTTGTGGGTTGAACTTTCAGATGGTCCCTTGCAAGCACTGGTTAATGAAAGCTTCTGGTTATCACGAAACCCGATCTGGATTTGATTTTCTGCTATATTGAATGCACCTGAGCCCAACTCATTAGAGATCGCTCTTATTTGGCAAGTATTCAATATAAAATATATTTTGAATGAGTATCTGTCGGGTTTTCATTTCTGGAACAACATACAGTACACATTTATGTTATTTATAATTAGGTATTTTTTTTCCCACTGTCTTTAATTTTGTGTTTTGCAATGAACAATGCAGAAACAAGACAAATGTAGTGCAACAAGTTTGGCAAAACAAACAATAAAGTGACTCTGATGAACAGCATGCAGGAACAGATGTAAATAAACAGGTATGAAGGAACAGCAGCTAGCATTATACACCTGCAGTTAAATTTATTATGAATATACTTCAAAATATAACATAGAACCCTTATAAACCACCCCACTAAAGCCCAAATAAATGCCTTACCTGAAGTGTGAAAGGCCCTTATACACCAAGATCACCACATCAACGCACTTCAACATAATCATATACAGATTAATATTGGCACTGTTGGGTCCAGGATAGGGATGGGCATTTGGTCATTTTCTCTACTCGAGTATTCTGACTAATTACTCATCAAGTACTCGAGGGGCAATGACATGTACATAACTGTATATATAATAACAACATGTCTGACAAACATATTTGGCTGCTGCATTGAGTCTTGTTGTTCAAGTGTATCGTATTTTCATTATTATAGGCTGTTATAAAATAATCTGTAACAAAACGTACAAAAGACAGAATAATCAAAATGCATCATATTTTGTCATTATGTGAAGATTTGCTGCCCAACTTAGTGAAAGAATGTGCACAACACATGTCTGTCTATTTTTCCTTCAGGTTACCGTAGTGATCTTAGTAAGTGCACATCAGTTTTTTAGTGACTGTCTGAACCGTCTATTTTCAAATTGCGGTTGGCTTAACAGGAGACGCCATACCCATTGTATTTTTAATATGCATGTTAAGTTGAAGTTCAGTTTTGAAGACCCTGCATTCTGTTCCATTGAGCTGCACTCTGTCTAGCTGTTTGAAACACTTGCAGCGCATTGAGTGCACTGCTACACGCCTGGTGTGTGTGTGTGTCTTCCCAAGTGTTCGTTCATGTGGTGGAAGCCGTGATGCTCCATATTGTTGTTGCTGTGTTGATTCATGAAGCGTTCCATTCAACTCAGAGAGTTGGTATTTCCACCTTTCAACTGGAGAAAGTACAATGAAATGACACTTTATGTCAGACTTCTAACTTGGGAACTTGTGTGGAAATCTTTAACTCCCATTTTGTCGAGATGCAGGTGAGTGTTACTTCACGCAAACATGTCGGCGCTCAGGGCAGGGAGATTTACAACCAGTGACAAACATTCACTTTTATTAAATAATATCCATTAACGAGTCAATGTTCTTACATTAAATTATAATAAAACAAGTTTAGAAAACATTTTGCAGAGACAGGTGTTCAAAACACGGTTAATTACACTCTCTTTTGATGATAGTAACGATAGCATAGCAGCATCGAATATCAGTTTGGTTGCTATGAGAAATCTCTGACAATCAATTTGACATCACTCAAAATCAATGTAATCAATCTCAAAATTAAAAATAAGCTCCCTCTTTGACACGTTTGTGTTTAGTTGTCAGGTAATTGTCACTGAATTTCGAATTAAGTGAGAAGTCACAGCATGCATGATCACCATCGATCATCATTTTCATGATCGATCATTGCTGCCACGTCCGAGTACTCGTGCCCATCCCCAGTCCAGGCGCAAGAATAAAAAAAGTTGAAAAAAGAGAGAAAAGTTGCAGGGTTGATCCTGCTTCTCTTGCATATGAAATGCAAGAGAAGCACTAAATAGGTTACAGGGAAGATAACAAACAAAACATCCTCTTTATAAACACCAATTCAATCAAATACTTAACACGTGGTGCACCAATCACAAGGGAGAGGCACATATGTGCTCAATAATGGAGAATTGAACTTAATATTAGCAACTGCATTCTCTAAAAAGAGGCGCAAACCAAGCACGCTCAATAAGGAATGTGCATAGGCACTGACAGACATAATAATGATTAAAAAAACATATTAAAGCTATCTTGATGGTCACTTATAATTACGATGTATGCAACTTTTTAAGTAATTGAGATACATACATTAAAAAAATTAATTTGTTACACTTGACCATTTAAAATGAAGTATTGAATTTTAAAATGTGCTTACAAATTCTTAAAACAATCTAAAAGGAAATGGTGACCATTTACAAGAACTGTACAGTACATGCTGATTATAGCCTATCGCTTAAATTCTAATCTAAAATCTTGATGTAGCCTATCATTCATTTACCCAAGAATTTTACTGCATTTGTCATTCTCAGGGCTGTCTTTAGGGCGGTGCAACCAGTGTGGTCACACCAGGCCCCGCGCTTCGGGGGGCCCCGCTGTGATCGGTCCTACCGCCCCCAACCCCTAGTGCAACCAGTGCGGTTCCCCCGGAGATCACTACTGATGGGGAGATCATTATTGCGGGGGGCCCTGGCCTGCGAACACTACTGATGGGTCAGGAAAGCTCTCCTCCATCAACCCCAACCCCCTGTCTAACGGGAAAAGGCCCCGTGCATTCAACAACGCCATATGCCATGCCTTTACTAGCAACAGGCCTGGTCATTCTAAAGAACAGCATGGCTTAAAGTTTGTGGGTAAAACCAGAATGTTAGGGGGTATTGACTAATCGAAAAAATTTTCATGAGCCTGTTTGTTTATATATTTTAAAATTCAAATTATAAACCTTTTTCTCAACTTTGGTGAATCTTTGGTTGTCTTTAAAAAATTGGATGTCCGCTAATATTAAAACAGCAAATTATGTTTTATACGTGTATTGAGGACATTTAAGATATAATACAATTGCCCCCCTACAAGCACACCCAGCCCCACCCTGGCTCCCACAGTCAAAATGGTCTAGATCCACCCCTGATGGAGCCCCTTAGAGGACAGGGCTGGAATGTTTTTTTTTCTGAAATAGTTTTGCGTGTCCTACGTTGTTGGTTAGTTGTTCGATTTTCAATTTGGTGTAGATTTCAGCATTCGATAACTGTTCCGAATGTATTATTCCGAGCATAATTCTGTAGCAGCTGATGGCATAGCTGTTCAGACTTGTTCCGAGCTGTTTGGTGATGGTCCAGCTCTCACAGCCATATAGCAGAATTGAGAGACAAGCTTGAAGCGACCATTGATCCTAGATACTTGAAGTTGTTGACCCAGGTGATTTGTTCTCCATGCTGGTCTGTCAGTTTGTTCAGGCTAACACATTCCTGGTTGGTGTAGGCTTCACTCTTCTTGATGTTGATTATGAGTCCAGCTTCTCTTGCTAGTTTCGCCATGAGATTCAATGCTGCCTGAGCTCTTTCGAGAATGTCTTCTAAGAGAACGATGCCATCGGCAAAATCAAGCTCGAAATTGGCGATAAAGCCTTTAGCTTTTAGTTTTTTCGTGTGCTGTTCTTCAGCTCTTTTGAGGACATAGTCCATCACAAAGATAAATAGGAAGGGAGCAAGCATGTCACCTTGTTGTAAGCCAGTTTTTACAGCTGTTGTAGAGGGTTTGTATTGCTCGTACGATCTTGCCAGGAATTCCATAATGTCGCTGAATATAGCAGACCTCTTGATTGAGTCGAATACTTTCTTGTAATCAATGAATACTGCATATAGATTTTTTGTCGTTGGCCCCTTCGATTAGGCATCTTAATATGTGGACTTGATCGGTGCAGCTGTGTCCTCTTCGGAAACCGGTTTGGTTCACAGTTAGAACCTTGTCAATAGGTTCCCTAAAACTATTTAAGAGGAATATGTTGTTCACTTTGGCTGCCATCGATGTGAGACTTATACTCCGGTAGTTTGTTTATTGGGATAATTCACCTTTCTTCGGTAGTGGGACAAACAGGACTGTTGTGAATTGTCTCTGGGCCATTTCCGTTTCGTATACGAAATTACAAATCTTGCAAAGCCATTCATTGTAAAACCATAATGATAATACAGGAAAACAAATACTATGGTGATATAAATCATAATTTTGTGGGTATCATGGTTTTAATATACAAATACTATAGTCTACAGCAGGGTTTCCCAATTAGTGTTTTACCAAGGGCCAAATTCTGTCAACAGTACAAAGTCAAGGGCCACCGCCGTTGATGTAATGACAACTTTTTGGTGCTGCTGCTATTATTATTATTATTATTAATATTGTTGTTTTTATTATTAAAAGAGTCACGCATAAATATTCAGATTTCTTTTGTTCTTTTTCTCAGTATTAGTAGCCAGTTTTATTTATTAAAACAATTATAAACATTTTGTTTGCATACAGATACACAAAACTACACAACTTTGCCTGCTGAAAAAAAAAAAAAAAAAAAAGAAAAACTTTAATCTGGATCTCCATGTCCTCCATGTGTTCCTGCTTTTCTCCAAACAGGATCTACTCCCTGCACTTTCCCTAACTGCAAATTCAATTATTAGACCTATTAGCATTACTATTGTTCTTAAGGATAAAATGACATTGTATTGCAATAATTTAAATAAAGAAAACACCATGAGCCAATGTTTTCTTATAAATAATTTTTTAATATTAGGCTATGCATCATATTTCTTTCTGTACTATGCTATTCTTAATGTGCACTATTCCACATGTATTTGTATCACGGTACCTTGTGTTATATTATCCAGGCATTAATACAGACATAAAGAGAATTTGGCTTTGGGAGTCCGTTCAGAATTTACTCGTAGCAAAACACATGCGCAAATATAAATAGAATGTATATTTATGCAACAGCGCTCTTTATTCATCTCACTTGCATAAAAACACAGATTATATACTCCTCAGAATGCATCAACACCATGGAAAGAATTGAATGAAATAGTTATGCCAAATTAGATATAGAAATGCTTTAACAACGTTCAATATATTAATCTCTATAACTGACAGCTGGGCACGGCAGAAGACTGGTATAAATGTTTGTAGAACAGCAACAGCACCGCTTACTGTACAGGGGTGAAATTGTTTTTCAGATGTATTTTTTACGTACTCTCTGTGTGTGTGGGTGTATAGACCTTTCATCGGAAGTTTGTCTCGCAAAATCATCACGGATGTGGTGTGAGCAGGCCTTTTTATCGCGGGCCAAACATTTGCCTCTCGCAGGCTACCTATTGAGGAACCCTGGTCTACAGCAACTATGGTTTTACTATAGCAATGTTGTAGACTGTCACTGTAGTTTAGTTTTTGGTGGAAATCATGGTTTTACTATAGTAGGCTATTATTGTAGGAACCATGACTGTTGTGGGCTAACGCCCTTATTTTCTTTTGCGGAAACCATGGTTTTACTATAGTCATATTGTGATAATTATGAAAAGTAAGTTTAGTAACCTTTTTCCAGAAACCATGGTTCCCTTATGACTCAGTACACTTGACATTGCATGCTAATGCATATGGGGAGTTGTCCTTCCATACGACGTAGTTGAGACGTCTCTACAATAACGCTAATATTCTAATATTGGCTATGGTGTTTGAGCTCTGCCCTTTTAGGCACAATGCTGCCTGCTATAAAAGCAGGTGCACAAACACCATTCCTCAGAATTTCCTTCCTTCAAGACAGCAATTAATCTCTCATCTAGAAGCCCTCTACTACTTCGCCATTAACTACACGAGTCAGCAGGTGGAATCTTCACGGCAACGAGAAGACTCTCCGCTCCCCTGCAGTGCTCCGGCGAACATCACTCCACCGCTTGACGCTTTGCTGGTGAAAGGGCCACTTCAGCATCCTGATTTCCTACAGCACTTCGGCAGGTGTTGTGTATCCTTACAAAGCAATTGTATATTGTGTGAAATATAAATATATATTTATTTATATATTTATATATCTAAAAGAGTCACTTGCATGTTCGCGTCTTTTTAAAGATGTCATTTCGTAAGTGTTCCTTGTCAGACCAGCATGAGAGCTGCATTGAGAGCTGCATTCTCTGTCTGGGCCGCGCCCACACAGAGTCAGCTCTCATTGAGACAGACTGCCCTCAGTGCGAGGGCATGAATCTCAAGGGGCTTCGCTCACGAATCACCCTTGTTCTGAGGGACCAAGCTGGTTCAGCACTCCACGCGATAGCGGTGCTCCAGGTCTTTCAAGCCAAACTCCTCAAGCAAATGGACAAGCAAGGCTACGATCCAGAGACATTCAAAGACTCTGCACTGCTACGGATTTAGCGCTGCGTGGCACGAAAGTCACTGCGCAGGCCATTGGCAAGTCAATGGGCAACCTGGTAGTTCTGGATCATCACATCTGGCTGACCCTCACAGACATGCGTGACAAGGAAAAAGCAGCTGTGTTGGCGGCTATGTGGATAAGTTTGCCTAGCTTTACGTCACAACTCAGCAACAATCACATGCTATGAGACATTTTATGCTGAAACTGAGTAACGTTTCACAGCCGGCTCACTTCTGCTCTGTTTCGAGCCAGTGCCTGGCCAAAAGCCCCATGTCCACTGCCTCAGCGCTGCCACCTGCCACCGCCGAGCCACCGGTGAGGCCACACAAGCCGTGGCCCAAACGGAAGCAGCCGTATCAGCGAACAAGCCCCCCTACGCAGCAAAAGCGCTCCTGATGTGCACAGCCCTTTGAAGCGGAATGCAGAGCTCGCTGTTCCCTCCGGGTTGGCTCAGAAGAAGGCTAGATTGGAGACACACAACACTGTTCCCCATCACTGCTGGTTGTCGGGAAAGGAATATTGCTGTTCACAATATTGTTCAAAATGTTGTTTCTGTGTCTCACATTTGTATGAATGCAATAAAAAATGCAATAAATGCTAAAAAGAATGCAGCGCTCGCTACACATGCACGAGATGCTCTCACATTAAACTCAATAAAGAGCTCTTTTCCTCTTAAAGCCCACACATTGTGCACAACCGCTTCCCACTGGCGAGCGGCGCATTATATCATACAATGAACAAACCAAATTACCCTCTGTTCCATTACGCAGATGCATGGTGAACCCATACATGTATTTTCAGATTGGGTGCTAAAAACGATTGAACATGGTGTAGCGTGGAGGAGGGCGGGCCTGGGCCGGAATGACGCACGCCCGGACCCCAAACATATGAGGTGAGCGAGGGATAAAGGCGACCGCAGATGGCAGTTCGAGAGAGAGAGAGAACTACAGGCAGCTGCCCTGTATATATTTATGTTTGTGTGTTTTTGTTTAAGTTTATCATTAAACTTTATTTATATTGTCAAGCTGGTTCTCGCCTCCTCCTTTCCCTTATAACCACTTTACACATGGGTATACAATCCAATTTGCCATTCTGTCTTCCAAGGTTCCATCCGATGACGCGCCAGTGTTAAGAGCCGAAATACACAATCTCATCGCGAAAAACGCGATAGAGGTTGTTCCAAATTGTCAAACCCAAAAAGGGTTTTACAGCCAATATTTTCTTGTCCCAAAGAAAGATGGCGCGCTTCGGCCAATCTTAGATCTGAGACATTTGAATCGCGCACTTGCAAAACGGCCATTCAAAATGATTACTCAGAAAAAGATCTTATCACACGTCTGACCAAACGATTGGTTTGCGTCGATAGATCTGAAAGATACGTACTTTCATGTCCGAATTGTGCAACATCACAGGATGTTTTTGAGATTCACATTCAAGGGAATGGCATATAAATTCAAAGTCCTACCCTTTGCGCTGTCTCTGGCTCCTCGCATGTTCACAAAGTGCATCGATGTGTTTCTCGCCCATCTGGAACTGAGCAGTGTACGCATTTTGAACTACATCGACTATTGGCTGTTACTGGCCCAATCAGAGGCTCTGTTATGCCAGCACAGAGACTTACTGCTTCAGCATCTAAACAGCTTGGGCCTCAATGTCAACTGGGCAAAGAGCAAGCTCTCCCCCAGCCAACACATCTCCTTTTTTGGAGCCCGCCTCGACTCTGTGAGCGGGCACGTGCACCTCACGAGCGAGCGCGTTCAGGCCATTCGACAGTGTCTGTCTCCGTTCAAACTGGGGAGAACACTTCCACTGAAGCTGTTTCAAAAAGCATTGGGGTTTATGTCAGTGGCATCCGTGGTCATTCCATTCAGTGCTGGCTCAAGCTCTGTATGCTGTGACATGCTTGGTGCCACGGGCACATGCGCATCACTATATCTTGCCGCTGTATAGCTGCTCTAGCAACTTGGACAGCTCCTGCCTTTTACCAGCGAGGTGTCACACTGGAGCAGATTGTCAGGCGGAAAGTAGTGACTGCGGATGCTTCCTACACAGCTTGGGGGGTGGTGTGCGATGGACACCCGGCTTCCGGCACCTGGACAGGTGCGAGGAGGGTGTGGCACATCAACCGCCAAGAGCTTTCGGCTGTATTCCTAACCTTGAAGACTTTTCAGTCAGAAATAGTGAACTTTCATGTTCTGATTCGCTCAGACAGCATGGCGGAATTCATTCACCACCATTGATGAGACTGACGCATCACCTCCTCCTGTGGAGTGAGCGTCATCTCCTTTCCCTGAGAGTGAAATATGTCCCAGGCCATCTGAATTACGTTGCGGACCTATTGTCACACCAAGGAGTGATATCAGGCGAATGGAGACTTCAACCTCAAACTGTCCTGAGGATTTGGGAAATATTGTGCAAAGCAGAAATCAATCTATTTGCCTCATGCAATGGCCCACAAATTGCTGGCGAAACGCAAATATGCGTTTCCCCTGTTGTGCCTAATTCACTCTGTCATATGCAAAGTCTGAGAGGACAAGGAAACAATTCTATTGGTTTCGCCAAAATGGCCCAATCAGCCATGGTTTCTGGAAATGATAGAGATGTTATACAGCTCGCCATGGGAAATACCGCTGAGGAGGGATCTCCTCTCTCAGGCGCAAGGCACACTCTGGCATCCCCAGCCCAAGCTGTGGAACCTACATGTGTGGCCCCTGAATGGATCACGCTAAATGTGCCAGAACTGACACATTCAGTCATGAACACCATTTTATAGACCAGAGCGCCGTCCACGAGATGCCTCTATGCGCTAAAATGGAATATGTTCACTGATTGGTGTCATTCATATGGCAAAGAC